>NC_133662.1:170041045-170641045 GCF_037893015.1 Macrotis lagotis | reverse complement strand
CAGTTTGAACTGGTTCTTTGACAGGCTCTGAACTCTTCACAGTCTCCCATTCTGAAAAAAAAAAAATTTAACACTAATTTTATTAATATGACTGAAAAAGACTTTTTAAAAAACTTTTGCTTTGCATATTTAAGGCTGCTGCAGATCTGAAGGAATCACTTTGTGATTATTAGAAACATTTAGAATGTGTAGTGTCTATTTCAGAATATCTCAAGTAGACAATGAAAAATGTTGATAGGACAATGATACCAGTTCTTTATTAAGTTTCGTTTTAAAAATTGATGATCATTATCCTGGAGAACTAAGGGGAAATGAGTTTTTTTAAAAAATATTCTGAGTGGAACAGGTTGCTATTTATCCTTTATTACTTTGTGTGGCAAAACTATGACCAATTGGTGTGAAAGTTATAGGAAAAGAGACATAAGCTCTCTGCAGGAAACAACTGTAACAAGTGGAGTTATTCAACAATGGGTCAATCTACCATGTAGGTTTTGAACTTCCTGTCGCTTAAGTTATCTAGCAAGTTTCATCATCTTTACTCAGGGGATTCCTTGCAAAAGATGATGGGACAAAAAGTAATATTCTATTAGTCTTGTAAAGATAAAAGCAATTCCTCACATTATACTGTTTCACATAGTAAAAAATTTGTCAGATTCTGGTAAGAATTCAATTTCAATTCTCCTGTTTTTTTGCCCAACCTTAAAATTTTCAAATAACAGTGCTGGGAAAACTTTTAAGCTTTGGTAGCTTGAAACTGCATTAAGCCTTTTGGAATACCCTAGATATTATTCAGTCAAGAACTGGAATTTCAAATGGGTCCTGTTGAATTGTTAAAGCTATTAAAAAAAGTTTTTAGAAGAAGTCTTACCACTATTTACAGTCTCCTGATCAATCATGCCTCCTTCAGCAAAGCCATCTAGGTCATCCACCTTTACTTTCTCCCATGGTATATAAGTAACTCCAAGATCTACATCCCAGAATTGTTTGTACTCTGTTTTGACACCTTTATTTAAAGCCCAAGCAATCTGCAAAAATAAATAATCTGTGTGGTCATATATGCAACAAACATCTCAAAAATTAAGTTCAATGTTTCCAATATTAAAATATATGCAATTTGCCTGAAGTGATAATTACTGAATGATTTTACACAACTTCCCCCAAATCTGACTTGAATAAAAGCTAAATACAACCTAAATCAGAATTATTTGTATTTCTTTTTCACTTTCTGTTTCAGAGGGACAAAAGCTAAAATCTTAGTTTCACTTTTTCAGTTTATATTTTTTCCCTGGCTTCTATTTTCTCTTTCCCTCATTCTTTGAGGGAAATAAATTGAATAGTGATTCTTAACCTTTTTATCTATGAGCTAAAGATAACTAGTATCCTCTTGACCTTCACTAGAAAAATACTACCCAAAATTATTGAAAAGAACAGCCATGTTTTTGTAGTTAAATGCCAGTAAGGGATAAAATAATTAAAAAAAATAAAAACATCAAATTCCTTTCAAGACCACAAAAATGCCTTACCTTTATAACTTTGGAGCCAATTTTGTAAGATCCAGAGCTAAGTTTTTGAAGCGCCCGATAGGAATCCTGTCGATGAACCATACAGACATAGGCACAACCTCTTGGAGGAATCATCTACAGAAAACAAACAAACAAAATATAGCACGTTTTACTAAAATACAAAAGGGATTGATATATTTAAGAGTGAAGATGGACAGAGGAAGAGAATGCCTCTTGCAATTATAATCATTAACATCACATATATCAAGAAAACAGATCATTTACTGATACTGACAATCCTGGGAAATGTTCAAAAAAGATGCCATTTCCTAAGCTAAAATATCCAAAGTTAAAGTTATACATAGCCTTACCATTATCCCTTTATTTTAAAGAAACAAATTGTCACATTTTAAAATTCATTTTTTAGAAGTGCATTGAGTAATTTGGAAACTCTGGCAAATCTTTATAAATTTATCTATTAATATTACTAATATAAATTAGAATTGCCACTGTTCGAAAAAAATACAATCTCATTTTCCTAGATGATTTATACTTTTCAAAACGCTTAAGTGTTTTGTGTTCATCCATGTAGACTCAGGATACAAATTTCACATTTTGAAAGGCTCCTAAATCTTCAAGCACTGCAAATGAGCTTTAATATGGTAATTTGCAAAACTGAAAACACTATTTTTTTCTCAAAATCACTGAAAAAAATATTACACTTCCTTACTTTCCACTACCCTACTCCAAAAACAAGAGTTGAGTTCACTTTTTAAAAAATGAATGAGACAAGCAAAAAACAAAACAAAAAACAATTTCCTCAAAATCTCTTTATAGAAAATAACTAAGTTCATTTATGCATATAAGGGTTCTATATTCCAAAATTAATATGGGTAGTCTATTATATCATTAATGCAAATATACCCTCCAGAAATGCAGATGGTAACTCATCCATGTTTGTGCATTATGTGAGATCTTTTGTCCATATTCAGCAATGTGTTTACAACAGAATTCTACTCAACCTGCGAGGGTCTTTCTCACATTTTCTTGGCAATGCAAAGATAATGTGAGACACAAAGGTTGTCTATCCCTTTTTCTTTACATAAGACCAGGCTATCTTCTTTTTTCAATCATACAATGACATGCCTTACTTTGATGCTGATAATACAAGATCCCCATTATGGTTGCGTGCTGATTCTAAAAAAGCATCTGAGTCATTAAAGCAAAACAGTGCCTTAAAAGCTTCCCTTCAACAAGATGCCTCTTGCTATATATTCTAAAATTATGAGATTTGAAATATATATAACAGATAAGATTTCTAGATGATGCTCTCATAAGAGATATAAGGTAAAGCATAAAATAGGAAAAACATGCTTGCTAAAGGTGTTCACCACCAAAACTGAGGAGGATTTGGGACAGAGTCCCAATGGAAGAGGGATTTTTAAATAGATGGAGAGGTCTTGCAGCTGCTCCTCTATGTGGGTGACTTCATGCTGGTTGCACCAAGGCCTAGACCAGTGCTGACACTCCTGGATGAGATCCATAAATGTAGAACCTACATTATCCATCAGAATATGTCTTGGGAAGACACTGCAATGGATGATAAGCTGGGCTCAGAATTAGAACAGAAAGAGAAAAGTACACTAGGATACCTCTGAGAAATTACAAAGTTATTTTAGCAACCTCACATTTATTCCTGAACCAAAATCAAACTTTTTTTAATGCCAATATTCTATGAATGTTTTTTAGCTGCAAATCATTCTTTACCTTTCATAAAGGAGGGCAACTAAATGAATAAGAAATAATGAGCATATAATATACAGGAATTCCCACTGTACAGTTACACAACTTCACATTGTAAAGTTCATTTTGGGAGAGCCTATGCTTAAAACATAAAAAAAGATAATGATCAAAGATCCAGCTTATCATGCATACTTAAGATTTGGCTTTAAGACAAAAAAGAAGGAATATCTTAGTACCAGATAAATACAAATTTTAGTGACTAAATTATACCTCTACATTTCAGAATTAGTTTATCTATTCAGCATTATCAATTCTGCAAATCCTATTGCAAAAATAAAAAGTATGGAATGTAAAATGGAATAAAAATTGTGGAAAATTCCTGTAATTTTGGAAACTATAAAAAAAATAAAATAACTTAAGATATATAATTTAAAGAGGAAAAAATGTGTAACTCTTTTTCAATGTAATTATCAACCCCTTTAGTTTTAAAATGTGGAAATGTTTCATATAACAATAAAATATAATCTAAAATTATAATCATCTGAGCTTATGAATTCTAAGGGAGAAACAGTAAGATATTTACAGACAGATAATTATCACATCATAATTTATTTTACCTAATATTAGGTTCATGGAATTTTGAAGTCAAAAGAGACCTTAACAATTAGTTAATTCAACTCCCTTGTTATAAGAGGGAAAATGAAGCCTAGAAAGTTTGACGTGCTCAAGGTCACACAGCAGGAATTCAATTCAAGTCATGTGATTTTAAATTTCATGTTCTTTCTACTATCACAGAGAAAATAACCATACAACTACCTTAAAGTAATAATCCTCAAGATCACAGACACATGCCATCATCCTGAATTTTTAAAACTATTTAGCTATATAATTACCAACCAGACAGCTTTAAAAAAAAGTTGATTTTTGCTACAATACGACTACTAGGTCTACACCCCAAAGATACCGTAAGAAAAGGTAAAAAACCCATATGTAAAAAAAAATATGTATAGCAGCTCTTTTTATAATGGCAAAGAATTCAAATTGAGGGAAAGAGCATACATTGGGGAATGGCTGAAAAAAAATGTGGTATATGCACGTGAAGGAGTACATTGTTTTTGTAAGAATTCATGAGGGGTGGGACGAATTCAGAAAAGCCTGGAAAGATTTGCATGAACTGATGCTGAATGAAGTGAACAGAACCAGAAAAATATTGTACATATTAACAGCAAAATTAAGTGATGATCAACTATGAAGGACTTTCAAAGACAATTTTCTAAATGACCTTTGATGGACAATAACATCTACATCCAGAGAAGAAACTATGAAGTTCATATTTTCAAATTTTCTTTACATTTCATGGTTTTTTTTTCCTTTCTGTTCTGATTTTTTTCTTTTACAACATGATTAATTTGGAAATATTTTTAACATAGTTACATGTATAACCCATATTAGACTGCTCTCTCTCAGAGAAGGGGTGAGGGGAGGGAGGAAGAAAAATGTGAAATTCAAAACATTAGAAAAAATGATTGTTGAAAACTATCTTTGCATAAGTCAAGGAAATAAAGGAATATTTTGATTTAAAAAGAAAGTAATTTTTTAAATAGTAATTTCACTGCTGATGAAATAATGACTTTAGTTCAAGCATGCTGGAAAATGATTTGGCATAATTCAAGAAGTATTACTAAGTTTTTCAAACCCTTGATGTAAAGTCTACTATTACTAATATTGTCCAAGAGGTTATTGGTGACAAGTTTGATATTCACTGCAGCATTATTTCTGAAATCAAAAAAGATGGAAACAAAATAATTGCCCAATGATAGCAGAATGGCCATCTTATGATATATGAAATAATTATTAGTGTCTTAAAAGGAATAAACAAAAATTTAGAGGGGCAGCTGGGTGGCACAGTGGATAGAGCACAGTCCTGAAGCCAGGACCTGAGTTCAAATTCAGACCCAGACACTTAATTACCTAGCTATGAGATCATGGGCAAGTCACTTCACCCCATTGCCCTGCAAAACCAAAAATAAACAAAAAATTTAGAGAAACATGCCAAGATTTTTATGAACTAGTGTTAAACAAAAAAGAAGTTGAAACTAAAAAAAAACTGTTATTATGACAAAGGAGATGAAATCAATACCAGCAGGCAACCAAAATTTGATCAAATATAATGATGAATGGTAGTCCTGTCCATTCTATCTTTCTATTAACAACCAATGAACTAACTTTTCAGGAAATAATCTTTGTAAAAGAATTTGTTTGCATTAAAAGGAATTATCTTTTGCATAGATAAAATACATTTTTAAAGAAAAAGTTGTATACTTCAATTAGAAAAATCAAATCATCAGCACAAAAAAAGTAAAAACTACTTCCATTTTAGACCTCATTTTAAAAATAAAAAATTACAAATCCAAAAGTATATAAAGGAACATATTTATTCCCATATATCATCAAGAGTACAATTTCTAGAATAAGTGGTTAAGTATAGGATCTGTATTGGTATACAACTCCAAAAGGAAACTCCCTTTACTAATGCTGGTAAACACCTTATTTGCAACTTAAAGTCTTAATAGAGTTGCTTAGACAATTGAAAGGTAAGGTGACTTATTCAGGATCATAAATCCAGTGTGAATCAGTGATGGGACTTGAAAGGCTCTTACCAGTTCTGAGGTTACCTCTTTATTTATTAAGTCTTACCATCTGTCTTAGGAACTACTCATAAAATTGATCTTTTCTCATTTCCTAAATGATTATAACTGAGATTATACTACTAAGTAATCTATAACAAAAGTTAATTACAACATATAATAAAACAGAAGCAAAAGAACTGAAAACTTTAAAATAAAAATGGCAGAATTATCCTCCAAATCCATTAAATGAACATAAATAACTGAAAAATCATGAGTCCTCAATATGCTATGGAAAACATCCAATATATAGCACAATTTTAATAAATACTATAAGCTCAACAGCAATTGTGCCTGCTTATTTAGAATATCAAATGAATAGATATCCCTAATGTCTACAAAAATTATCTAAAGACAGTGCTATCTACAAGAGTTGCTTGTTCAGAGATTGTCAAATCAACATTATAAATAATGACAAAAAGAATAATTGCATGTAACATAAAAGTTCAACAAGAGTGGAATTATTTTAAAAAATTGTGATATAAGAATGCAATAGGATACAATAAAGAAATTAAGATGGACAAATATGAGGGAAAAATGAAAAGAAAGACTTTCTGGAATATTTCAAAGTAAAAAATAAACCAAAAAACAGTACAAGAAAAATGAAACACATACTATCATGGGGGGAAAAAAGCAAATGAGAAAATAGATTTTAAAAATCATGAAGATGACAAAAAAGGATGAAGTGAAAAAATACTGTGGTACTTAATGCATAGAAATTTAAATTGAAAGTTAAGCAAATTTCATTCTTATCAATGTTTAATATTAAATTTTGCATATATTTTAAAATTATCCAAGGAAATTTAATCTGATAGCTTATTTTTAATTTCATCAAATTTATTCTATCAAACAGTAAAGGACATTTAGAATTATTTTATTCTTATCAAAGTTTCCTTAGAGCCGCAGGAATTCAATACAGGCAAGCAGATAATGGTGGTATGTCTCTCATTTATAAAAGTACTTTTGAAAAGTTGATTCAACATTGTTTCTCTTCCTCTTACAGCTGCTTAATATAAGACCAAATAAAGACTGAAAGTTAATAATAAATACTCCCTAATTTTTTATTTTTTTACAACAATAATGGAAGTGGTAGGTAATTTATTAAAATGCCATAAACATACAGAAGATGCTTCAAAATAATCGTTCAAAACATAGAATTGCTATGACATTAATTCAGTTACAATGACATTCATTTTATTGGACACAGACTGAAATTAAAGTGGGGAAAATGTAGTGTTTAATAAGCAAAATGGAAAAGGCTGGGGCAGGCTGCATTTTAGAAAAATCTTGATCATACTGTAAATAATTAATTATGATTTAAATTAATACTTACATTGATGGATTCGATCTGTCCAAATTCTTCAAAAAGATTGGTTAAATCTTGCTGGGTAGCTTTCTTATCTACTTGACCAACCCAGAGAGTAGTACTACAGACTGTGAAAAGAAAATCAGATAAGTAACTTGAACTTTTCATGTATAATTCTTATTTTTTTAGTGGTTTATGAGAATGAGCTATAATTTTATTAGGGTAGAGACTTTGTAATAACTCCATTAGGTCAAAGGGTTTTGACTTGCTAATTAAATCCTACATACAATCTGGGACACACAGAATTTACATGATTTGAACCCAGATATCCCTAACTATGCATCTAGCACTTTATTCCCTACATCAATGGCTTTTTTAAAAATTCATAATTTTATAAAGGGCACAAATAGTAGAAAAAGGCAAATATTTCAAATTCCAATTATATTTTACACATGTGATTAATTTGAAACCCAGGCATTTGATTATGTATTTCTAGGAAATTTGTTACTATACACAATCTTTATCTGCTTTATATTTTACATAAGACCAAGATAAAACAATTGTAAATGATCTGCAACTTTGTTCAGGCAAAAATGAAATACTTAAATTTAGGAGTAAAGGGTGAATCTCTTGAATCAGTGAGATTTAGGTTCATAACCAATTTCTAATAATCACTAGCTCTGACTCTGAGGATGAAACTTCTCACTGCCTTAAGCAACTCATTAAGACCAGAAATTACATTAGTTACTATTCTACACTAGGAGAGTGAGTTTTCTCACTTTGAATTCTTCATACCAATAAAATTATATTTCTGGTAAAAAAAATAAAAAACAAAATTTGTCTCTGGATAAACCACAGAGATGGCAAATTCATTCTTATTGTTAAGGACATGAATTTCTGTGTAAATTTGCTTTAATGTTCAAATGGTTATATGACTTTAATGATATTCCTTCCAATTGCCTGGCCATTCTGAGATTCTTGTCAATGATTTTCCATGTCTTCTCCTCAGGGGCCCACTCTACCCCATATGCTAGAGTGCCTTGAATTCTCTTGACAACATTCAACAGATAATAATCATGGTTATAGATCTGTCCAATACATCAATTAATAAGATTTTAATGAGTGTCACCTTTAGGACAGGAACTAGAAATACAATTAACAAAAGAAAAAAATTTAAATGTTAGTCTTAACACAACGAATATTCTATTTTTGGCAATCACATTTCACAACAGTCACTGACAGATATTACTGGGGCGGGGGGGCAGCAGATAGACTGGTCCTGGAGTCAGGAGGACCTGAGTTCAAATCTATCCTCAGACACTTATTTATCTAGATGTGTGACCTTGGGCAAGTCATTTAACCCCATTGCCTTGCAAAAAAAATAAAAAAAGTATTACTGGGATGGTGAAAGGACTGTGATCTTCATATATAATTACAGTATTTAAAGAGTAAGGAATGGATTTTTTTTAATGAACTATGAGGAAAATTCATGGCAAGAAACTTATAGAGAAACTTATTTTTTGTTCAACATAGGAAAAAATTTCCAAATCCTCAAAACTGAAAACAAAAATCAAATAAAAATGCTTTGAGAAGGTACTGTCACCACATGTTTACTTGGCAGGATACTGAATATGGATTTTACTAGATGACCTTTGAAGTCCTTTACAACCCTGAAATTATAGGATTACCTGAAATGATTCCTCACAGGGCATCTTCAATTAATCAGTAAATCAACAAGTATTTACTACATTGCTAGGCATATGCTAACTGCAAGATATATAAAGACATAAGTGAAAAGTCCCTTTCCTCAAGGAGCTCAAAATGTATCATCTAATATTGAAGAATCAGATAATATCGGTTGACTGCATTCTCAATAATTTAAACTACAAATTTATATATCAAAACTTTCTTTTACTGTTTTTGAAAAACACTAATTCTTACTGTTTAACAATCTGAATTGCTCTGAAATGTAATTTTAAATCATTTTATATGTATAACAAAAACTTTTTATATGATTACCTAAAATCAGTTAGGTTAGGGCTCATAGGAGTGAAGAACAATTAGAAAATATATATTGTTTCAATTTTCAAAATTAATGACATTTTGAATGCATTAAAAATCTCTTTAATCATAGGAGTTTGTACAACAAAGTTCTGGTTCTAAAGAAACAGACTCACAATATAATTTGATGGGTCACCTAACACATAAATTAACTTGGGGATCACTTCATTGTAATAATGTGGGTCATGTTTTGTTAAATGACAAAAAAATAAAACCCATAAAAACTTAAAATTGGTCTGTAAGGACTGAGACACTAAACTTGAAGAAAATTTGAAGGATACTATGTATTCCTGGGTGAGGTCAACTAGATATGCTAATAGATTTGAAGTAAGCCAATCTAATACCCCCTATTATTGGAGGTTTACAGTTAAAATAGCCAACACAAAGGAAAACCAGAAATTTCAACTCAGCAGACATTCAGAAGACAATGAAGGGAGGCTTACAAGTTATATTAAGTTGTCAGTGGCTGGTTAGCCAGAAGATAAATAAATATGGATACATCATTCTATACAATGACTGGAAAGATGGGACGTTCTTTCCTTCTCAAGAATCCCCTAATATGATTTCTCTGTCATCACATTCAATTGAAATCAATGTAAAACATGGAACCAATGTAAAGACTAACAGAGTGTGTCTGTGTGTGTGTGTGTGTGTGTGTGTGTGTGTGTGTGTGTGTGTGTGTGTGTAGGGTGGGGGTGTGTAGGGTGGGGGGTGTAGGGGTAGGGAAGCAAGAATGGGGGGGAAAATTGTAAAATTCACAATAAAATCTTTCTAAAATAAATAAAAATAAAAAAGAATCTCCTAACCTCCAGCTCAAGATACAGTCTGAAATGAATTTCAACATTCCTTCAATGTCCCTCTACCCTTATACCCCCTTTATTGCCCACAGTTGGGAATTGCAACAATCTCTCTTTAATAAAGCGAAAGAGAGCATCTTGTCTAATAGTTCAGAAAAGTGAAGTCCAGAGAAATGAAGGGACTTGCCTAGACACAAGAGATAGTAAATGACAGATACTAGATTAAACCCAGATCCTCGGATTTCACATTCAGTATTTTCCTCCCCAATGAACCATAATATGAAAGTACCAAGTCCTAGTACAATAAATGAAAAAGGGAAAGGCAGTAACTAAAGCTGAAATCTAGAGGTAAGGTGAGCTGGGAAAGAGAGGCGGGTGACCTTCCCATCCTTCAGGATCAGAATAAGATAATCAAAAAGAAAATGAATTTGACCTCCAAAAGTTGGAAGCAGAAAGATCCCAGAGTCAAAAACTTTAAAAAATATTTTCAAAGTTTATAAAAACACACCCACACACACCCACTCCCTTTTTTCCCTTTTCATTCTAAAAGAGACTAAGAAAGTAACATGAACTTGATGCCCTTGTTATGGAGAGGTGGGCTTTATAGAAAGAGTGAATGCTTTGCGTTCATAAAACACTGTCAATTCCCTAAAGGATGGTCTCTTACCTAAAATTTATACCATCTCTGTCATTAGATCCTTAATATTTTTTATTATATGAATGCAATAGTGATTTTTTGCCTGCTACATAAATGCTATCCATTCCATTACTTAGTTATCAATAAGGGTATAGCTTGTGTTGTCTTACTAGTTTCTCATAGGAATAAAATGTGATGTAAGTTCAGTGAGAAAAAGCAGTGTTCTTTAATCAAGGTTAGGAGGGGTACCTGAGGTTTGAAGTAAAAGGAATCAAATTCAAATTTGAGGCTGGGCTATACTGTGATACACAACTATCCTAGTATGTATAGTAAGTCATATGAATTTCTTTTATTAAAGACTATTGTTGAGAAGAGAAATATAAACAGAAAATACTCTAAATTAAAATTCTTTCTGACTGTGCATAATATGTTTTGGTCATAAATTATAACTTCTAAATTGCATTTATTAATTTTAAAAGAGACTATGCAACACTAAGAAATCAGTTGCAATTACCAGAAGATATTAGAAAACCATACTTCTTTATTTAATTCTAATGACGTAGGAAGTAGATAAGTAAGTTCTTGTAGAAGACTGTTCTTCACTTTCTCTTTTTCTATATCACTGCAATTATCATTTGCATTTTGTTTTCACAAATGATCACTTAAATGAATATCCAGTAACAGTCTCACAGTGGAAAAGGATTTCTCTGATTTTTGCCTAAAGGTAAAGGAATTAGGAAGATAGGGATAGATGATACTTACCACTTAATGTTTTAGATCGGATTGGAGGTAATCCTTTCTTCTGTCTTTCTTTCTCCCTTTCCCTAGCTCTTCTTTCACTTGAGTAGGAACGGGAAGATTTTCTTTTTCTTTCTCTTGATCGTGAGCGTGACCGCTTTCTGTGTTTTCGCTTTCGAGAACCAGACCGTGATCTGGACCTTCGTTTTCTTGGTGATCTATTAAATAAATATGTGAATATTATGTTTTAAAATCTTATAATCAAGTGCTAATAGAAAGGGTTCAGATTTGAGGAGAAAGGGGCTTGCTTCTTATATTTTTTTCCCATTATAGGTGAGTCTCAAAAGTCCTCATTATGAAATTTATATGTCAAAATTCACAACTTTTATAATCTTTGCTCAGTCAATCTATATTCCCACAGCCCCCAGAGTTGTATTTCATGGAGGGAAGTAGTAAAATATACTTATTTAAGGAAGCCCTTCACCTTTTTCATGTCTCCTCCATTACATCTTTTCTGGACAGACAATGCTGTTGGCATGGGGAGAGGGAAGCAAGAACATGTGTGGTAACTACTAGGACACTGGTCAAAGGATATGAGTTTGAAGTTTATCACTGTTTATCCATAAAAACCAGGAAGTGAACTAGAGGATAGGTAAAATTCATCCTGGCTCAAAATTCTACAAATCTAATGGACTAACATGGTTTCTCTGAAGCCTAATTATTATCATGAAAAGCTGCAGTAGATGACACATCTTAAACTTTTCAGTTGACAAGGCAAAAAGCATTTTGCTAAACATTAGTATTTCAAAGATAAGTTCAGTTGTTTTTTCAGTCATGTCTGACTATTTATGACTCTATTTGAGGCTTTCTTGGCAAAGTTACTGGAGGATCTTGCCATTTCTTTCTCTAGTTCATTGTTATAGATGAAGAAACTGAAGAAAACAGAGTTAAGAGATTTATCCAGAATCATACAGCTACTCAGTATCTGATTTGAACTCACAAGGATGAGTCTTCCTGACTCCAGACTCAGCACTTTATCCACTGTGTCACCTAGTCATCCTCACAAATAATTACTTATATACCCTTTTCATCATAGCTGACTTAGTATAATTATGCAAAATCAGGTAAAATCCCAAGTCACATATTGCTTTGTGACATAATATAATCCATTGACTGAACTTAAAAATCTTTAATTACATTAATATGAAAATACTTTTTGAGAGGCAGAAAATGTTACACAAATCAATTTCAAAGTTCTATAGAACTGTATAATTTTACTTAATTCTGAAAGTACTGCAAATTAAAGAAAGGGTGGTTATTATATAAAGAAAAGTAATATTCTTACATTTTGGATAAAAGCACAAAGATTACACTTAAAGCACAAAACATCCATTTCCAAAGTAATGAGGATTAAAATACCTTGAACGAGACCTCGAATGTGTTCTTGATCTAGAGCGAAGTGGCACTTTCTTTTCTTCTTGCTCAAAGATCTCTTCTTCAGCAACATCTTGCCCTTCATCCAACTCCATATCCTTGACATTTAAAAAGTGAAATAAAAAAATAAGCAAAAGAAAAAACCCCGACCATATTCAAAGCAAATTTTATACCAAAGATGAGTCATAAGAAATACTTGTCATCAAGGATTTCACTACTCACTATTTTTAGTTACCTTTAAAAATAGACTTATATTTATAATTTATAGTAGAAATAGATCTATAAATTAAACTTCACCTGTTGCTGAATATCTATTGAATCATCCAAATTTGTCTCAGGTTCAAGGAACTGCTGTTGGCTACTTCCCTGTGATGGAGATGCAGAGTGCTCTGAACCAAATGTACTTTCTGGATTCTCTTGAGTGGTTACCTATGGTAAAAAGTGCATAGTGGAAAATGACATCACATTCCAATATAACATCTGGACATGACTATGTTTCCAGTGTACCTAATGCCATATAACAGATTACACAGGAAGGAAGCAAACATTTACTCAGTGCCTCTTCTGTGCCAGGCACTGTGCTAAGCACTTTACAAATATCATCTCATTAAATCCCACAATCTGAGAGGTAAGAACCCCCATTTTACAATGAGCAAATAGAGGCAAACAAAGAGGAAATGACTTGTTCATGTCAAATATCTACTAAGTATCAGATGCTAGATTTGAATTTAGGTCTTTCGGACCATGACTCTAGGCCCAGTGTTTGGGATTGGGAGGAAGGGGAGAAACCATAGTGAAAGGAATCTGTGTGGTTATGAAGTTTTCTAATCAATTCCATCCACCTAACTGCCAAGTCAGCAATTAGCACAGTCAAGAAGAGCTCTAACTGTTGGAAAATTTACATCAGATCTGAAATTATAGAATTTCCACTTCCTTGCTCCCTTCAGCATAAATCTAATCATAATACCTGGTACAAATGCTCGAATGGTATTTAATAAATGCTTGTTGGTTGATTCCATGATAGTTCTTCAAACACATAAAAACCGCTATTGATACGCTTGGAGTCTTTTCTTCAAGCTAAACCTCCTCATGTCCATGAAGCAGTACAATCCAACAAGCATTTATCAAGAGTCTACAAAGTGCCAGGTGCTAAGCTTGGCACTAGAGGAATAAAAGGAGAAAAGCCCAACAGTACCTGCCTTCAGTGAACTTAATTCTAACTGATCAATGTGCACTTATAAAGTATATACAAAAACAGACACAAATATGTATGGTGAGTCAAGGATGTACTGAAGCCAGCTTGCACAGACACACAAGGGTGGATTGTTAAAGTTTCAGTGCAAACATTTGATGCCTCTGAAATACACAAATTCTATAAATCAGAAATTGATTGTCTACACTTAAGAAAATGATAGAAGAAAATGTTAATAATACAGATTAAAACTTATAAAGTATCATTGTGAAATTTTGAAAAGCTGGTTGATAAACATTACAGTATATCTCTGGGTGAACTACTGACAATTTAAGTTGAAGAAAAATAGTATTTGAGGTCTAAGAAGAGAAAGCTCTTCTGCTAATTGCTACAGGAGGGTCCCTAGAAGAGGTTTTTAGTTGAGTTTTGAAGACTTAAGTAAAAATCCTTCATACATTCCAAACATAAGGACTGATGTGCACAAAAGCAGGAAAGTTTCTACAGGTGGGTATGAATGCATGTCTGTACATGGGGGTGGAAAGTGGAATGATTAAGAGCTGAAAGGGACTTCAGAGATCATCAAGTCTAGTGACGTCAAACTCAATTACAAAGATAACTTGGTACTTGGAGGACCAATGATATCACTTTGTCTTCGTTAAAGTACAGTGTGTTTGTTGGTCACTGATCAGTTCATTATGAGCTTGGAAGTCTCTACTACAAATAGTCCATTTGAACATTTGGACTCAAGATGTCTATAGAGTTGTGCATCTTTCCTTTGGGTTTCTCTTTTGTTCATAGAGCACAGCACTTTCTTGTATGTAATCACATCACACTGGCTAATCCTGTTCTGATGTTTTCCAATTTCAAACTTCTGATAGTTAACAGTGTTCTTGTATTGTTCCTGCTCACCTTTGTATGAGAGCCTGCCTTGTGTGAGTTCTCTATAAAATAACCTTTTAGGCAAATATACATTTGACACTTGAACAAAGTAACCAGCCCATCAAAGGTATGTTCTTTACAATAGAGTTTCACTGCTTAGCAGTTCAGCTCAAGAGAAGACCTCAGTGTCCAGTTCCTTACTGTGCCCTAACACAATTCAAATAGAAGCAGTTCAATTTTCTAGTATAGCACTGATACTGTCACAGACAATAAAACAATGAAGTCAATCCAGTGGCTCTATTGACCTTCAATTTGGTAGGCAGTTTAGTATCTCTTTTCTTCCATGCTTTCAAAGTCTCCCAAAACAATGAGTCCTGGCAAAGTATATAATCAGCTTCATCTTTGTATACATTCCTGGAAAGTAAGCTACCAAGGTAAATGAACTTATTATCTAAAGCATTCAAAATTCCTTCCTTTGCTAGAACTATTCGTTCCACGTATGTATGGTGCAATGGTGGCTATCAGAGAATCTGTTTATCTTGGTGTTGATTAATAGACCCAAATTAACACAACAGAAAAACTGCTGTTTAAATTAAAAGCAGCAGAAAACTGATCCAAACGTGTGACACCTCTGCCTCAGAGGTTGCACTAAGTGCACAAATATCTACAAACAAAAAGTCATACAGCAACTCTCCCTCCATTTTGTAGTCTTGGCTTGTGGCCTTTCAAGTTAAATAGTTCACTGACCGTGATGCCATTTTCGTCCTTGTTGAAGACATGTGATGACAGCATATATCAGCTAAAAAACAGGGGCAAGACAACAGCCCTACTTTGTTCCACTGATGACTGAGAAAGAGTATGGGCATCATCCTTTATTGAGATCCTGTGTAAGCAGGCCATCATGGAACTGGTATACAAAACTAATAAACTTCTTTGGGCAACTAGATTTCATCATGATATTCTTCAAGTTCTCATGACTAACAGTATCTAAAGTCTTGATGAACTTTGTATATACAGACATCTGTTCCCTCCTAGCATTTCTTCTAGAATTGTCAATAACAAGCAACATGTCAACCATTCCTCAGTCCTTTCTGAAGTCATACTAGTAGGGCAAGATCAGTCAATTAAGGATGATTCTGGGAAAAAAATCTTCCTATCAAGACTAAGAGAGAGACCCCTGGTGACTCAAGGAAAACCTGCAAACTTTTCCTTTTTTAGAGCTAGACAATGGAGTCTTCTTTGATCTTCTGGAAAACCTGGAAAATTTCAGTCAGTTTTTAAATAAGCAGTAGATCCGCTGCCTATCTACAGGAATGGAAGCAGCATGAGGCACTTTACTGTACGAGAGGAGCCTCATGGCATTGAACACTTCTTCTTTATTTTAGTTTAGCTAGAAAGGGATTAACTCCAATCTGGTTTATATGGTCAATGGTTTGAGCATTGGCTGATGAGAATCTGTTAAGAATACTTATTAAAGTGTTCAGTCAATCTCTCCAGGATCATATCCTTATCACTGATCAGTGTGGCTCCATCAGAGATGCATTTTGGCCTATAAATAGTCTTCAGGACCCTGCTGTAGAAATGCTATAGATTATATTGGTGTAAAACTGAGTCTCTGGGACAGCTAGGTGGCGCAGTGGATAAAGCACCAGCCCTGGAGTCAGGAGTACCTGGGTTCAAATCCAGTCTCAGACACTTACCTAGCTATGTGGCCTTGGGCAAGCCACTTAACCCAATTTGTCTTGCAAAAAAAAAAAAAAACCCAAAACACTGAATCTCACCTGTCTTCTTGAATCTCTTTAAGTTTCACTTATACTTTACTTTTGATGACATTTAATTGCTGCCTTCTGAGAGACACACAAATAATCCTGCTGATAAATCCTTGGAGTTCTCATTTTTCATTTAATAGAATTTTGCACCATCATTTTCATCAAACTTATCCTGATGTTTTTGAGTGCTTTGGCCCAGACTTAGAAATGCAAGGCTGTACTCAAATTTCTGGAAGATGCCCCGCCCCTTTCTGCTCCACTATTGCTATGAGTTCACTTATTTTCCCCTCTAGGTCATACAGATACATGTAGGGTGAATTCGTCTTATCTGTTGACCCTGAGTTTCTTGATAGTCACTTTGTCTTGAGGTCCTAGTTTTTGTTACATGTGGATGTTTAGTTTGAAAAGGCTAAGTCCAGCAGTGATGAACACTCATGACTTATCCATGAGACTGCTATCCAATGGGAAGAAACTGGCTATATCCCTATTTGGGAGAAAAACTCTAATAACTCTCAAGAATTGTAACTCTATTAGAGAGAATATACTTAGCCAAAAGTGATGGATACTCATAATTTTGTGACTCATAATGACTTAAAAACACTATCTCCTTAAAAAAGGATGGACAGAAAGGATGGGGTAAATCTCAATACATAAATAGGTACAAGAGACCTATTGTAATAGAGGGGAAGAAGGGAGGAGATGACAAACACCTGAATCTTCCTCTAGTTAACTTACACAGTTAAATTAAAAAACATTTTACCTTTCAAATAATAAAAGGGGAAAAGGGGGGACAGAGAAGGGGGGAGAAAAGGGGGAACTAACAGAAAGAAGGGAAGGAAAAAGGGAAAAAGGGAAAGGGGAAATAAAGGGGACAGGGAAGATATAGAAGGGGAAAAGGCTAAGTCAATGGTGTCTAGCATGCTGGGCCACACATCCTATCTGCTGTTTCTCTTTATTTATTTGTTTTCTCAAGGCAATGGGATTAAGTTGACTTGTCCAAGGTCACACAGTTAAGGACTTAAGTGTCCAAGGCCAGATTTGAATTCAGGTCTTCCTGACTCCAGGGCACTGTCTATCCACTGTGCCACCTAGCTGCCCCTGTCTCTTCTCTTTATAACGACATAGATGATTAAATGCCAGTGCTTATTGTGAGGATACATCCATGATGTTTTGTCATGTTTAGGTAAACAGACAGTATTGGTGATAATGTCATGAGATGCACAAGTCTACGTAGTGTCTATTGCTGTTGCTATTTCCCTTTCTATTTCTTCTTACAAAGGCTTGCTGCCATGTCTAGTATTCCATGACTTGTCCTTTTTCAGCACTTTGATGAATCACAGTCTCAGTTTTTCATCAACTTTTCTTTGACTTCATCAGTATTTGTCATGGTGGGAGCATAGACATTGTTGGTCACTTCCTTTGGGAAGCATACAAATTTTCCCCTAGATTAGATTTGATTTATCAGTTTCCACTTCAGAAAAAAAATGTGTATCCAGCTCTGACTTTGGTAAGCTGGCCTTCATTTGCTAATTTGCTAGTCTTGTTTCACTCAGGGTTGCTATTTAATTGTGAAACCAGTTGAGTTCTCTTACAACAAGAGCTGTTTGTCTTTCAACCGGATTTCATGCTGTTCATGAGTATGAGCACATTCCATGCATCAATGATGAGTGAAAACAATTCCCCCCCACCCCTTTCTTTGCTTTGTGACCTTAGGGTGGGATGTCTGCCTGGGACGGTAAGCATGCCAAAACTGAGTGAAAAACAGACAATTTTTGAAGACGCTTTCTTTTAGCTCAATCCTCACACCAGGAGATAAGTAGTGTAGTCCTTAAAGCATAAAATATAAGATGCTCCTATGCCTTGGGTCTTCTCTATGCAAGGTTTTGACTATAGCTCCCACTGTATCAGCACCTGTCATCACAGGACTTAAAGGAAGGCAAAATGGTTAAGATACTAAAATAATAAAATAGCTAAATAGTCAGATAATGAATGGTAAAATAATGGATAATAGGTGACATAATGACTTGCATTTGAATTGAAGTGAAGCAGAGTAGTACAGTCATTAGCCTCACTCTTTTTTCCAGTTCAGTGATAAGAGAAAAGTCAAGACAACTAGTGATAACCAAGAAATAGCATCTAACCAAGAGCTCCCCAGCATCTACTTCCACTACCTTTATGGTCCATTGGAACAAAAAGCTCTCATCTACCCATTATGCTGAGGGAAGTCTTCACATATTAGGGGGTAGATATCCCTCAAATGCAACCAATATGTTTGAGACCTATCAATCACTCTCACCCTAGTTTAACCCATCTGCTGAGGCAGCTTTACCAAGGTGTGGTCACTCCACATGCTTATAGCTTCTTGGAGCCACACCTGAGAGTTGGATAACAATGGACAACAAAGACAGATAAGCAACTTTGAAACAGTTTGGCAAGCTGAAGAGTTGGCAAGTTCATATTACAGGTGCTAGTCCTACCTGAACACCCAACCCACCTGGCCACATAGATAAGTAAGTACCAGTGGTAAGATTTCAATGTCACTGAAACAGTGGGAACTTATATCGAGAATACAGTACAATGTGTGTGTATGGTGTAGTGGTGTGGTATGAAATAAAGCTGGAAAGACAGAGCAAAGGACAAAGGATCTAAGTAGAATAAAATACACTAATATAGGAAAGGAAAAGGGTTATGTGAATATAAGTAGCCACGTAATATTTTGCTAAGCTTAAGTCTAATTATGAAGTAATTTTATCCAGGATTTTAAAGGACTTTTTCCTTCAAGTAGATTTATATACATATACATATATATATATACATATATATATATATATATATATATATATATATAATATAAAAAGGATAGTCAAAGTATCAGCAAAACACACCCAGTAGCTGTTCAAGAAACTGCTTAAACCACATTCATTGTCATTGGGATATTCTATTTATTATAACAAAAAAAAATTCGGGAAGTGGGAGACTGAAAGGAGGGAAAGAGAAACAGAGAAGGAAGAAAAAGAGAGAGAGAATGTGAAACATTTGAAAGATCTTCTAATCCAATCTCATTTTACAGATGAAATAACTGAAGCCCAAGAGTAAAACCCCTATATATTATTAATCACAAATATGATCAATGATATGCTGAAAGGGGAAATAAGAAAGACAACATTCACAATTATTGAATCTTAGAAATAAGAACTATAACCAATAGTGACATCATTAAGGGGAAAAAATACCTGAATGTAAAAAAGACAGTAGCAATCACTTGAACTTTTAAAATTTCTTCACAATACAATGTGGTGATGATGATGAAAACTACTGATGGAAATCCCACTAAGTGGTTCTGAAAAAAATTTATGTTCACTATTCTAAATGGCAATCCTTTTTAACTTCCCTTTATCCTTTGTCTAGATTTCCTTTTCCCCTCAACTCATATCACCAATACCTTCTGTCACTATCTCCTACTTCAACCGTATCATGATGAAGTGATCCTCCTTCCCATGGTCAGCTCCTCTTCATGCATAATCAATCCCACTCCATCCCATCTTCTCCAATCTTTGTGATTTTTTATTTTCTCACTCATCTTCAATCTCTCCCTTTCTACTTCATTTCTACTGCCTACAAACATGTATGTTTCCCTATCCTCAAAAAAGCCCTTACTCAATTCATTCATACCTCCATGCCCCATATGTCTTCTGGCTTGTACTTAAACTACTTGAGAAAGTTATCTACAATAACTGCCTCCAATTCTACTCCTCTCTCTTTTTTTGTTATTAATCCTCTATAATCTGGTTTCCAAAGTTAGCAGTGAATAAAGAGTTACCCAATTCACATCCTTCTTGACCTCTCTGTAACAGCCTTTGATCATTTCTTCCTTATGACTATCTTCTCTCTAGGTTTTTAAATCACTATGATCTCCTGGTTCTCCTTCTTTCTATCCAACCAAACCTTTTCAGGGTCCTTTAAAGATCTTTTACTCGGGTCATGTTTGCTAATCATGTTTATGGATTATTCCACTTCTCTAGGATGATGCTTCTCAAATTTACTTATCCAGTTCTAACCTCTCTACTCACTGTCTTACATCTCCAACTTCCCATTAGACACCTTGAACTGAAGTCCTGTAGACATCTCAAAACTCATTATATCCCAAAGTGAACCCATTACTATTGTCCCAGTAGCATCTCCCCTTCCAAATTTCTCTTTTACTAGCAAAGGCACCACCATCCACCAGCCCTTCAGGCTTGCAACTTGTCATTCTCTCATTCCTATCATATTTGATCTATTGCCAAGACCTGTTAATTCTACCTTTAAAATTAATCTACCTCAGGGCAGCTAGGTGGCACAGTGGATAGAGCACTAGCCCTGGAGTCAGGAGGACCTAATTTCAAATCCGGCCTCAGACATGTAATATTTACCTAGTTGTGTGACCTTGGACAAGTCACTTAACCCTACTGCCTTGCAAAAAAAAAAAAAAAACAAATAGTAGTAATAAAAATTAATCCACCTCTCTAGCTTCTCTCCTGTAATACTGCTATACCACTTACCACCTTGATTCAGGCAATCATCTCCTCACAAGTGAACTACTCTAATAGTCTGCTGGCTGATGCAGTGTTACAAATCTCTCCTTACTCTAATCTATCTGCCACTCAACTATAAAACTGATTTTCCTAAAGTGCAGTCCAACCATATCATCCCTTCCAATTTCAATAAACTCCAGTGACACCCTACCATGTCCTTGATCAAATTTAAAAAACCCTCTATTTTGGGTTCAAAGTCACTGCATATTTCCAGAACATAATTTTTTTTAGCAATCTTACAATTTGTACCATCTTCTCCTTCATATACTTTTTTTTTTGTGCAAGGCAAATGGGGTTAAGTGTCTGAGGCCAAATTTGAACTCAGGTACTCCAGACTCCAGGGCCAGTGCTCTATCCACTGACGCCACCTAGCCGCCCCTATATACTCTTGAATCCAGCTCTTCAAATGAGAAATTCTATCCCTCAGCTCTGATATTTTTACTTGTTGTCCTCCATAACAGCCCAGAATTCTCTTCCTCCTCGTGTTCACCTACTGATTTCCTAATTTCTCTCTCAAGAAGCCTTCTCAAATCTCTCTGAATTTTTATGCTTTTCTTCTATTCATTATTTCCTATTTATTCTGTATATAACTTGGTTGTGATTGGGCTTTTTTGCATGTTGTCTCCCCATGAGTGTAAGATCCTTGAATGCAGAGCTATCTTTTACTTTAATTTGTACCCTCAGCTCTGAGCACTTAATACTGAATGACTACCTATATCACTCCCTACAGAACTATTCCAGATTTTCTCTTCTTTCCTCAGCAGATTATACTTTGCTGAGAAATCATTCTTTGTGAGGTTCTTTTCCTTCTCCATTTTCTGCTTTGCTCCATTCTCTTTGCTCTCCTTCTCTAGTCAGGCCAATCCCACTCCTCAGAAAATCCAATCTCTTCCTGGGGCTTTCCCTTCCATCTACCCTATATTGAATGTCTCCTTATTCCCTGGCTCGTTCCCTACTACTTTCAAACACACTCTTCTATCTTTAAAAAAAACTTTCATCATTTGATTCTTCCATCCCTCAAGCAATGATCCAATATTTCTCATCTCTTAATAAAGATAAAGAGAATACATGCTGAGTGTACAAAAAAGAATTCTTAATTATAATTAGGAGCCTTCCAAGGGAATGAACATTTAAGCTTGTTTTAATTAAAAAAACATCTAAAACAGCAATTGCAAGTTGATGTGACATCTTGACTCTATGGGGAATATAATTTTTTTAAAAAAAATTAAGGCATTAGTTGTTTTTTCTTCTTGCCTTATTTGATGCTAAATTAATCAAGAATTGCGTTTACTAATTTCTTTTTTATTTCTCCATGAGGCTCCCAACAAGTATTCTATAGATAGAAGACAGACACATTTTATAAAATATAATTTGAATAATTTAGCTATATGTTTAATTAGATCATATCAGGAAAAAAAATCCAGCCAATTAAATCAAAATAGCATTATTTTTATGTAGTCATTCTAACGACTACATAAAAACATGACTTGAATTGAAAGTAAGCATAGGAAAATAATGTCAACAACAGGCATAAAATTACAATGACACATATCTAACTAGAGCAAGAAAAATGATCTCCCTAGTAATTATTTTTATTATTCAGTAGAAATTAGGGAAATAGCAATGTTACCAAAAATCCTCATTCACTTTAGACATATTTAAATTAGTATCCAATACAAGGCATTCTAAAATTTTAGTGCCATCTCAAGTTATTAAAGCTTAATACCTTTAAAACTTATTTGAGCTTTAAGAGTACTAGATAAATTATTATATATGCCGATAGTAGACAATAGATCATAAAAATTGTAACATATATATGTAGGCAAGTGGCAAGAAAGATAAAAAGGACTGCCATACATCAGCCAAGGGCCCAGGTGTGAGCAAAAAACATAAATTTGTAGGATATCTACCTGGTGTGGTTGTAGCTTCAGTGACATTTGGCATCAATCAAGTAATAGGGGGTGGCTAGGTGGCAAAGTGGATGGAGCACTGGTCCTGGAATCAGGAGTAGTACCTGAGTTCAAATCTGGCCTCAAACACTTAATAATGACCTAGCTATGTGGCCTTGGGCAAGCCACTTAACCCCACTGCCTTGCAAAAAAAAATCAAGTAATAGAGATTTTATTAATAGTATCTAACACATCTATTCATTTTAATAGTTATTTCAGTAGTGTCTGACTCATGGTGGCCCCATTTGGAATTTTCTTGGCAAAGGCACTGCCATTTCCTTTTCCAGGTCATTTTACAATGAAGAACTGTGGCAAACAAGATTAAATGATTGCCCAAGTTCACACAACTGTTAAGTGTCTGAGGCACATTTGAACTCTGGTCCAAGCACTTTAATCATTGCACCACCTATTGTCTCTAGATACTAATTTAAATATTCATTAAAAGGAGAACTTGATAATATTTCTACTATTATTATTTCAAATACTATTTCTCCTTAAGCTGGAATATTCCGGGGCAGCTAGATGGCACACTGGATAGAGCACCGGCCCTGGAGTCAGGAGTACCTGAGTTCAAATCCAGCCTCAGACAATAATTACCTAGCTGTGTGGCCTTGGGCAAGCCACTTAACCCCATTGCCTTGCCAAAAAAAACAAAAAAACAAAAAAAACACAAAGCTGGAATATTCCCTGATCTCTAACATTTCCTGATACTACTCTCTCCTGGTTCTTCCCCAATCTGTCTCAGTCACTAGCATTAGTACAACACAAAGATCATGAGTAATTCAGATCATGGCCTACAACCGCTGGTCTTTCCCAAAGCTCTGGCTGGGTTTCCTATTCTTTTTTCTTAATATTACCTCTTGGTGACCTCATTAGCTTTGATTGGTTTAATTGATTACCTTTAGGCAGATGAATTTTAATTCTAAAATTCCGACCCTGACAGTCTCCCCTGAATTTCCTTCCTACACATTGCCAATCAACTACTGGACATCAAAGTGGATGTCCAAAAAAATTTCAAATTCAGCATATTCAAAACAGAACTCATTCTCTTCTTCACTCTCTCCCATATTCCAACACTCCCCAATATTCTTCCAGTCTTATTTTGAGCAAAGTCATGATCATTCTTCAAGTCTCCCAGATTAATAATCTTGGCATTACTTTTGAGTCCTACTCCTCCCCATTCTTCTTCAGTTATCAAATCCTACTGTTTTTATCAACATAATATCTGTAAAACCTAACTTCTTTCTTTCTATTCACAGTCCTCACTTTAATTCAGTCTGCCATTAAAATATAAGTTCCTTGAGGGAAGAAACCATTCTGGATTTGTAATGGTTATTCAACAGTCTTCTTGTCTAAGTCTCTCCCCTATACTGCAAGTGTTTTCCTTAAGTAGAAATGTAATGATTGTCATTCTCTTACTAATTCTAGTCACTGCTGGAATAGATACATTCCTATTTTTCTTTTAAGCACTACAAAAAATGATCTCAAACTTTTTGAGCCTCACTAGACATTATTCCCAATCCTGTATTCTGTGATCCAGTTTTGCATGGGCCATGCACCATGCCTAGAAAGCATCCTACCTATGGTTCTTCAAATACTCGGGTTACTTAAAGACTTTTCTCAAGCACCAACTATTTTATCAATCATTTTGGCCATTCGTCTTTTACTTACCTTTTATCTATTCTCTGAATCTTTTTTTCAAAAATGACTTTTTACTGAAATTTGTTTTGACCTCACATCACTCAGAAGTCTCTCTGTATCCCTTAAGCATCCCAAAATAGCATCTTTAATAAAACAAAAATCCAGAAGATTAAAACACCATGCTTTACCCTTAAACATATGAACAGAAGGGACAACACAAAGAGTAGGAGTGCACACTTCACCTTTGGAGCCAAAATTAGTCTTTGTAATTTCAGAATTTTGAATATCAACTGTTCTGTGGCTGTTCTTTCCAATTCCATTAATGTAATCATTCTGCATACTGTTTTCCTGACTTTGCTTACTTCATTTTCCATTATTAAGTATATTTCTTTTCACTTCAATATATTTATCATGCTTGTTATTTCTTTTAGCATAATAATATTCTATTACAAAGGTTGAAATCTAATTTGTTTAGTCATTCCACAATTTGATGGATATCTACTTTGTTTCCTGTTTTTACTCTATCTGATGTTTATGGAGCTTTCTTTTTTCATTGATCTCCTTGGGATAACTGTATATAAATCTTAAATGTGGCTATTTTTGTATGCATTGTTTCTGCCACTGGATGACAGGAACTCTTTCAATTCTTTCATCCCAATACAGCACAGAGAATGGAACATAGTAATCAATTCTGGATTGATTAATTTTTCACCTAAACTGTTAGGGAGACTGGGTAGAGAGAATAGAAAGTAGTAATTAACTGACACTTCTGCTTCTCTTTTTTATACAAATGAGAAAAATAATTTAAATGTCTTTCAAAAATCATAAAGTATTTACAAAAATGCATATTATTTTTCCTCTTTCCACTGCTGCTAAAATGCACAGAAATTAAGTTGAAACATTTGACATTGTGTCTCTCAGAAAAGATTCATTTGCCAGCCTCAATGGATTTTGGCTATTTCAGAGTCTTTCAATCAGTTACCTACTGATTGAACTTTCTGAGAATGAGAATGTTGGAGACAGATCCTCTCTACATTTTGGGAAGAGATAAACTAATAAATTACGTTAATGAGTAGAATAGAATTGTGTGGACAAAGAATTAGCCTTACTTAAGAGTTCTGCCTTTGATGTATACTTCCTATGTGGCTATGGGAAATTCACTTATCTCAGTATATTTCTGCCTTGATAAGAGTTCCATCACAGAACATTCTTTACACCACTGAAATTAAAAGCTCTGGGATCCATTCCTCCCTTCCTCCACCAAAAAATATGGTAAATTGATGTTGAAAAAAATACTTAAAAAAGCTCTGTTTATAATCTTTTATCCAAAATTAAGTTATAATGTATAAAGTTAAGTTTTGTAGAGAGAAGGTAATATCTCTTAAATCCACAAGATGGGGTTATATACCTTTTGAGGTTGTTGCTGTTCTAGGAGCTGTTGTCGAAGATGTTCAAAATTTTGTTGTTGCAGTTGCTCTGCTAACTGTTGAAAAATTGAGTTGTTTACAGATTCTGACACATGAGGGCTGAAAGGAAAAAAGCAAGCAATACTAATGAGACAATAAATTCTACTAAAATTAGTTCTGTTTCAGTAAAATGGGAAACTAAAACCAATAAAGAAGAATTCAGCTTAACATAAAAAAAATTTTCTAAAAATAAAAGCTGTCATTCATAGAAAGGGTCGTTACAGGTCAATCTGTCAAAAGATGCTGAATCAAGTTTTCCCCTATGTTGGACAAATTGACTAGCCCTCTTCTACCCGAACTAAAAACATGAAACTCATCTTCTAAAAATGCCTCTGTTGCTACCTCTCATATCCTATTGTATTCCAAGTATATTTTCTGGGAAAAGACCTATTGTTGACATCACAGTTAAGAAAATTTTCCTTATAGTTCAAAATGATCTAATAACATTTTTATCTTTTGAAGATTTTACATTTTTTAATTTAAAATTAAAATTTTAAATTTTAAAGATTCTAATCTGGCAGGAGAATAATGCATTAGCCTCTTTTGCTGTTGATGCTCATCCTGTCCTTGAAGGAATCTTGACTACGTCTCTAAAGTTCTAACAAAGAACAAATAATCATATTAACACAGATACACAGTCACTTGTCCAAAGATTTAGTTCCTCAAAACTTGAAGTCAACAGAAACCCTGACCTATCAACTGAACTTAATTCAGTAAATTTTTTCCCCCAATCAGTTCAAATATCAAATGCTACCTAAAACTGAAACATATATTTGGCATGATTTTGTTCAAAATTAAAAAGAATCATGTAAAGCTTACAGCTGGGAAGATGAAGTTTCCTTTTTAGAGTCTTCATTGCGCTCAGAATCTTCTCCAAAATCAAATCTATCCATCAGCTTCTAAGAGAAGGAAAATTGATTAATCAATGGTCTTCATGCTAATGTTGAATTTAAAATTAAAATGATATATCATATATCATACTTTAAAAAAATAATCCATCAAAATATTAATTCAAGATTTAGATAATTAAAAACAAGTTATCTTCATCTCTGCCAATATCTGCAGAGTAGTTTATGTAGTTTAAGGAAGCAATCTGTGTACTGAATATAAATACAAAGAGTCAAATGGTTGATCTCTTCAGGCAAAATTAGGCATGAAACCACAGTAAAACTTTTCTGTAAAAACTATTAAAAAAGCCAATAAATGAACATTTATTTTTTTTCCTTTTTTTAGGTTTTTGCAAGGCAATGGGGTTAAGTGACTTACCCAAGGTCACACAACTAGGAAATTACTAAGTGTATGATGGTGGATTTGAATTTAGGATCTCTTAACTCTAAGGCCAGTGCTCTATTTATTCACTGTGCCACCTAGCTGCCCCACATTTATTTCTTAATAAAAATAAAAGAATTGCATAAAAAAAGGCATTTAAAGAAGTGCTTAAGCATAATATATCACCCAAATGATTTATGGTACATTGTAAAAAAAGGGGGGGGGGGGGGTGTTATCGTTAAGAAAAACAGTATAGGAGGACCTGAGTTCAAATCCGACCTCAAACACACAATAATTGCCTAGCTGTATGACCTTGGGACCTTGGACAAGTCACTTAATCCCATTACCTTAAATAAAAAAAAAAGATTTAAAAGAAAAACAGTATGGCATAATAGAAAGTAACTGATAGAAGACTTGAGTTCAAATCCTGTTCCCAGTTCTTATTGTGAAGTCACTTCAATATTCAAGTATTAGTTTCCTAATCTGTAAGATAGGAATACTATTACTTATAACTCCACCTTTGCAAGTAATGAGGAAAAAATTTTAAAAATATTAAGAGATATATATAGTGAGATATAATTGAAATCTTAGAACATTTTATACCTAGATCTCAAATTAGCTGTACAAGGCAATAAGTATTGATATGATCCATCCTATTTTTATAGTCTAACAATTTGGTCAATTTTAAGAAAATAAACAACTAGTTATGCTTATGATAAATTAATTAGCACTGTTAGTAAAAACACATTTCAATAATAATAGTCTGACTCAGAGGAATCTGAAATTGTTATTTTACTTTCTTTTGGAAAAAATATTTTTAAAAGCTTCATTTTAAAATATGACAGATACTTACTCTACCTTAAAAAGTCCAAAAAACCCACAACTAAAAAGGAAATCTGCTCTTAAGTTCAAAGCACATTCAAAATGCTCTAATAGGGCCTGACTTTAATATGTAATCAAAATAAAATTTAAAAAACACATATAAACACAAATTTAAATCATCAAGTAGAATTTTAACCAAAAAAAAAATAGAAATCAATTAATTTAATGTATACCTTATTAAAAGAGACTCCTGGTTCTAGTGGATTGAGAGTGTTTGCTGCTGCAGCTGCAGCTGTAAGTTGTGCTGTCAAGGCTTGCAACTGAACAACAAGTCCAGCATCCAATGCTTGAAGTAGTGAAGGCTGTGGTTTTTGTTGTTGAATCTGTAGTGTCTGTATTAATTGTTGAAGCTGGGGAAAGAGAAAAATGGTGAAATAAAGAAATAAAAACAAGATGATATATTTAATAAAAATATCCCCCAGGGATGGCTAGGTGGCGCAGTGGATAAAGCACCAGCCCTGGAGTCAGGAGTAGCTGGGTTCAAATCTGGTCTCAGACACTTAATAATTACCTAGCTGTGTGGCCTTGGGCAAGCCACTTAACCCAGTTTGTCTTGCAAAAACCTAAAAAAAAAAATCCCCAGTTCCAAAAATGGTAATAGATTACATTCAATTATCTACGATATGTAGAAGTGATTCCTTGTACTTCATTCCTCTAAGAGTTTAATCATTTCCAGTCTCTTTCATCTCTATCCTGAGAGACTTCTCTGAATTCTTATACTGAACATGTACACACAGACATATTTCATCACAAAAACTTTACTTGACCCTACTACATGCTTAAATTATCATTCTATCTTTTCTCTTTCAAATACTATGAGACAGAATCCTCACTCCATTTACTCACTTCTCAACCATTTACAATCTGTTTAATAATCCCCTCACTTGACTGCCAAAGATACAATTTCTCAGCCTCAGTCCAATCTTTGCTGGTTTTGACATTGTCAGTTATCCTCTTTCTTAAGACCGTCTTTTCTCTCTTGGCATCTATGACACTGTTACCTTGCTTCATTTTCTACCTATGTGACAAATGCTTCTGTGTCCCATACTCAATTCATAGTGTTAATTCAATTTCACTGATCCCTTTCCTGCTCATTCTAAACTCCCAGTCATCTTATCACTCAAGTCTAATCTCTCTTTGGAACTTCTATTTTGAATCACAAACCACCTGGATGTCCTGATAGAACTTCAAGTTCACTATGTCCAAAAGATAACTCCTATCCCAACAGTTATTTCTATTGAAGGCATGATCATCCTTCAAGCCACCCAGACTGTTTAGCTTTGTCATCCTTGATTCTTCCTTTCTTCAGCCTTCTTATCTGAGCCTCACCTTGTGGGTTCTACCTCCACTACATGTTATGAGAGGAAGGATGATATAACAGGATAAGACACTACTTCAAGTCAGGAAGAAAATGGGTCCAAATCTCATCTCAGACACTTGTTAGCTATGTGATACTGTGCTAAAGCACATTAATTCTCTGTAATTAGTTTGTAAACTTCACAATTAGAGATGGAATTTATGGTCATATTGCTTTTAAATCAATCACCTTATGAACATCTCTAATTTCCAACCTTTTATTTCCATTTATACTGCCAAAATCCAAGGGCTCCAGACCTTATCCTTTCTTCACTGTACTCAAGTCTATTTACTAACTGGTCTTTTTTACTTCATATCATTCCCCTTATTTAATCTTTCTTCTACTTAACCAACAAATTAATATTTACAAAACAAAGGTTTGATAAACTCATTTCCTAAATTCTTGATATTTAAAAGTGCTCTCAATCTAGCTTTCATTCAAATTTATTTGTTATTCTAATTCATCTTCTATATATCTTGTTTGGACAAAGTTGCTTAAATGTTGTCTCTCCCAATAGGCTGGGGAATCTTTGAGAACATGCACTAATTTTTGGTCTTTCTCTGTAGCCCTCTTTTCCCCCCTTAGCACAATGTCTGGCACACGGGAGATACTTAATAAATATTTACTGACTCCACTTGATTATATCCCTTTGTGCATTCAATGTTCCAGTCAAACAAGACTGGCCCCAAACTGGAGATTCCATTTCCTGTTTCCCCCATGACTATATCAACATTCTCTCTTTAGCACTTCTTGAATTTCAGCTTAGCCCTACCTGATCTAAACAATCAATCCTTGCGAAGTTCTAAAAAATATTATTTCCCAATTCAAAATATATTATAGTTATTTAATTGCTATAGGATTTAACAATTCACTTTCCCCAGTAAAGCGCAAACTTCATGAAGGTAGGAATTTTTTTACTTGTCTAAAGCAGTCCTAGCTTAACACAATATACTAAATTCAAAGGGCAGTTGGTAAATACTGAATTTAATAAGTGATAAAAGGAAAATTGAAGAAAATACAACATTAATTGAATGTGAAAAAACATGGGTCTTCTATATGAGTAAACATATTTAGATAAACAAAAGGAAAAAAATCCTACTTCAATTTTCCATCATGGCAATGTCAATACACAGTAAGTTCTGGAAGGTCCCATCAAGTTGAAAAGGACTTAAATATCAGCCCAAAAAACTTTCTAGTTTGTCTTTAGACTAAGATAATTTCTGGGAAATATTGAAACCAGAAAGTTAGTTAATTAATAATTAATAAAAGATCTATGAAGTCAGAGAAATGCAAAAGCATCACAGGAGAAAGAATCTGTATCATATATTTGAGGCTGAAACCTCAGAAATCTTATGGTTTAATCCCCTCATTCTTACACAAGCAGCAGGTGGTAAGGCTGTGATTAGAATTCAGGTTCTCTGACATTACAGAATTTTTGGATTAATGTATTAAGTACCTACATTTGTATAAAAATCAAAAAGGAATATATTTCTTTTGCAAATTGAGACTAAATTAATGAAGTCATATTCATTCAAAGTAACCTCAGACAATATAAAATACTTAGGAGTCTATTTGCCAAGACAGACTCAGAATCTTTTTGAAAACAATTATAAAACACTTCTCACACAAATTAAATCAGATTTAAATAACTGGGAAAATATCAACTGCTCATGGATAGGTAGAGCTAATATAATAAAAATGACAATTCTACCAAAACTAAAATACCTGCTTAGTGCCCTACCAATCAAAATTCCAAAAAATTACTTCAATGAGTTAGAAAAAATTGTAAGTAAATTCATGTGGAGAAATAAAAAGTCAAGAATTGCCAGGAGCTTAATGAAAAAAAAAAGTGCAAAAGAAGGTGGCTTAGCCCTACCTGATCTAAAATTAGATTATAAAACATCAGTCATCAAAACTGTTTGGTATTGGCTAAGAATTAGAGTGGTGGACCAGTGGAATAGACTAGGTGCAAAAGCAGGAGATGATTATAGTAAGCTGCTGTTTCATAAACCCAGAGAGTCCAGCTATTGGGATAAAAGCTCCTTCTTTGATAAAAACTGCTGGGATAATTGGAAGTTAGTATGGAAGAAACTTAGATTAGATCAACACCTAACAACCTTTACCAAGATAAGATCCAAATGGTTACAGGACTTAGACATAAAAAAACAATACTATAAGCAAATTAGAAGATCAAGGACTAGTTTACCTGTCAGATCTATGGAAAGGGGAGCAGTTTATGACTAAGGAAGAGTTGGAGAATATCACCAAAAACCAACTAGATGATTTTGATTACATTAAATTAAAAAGCTTTTGCACAGATAAAACCACTATAACCAAGATCAAAAGAAATGTAGTAAATTGGGAAACAATCTTTACAACTAATGATTCTGACTCATTAGGACTCATTTCTAAAACATAGAGAACTGAGTCATATTTTTAAAACAAAAAGCCATTCCCCAATTGACAAATGGTCAAAGGATATGCAAAGGCAATTTACAGATGAGGAGATCAAAGCAATCCATAGCCATATGAATAATTGCTCTAAATCATTATTAGAGAAATGCAAATTAAAGCTTCTCTGAGGTACCACCTCACAGATTGACCAATATGACCAGAAAGGATAATGATCATTGTTGGAAGGGTTGTGGGAAATCTGGGACACTATTACACTGTTGGTGGAGCTGTGAACTCATCCAACCTTTCTGGAGAGAAATTTGGAACTATGCCCAAAGGGCAACAAAAATGTGCATACCCTTTGACCCAGCAATACCACTACTGGGTTTATATCTTGAAGAGATGATGAAAAAGGGTAAAAACATCACTTGTAGGGGCGGCTAGGTGGCGCAGTGGATAAAGCACCGGCTCTGGAGTCAGGAGTACCTGGGTTCAAATCTGGTCTCAGACACTTAATAATTACCTAGCTGTGTGGCCTTAGGCAAGCCACTTAACCCCATTTGCCTTACAAAAACCTAAAAACAAAAACAAAAAAACATCACCTGTACAAAGATATTTATAGCTGCCCTGTTTGTGGTGGCAAAGAATTAGAAATCAAGGAAATATCCTTCAATTGGGGAATGGCTTAGCCAACTGTGGTATATGTATGTATGTCATGGAATACTATTGTTCTATTAGAAACCAGGAGGGACAGGATTTCAAGGAAGCCTGGAGGGATTTGAATGAACTGATGCTGAGTGAGATGAGCAGAACCAGAAAAACACTGTACACCCTTAACAGCAACATGGGAGTGATGTACAACCTTGAAGGACTCGTTCATTCCATCAGTGCAACAATCAGAAACAATTTTGGGCTGTCTGCAAAGGAGAGTGCCATCTGTATCCAGACAAGGAGATGTGGAGTTTGAACAAAGTTCAAGGACTATTCCCTTTAATTTAGAAAAAAAAACAAACAGATATCGTATTGTCTGATCTTGTTATCTCTTAGACTTCTTGTCTCTTCTCTTTAGGGATATGATTTCTCTCTCATCACACTCAATTTGGATCAAGGTACAACATGGAAACAAAGTGAAGACTGACAGATTGCTTTCCATGGGGGGTGGGGGTGGGGGTGGGGAGGGAAGTAAGATTGGGGGGAAAATTGTAAAACTCAAATAACATCTTTAATAAAAATAAATTTAAAAGAGAAAAAAAATAAAAATGTAGATGTTTATGAAAAAAAGAAAATAACTTATCTTTGTCACATGGAGAGATATGACAATCAAGGGAATACTGGTATACAATACAAACTTACATATTCTAAAATCTTACAAAGAAAGTGAAAGGATATAGCAGTATCACCACATTAAACTGGGAGAAATAATGGAGGCAGATGAATAGAAAAGGGCAAGGAAAAGATGAGAGACTGGTACACCAATGGTCAGTTTGTGTGCTTAATGTGTACTCAGAGAGCACCGATAACAAGCTACATGAATCCCTTGTGGAAGATTCATCGGAGTGTGTTGTATTAGTCACAGAGAACAATAAGGTCTTGAGATCTGTACTGACAGCAGCAATATTTAAGTAGAGGAGTTCATGGAAATAAATATAAATCACTGAATGAGGGTATATTTACATACTAATGAGTTCTAGAAACATTTTTTAAAAACTTAAACCTCCCATAAATATTTTATTTCCTATATATATTCAATTTTACAATAATAGTACTGAAAATAAATTTTATTATACACAAAATGAGAACTTCTACAACATTTAACATCATTAAATATCCTTTGTTTATTTTTGTACACCAAGTTAAAAAATACTGACCTGTTGGCCTTGAGGACTTTGCAAAATCTGTGCCACAGCAGCTAGTGTATCTGTATTTGCTATCTGAGATACCCAAGGATCAGGCAAACCCTGTACCACATTGGCTGGAGTAACAGGTGTCACAGGAGTTCCTTTAAAAAAAATTATCTATTAAGAGGAATCCATCTTAAATGTATACTTTATAAGTGTTTACTATATCCATATTTTAAATTACACCCAAGAAGGTCACTTAATTAGAAAACAATATGCAATCATCTAGGCTAACAAAACAGGTGAATTTGGCACAAATGCTTTATAACATACTATATTTTACTGATGTATCTTTCTTAGGGCTCTTGGGAGTATATCTAATTTACTTAAAACAGTACTTGCATTTATAATTTTCAATTTACACACTACAATTTAAGCATGCATTTAATACATACATTAAAGAAAACCTAATGAGATATGATAAACTTTTAAATTTTATTTTTTATTATTTAATGATTTTTCAAAATTTAGTAAATTACAAGTACTTCCTCATTTAGACCATTACAAGGTAAACATTTTCCATCTTATCTATTTTTTCTATGTTTCATTTTTAAGGTATGTCTTGAAAATATAATTTTTCTTCCCATTAACTACTAGAATGTTGTTCAGCACACAACAATAAACACTTGAAAACAGGGGTATAGAAGTAAAAGATTATTTAAAAATCAATAACAAATAATTTCACAAAATACCTGGGGTGTTGTTGCTCATAGATGCTGCTGTACTTGGTAAAATGGGTGTGACAACTGGTGGTGGAATTCCTGCTGCCATATCAAGAAGAGGTTGAATAATTTCACTCTTAAAGACATTATTCTTCTGCCATAAGTTTAGAACCCTGACTATTTTACTCTGGGAAAGATAAAAAAAATTAAAGATATAATAATTTAAATTTAGAAACTTCATCATAATCATGCTCACCTGCAAATCTTTTACTTATAAAAAAATAGTTTGGCAACATTTATCATGAACAATGTTAAAACATGATGGACTTAACAGCTGTCTTTATTTAAGGTAGCTTTTGAATTCATGTATTAAGTATTTTATAAGATATAAAAATATTCTCCAAGTACTTTAATTACTGGTATAGAAGAAATTTTGGAAGATACATTAACCTTGCTTTTGTGCTTGGCCAAATTTACCTAAGAGACAATGGGCAGTAATCACATCTTACTGTTAAGTTTTCCCTCAAAGTGCTAAAATATAATAGAATCTCAAATTTGAAAAGGACCTCATTTAATCCATTTAGACCAATTAGTTTCTGAAAAAAGAATCTATAGCATTCAGAAAAAGTGGTCAGCTTTCACATTAAGATGATTAATGAAAAATAACTCACTAAATATTCTGAGGCATCCCATTCTATTTTGGAAAATGTGTCATTTTATAACTTTGTCTCCTTAATCCTACTTTAGCTTTATGGCATAAAGGGGAATGATTCTTATCTTTTACATGATGATCCCTCAAAAACTACAACACAGCTGTAATGTGCATCCTGCTTTCAATTTTACTCAACACTAGAATAAGTATCAATAGTTACTTTAAACAAATGTCATATGGCATGATGCTAAAGTACTTTACCATCATTCTCACTCTCAAACATATGAATGTCCTTTCTACATAAACTTTCTGTTGGTCAGCATTAGTTTTCATTGGTTTCATTGTTATGTACCTACAACAACAATTGCCTACTGAACATTTCAAAGGGAATGTCCCAAAGAGGATGTCCCATTTCAAATGCAATATGCACCCCCAATCTAAAACTCTTCCAAATTTCATTCTTTCCTTTCATCATACCTAGAATTTTCTACTTCTTCACCTCCACTTCACTGAATTCCTCTCTTCCTTCAAGACACAGCTCCAGCATTTTTTATACAAAAGCTTTCCTTAATGCACACCTATAATTACTAGAGTCTTTTCCTTCCAAATATTTTATATTTAACCTATATTTATATTCTTGTAATATATGCACTTTTGTTTCTCCTGTTAAGACTATAAACTCTTAAGAGTAGGATTTCTTCAGTCTTTGCATCTGTAAAACTGTGCACCTGATATAAAGCAGATGTTTAATAAATATTTACTGATTTCTAAAATATGGCAAAAAAAAAATCCAGATGTGGTCTGATCAGAGCACAGTAAGATAGAAGTATCAATTCCAAACTAAAACTACCTCATAGCTAAGGATGGGAAGGACAATGAGAAATAAATACAAAGAAAATAACTTTTTTTGTTCTTGTTTTCTAAGGCAAAAGAGAATGGGTTGCAAATGAAATGAAAATGGCTAATATGGAGTTGATATAATATAACATCTACCTGCCAACCTCAAGGGTTTAATAACCAAGCCCAAATCGAGTATGTCAAATACTGAAAATTGGCAAAAACATCTTTAGATCATTGCATCACTGATCAAAGAGGGGAAAAAAATAAAGACAAATACTATGTGAGTTTTAAAAGGGAAAGAAAAAAAGCTTGTAAACTTTGAATTAGTCAATTCTAGAACGTACTATTAGAGGGATGATTAATAAATGTTCACAGTCAATGTTACAGATACAACTGACTGTTTTAGCAAAGTACTTTGACAAAGCCTTGTACTATTCTTGTAAACAAATTAGGATAAAGAGCAGTTTAAGATGTATCAAAACTGGAAAAATTCCAAATCCAAGGACATCTCCAATGGAAGAAAGTATACATTAACATGTACCATTAATCATTTCTAGTAATAATGGATAAAAAGCACAGATGATATCCTTTTGAATACTGTAGATGATTGAATAGTAAGAAATTATATTAGATTACAGTCAGGATCCAAAAGGTTGCAAATAGCTAGAACATTGGACTGATATTCTTAAAATGAAACTTCATACTGATAAATGTAAAGTTTTATACTTAAATTCAGAACAATAATACAAAATAAAAGAACCCCAGGCTTGATGACCTTTGATGGGGGAAAAAAGGCATACTGGAGGACTGTAGGTTCAATATGAATCAAATATGTGACATGCCAATACTCTAACACCCTTTTCCCACCCTAAAATCTGCTCTTAGGTTACACTGAAAGATTATTATTATTATTATTATAAAAGGAAAAGGAATAAATAGACCACATCTGGAGCAGTGTATAGCTGGGTGACCATGTTTTTAGAAACTCATTTTTTTTTTTTAGGTTTTTGCAAGGCAACGGGGTTAAGTGGCTTGCCCAAGGCCACAAAGCTAGGTAATTATTAAGTGTCTGAGGTCAGATTTGAACTGGGGTCCTCCTGACTCCAGGGCCAGTGCTCTATCCACTGCATCACCTAGCTGCACCTGGAAACTCCTTTTTAATCTTGAGAGGGAGTCCAGAAAAAAGCAATCAGGATAGTGAAGTACCTTAATAGCATGCTGCATGAAGAGCACTTGAGGGAACTAGAGAAGAAAAGACTTAAAGAAGACATGATAACTGTGTTCCAAAAATCTTGAGCAACACATTATGACACATATAGATTTTTGAATCAAAAATTAAAACTCAGAAAAAAATTAGTGAAAGATTCTAAAATCAACATCTTCCTGATTCTGACTAAACTCTTCCACAGAAGACTAGATTCAATAAAATCCAATTATTTCCATCTTTATTTATTCTTTTCTATCATTTTTAAGTTTACCATTTTTTTCCTTCTTGTTCTCATATCTAGCCTCACAGTTTAAGGAATATTGTTCTCTTCTCTCTCTCTCTTTTAACATTCTCTGACCGCTTCTTCTTCTCCCGATTTGAAATTTAAGGCCATTTTAGGTTTAACTTAAGTTAAACCTGAAAGTTAAAAGTTTTCTCCTTTTACCTCAGTTTGCAGAAGTTCCTTTGTTTATCTTTGTAAACATTTTAAATTTACACATCACTTTCTAGCAAACATTTATAATGAGATATCATGCAAAAAAAACTTATTAAACTAGTCTGTACATCTTCCCTTATTATCCCTTCCATTATGACTATCCCTTCAATTATCATTATTGTTATATTATAATCATCGATATTTTTTAACGTGGTCATTTTGACTTCTCTATGATACCCTCCTACACATCCCAGATATCCAAGACCCATTAATTCTTTCTTAGTAATGATTATTAATGATTTCCCTTAAAAAAAGAAGCATGTATTGCATAATACTATGTTGACATAAACCTGTCTAATTTAACTTTTAAACCTCCCAAAGACTAAGACCTGATACAAATTTGCTACATTGTATATTATTTTAAGTCACACCTTCTTCCTCATTCTCACTTCCACAATCATAGTCTAAGCTCTGATTTAAGTCTTTAAGAACTGAAACTGCTCTTTGTTCTACTGACATTCCAATCTAGAAAGTTACTATTATTGTCTTGTACCAAAATCAACCTGATTTGGTTATACTCAAATTGGTTCCAAATTGTTTTTCAAATTCCTTCAAAAAAAAAAAGTTTGAGTCTATGAAATTCCAAAGTCTCCATCTTAAATTCTTACCTCTATATTTCTGCAGTATTAACCCCTTGAGACTAATGTCTATTTTAGTTCCTGATACTACTTATTTTGGAATGACTAAAGTGAAGTTTCTCATACCCTGCTGGATCCTTTAAGACTTACCTCAGCTCTGCCCTAGTTTTAGCTGCTACCCTCAATTCACAACTGTTCTCATGCTAATAACTTTATCTTCAATATTTTGTACTGTAACAAAAATTACTCTTAAATTTTTATTCTAACAAAAGAACTCACTACCCTCAGAATCTCATAGCAACTACCAGATATCTCCAAGGATTTTGATATGTAAAATAGGGATAATGCTATTTGACTTTCCAATATATTACAGGGTTAATAATAGCAAAGTCTTTTATAAACTTGAAATCACTATATAAATATAACTTTTAGAGAGTACTTAAGTGTATTTTAGTTCAACTTTTTCCCTCACATGCCAAAAATCTTCCCTATATACTTCAAAGAATCTAATTAGTGAATAATATAAGATTACGTTTAGGGTTCACAAGTAAAATTTTGAACTCATGTCTTTTAATTTCAAATCCAGTGCTACTTATACACCATCATGTTGCTTATACCAAAAAATTAAATTATTAAAGAAAAACATTATAATCTTATCCTAAGACATAAAACATTTCAAAAGAGGCAACACTCTAAAAAGGCTATAACTAAGTGATACTTTAACTATTAAGTGAATGTACTTGAAAAAGGAGACCAATTCGGGTAACCATTTGGGCAAGTAAATATTAGGCCAAAATACTTCAAAAACTAATTTTGTGTAAATAAAATGGTCACATGCTTTGGGCCAAAGTTGAGCAATATTTTGTTTTATGCACATATTTCATAATAAAGCTCTAGTTCAGAGGTGGGAAACATCTGGCCCTTGAAATCATTTGGTCTGGCACTACCAAGGCAATCACAGGTGGTACTAGAAATTCAATAAATCTAGGAGCTGGGGGGAATAGCAATTATCTGATCAATACAGCAGGTTATTGTTGGCCTCTGAATGATGTTATAAAATATTCAAATGGCCCTAGTAGAAAAAGGTTCCCCACCCCTGCTCTCTTCATTATTTGTGTAAGTAACTATTCAGGTTTATAAAGAATACTACTGTAGTTTGCTGACTATATTCACAATCAAAGGAAATGCTAAATTTCAGTTACAAGTTAGTCAAAATAAAAATACAGTTTTTCCCCAAGTTTCTCTGTAAAATTTACCCCTTGATCTCTTGGAAGAGGGGTCCCCAAAATAAAAATCCCTGATGGAAAACCTCCTAAAAACAACAGAAGCATACCTTGTCATCACCAGGGCAACGATATAAATTCTGAAAAGTGCTAATGATGTTATTACTAAATCTGGGTGCAAACACATCCTTTTCTTGACCAAACTGATGTCGAGATTGTCGAACAATGGAATCAATAACATAAAGTCCAGGTACCTTATATTCTGGTTTACACTAAAAGAAAGAAAGGCAAAATTTTAAATATTATTCACATGACAGTTAAAGCACTATAAATCCTATACAAACAATAAAATGTCAATTTGCATAAGAGTTCTTAATTTGAAACTTCTATACTGTAGAAAAAAGGGCAATATAATAATAGCCAAAAATGCAAAACAAAATCTAAAATATAGGAAAATATTTAAATTCTTCTAACAGCTTTAGCAGCAAGAATCAACAATACTGTATATACTCTTGACAGTCTAAATCCCAATTATAAATATATGTATAATTTTAATAACTCAGAATATGATAATGAAGGGCAGTCAATACAATAAAATCAAAGAAATAGGATCAAGTAATGGGAAAAGCTCTGAGGGAAAAAAATCACCAATATGCATCCTTTTTCACTTGAACTCTCAAATGAAGAGGATCACAAGTTTCGATGCTAGTATGATTAAAAACTGAGATAGATGGATAAACAGATGGATAATCACAGAGGAACTGTGATTCAGCACAGTGTTAGAACAGGTGCTTAATATTTACTAATTGATAAATGACATACTTTATAATCAAAACAGCTTTAAAACTATTTACCAACAATCCAAAAGTTATTTTCAAATAGTCTACAAATTTCTAAAACTAGTGGTAATAGTATTATTGTTCTCAAATTGTAGAGAATCCCATCTCAAAAGAAATAAAAGGAAAACATGTTATCTGAGAAACAATCAGGTTCTACATTAGTATACTGTTCTTTTCTTCTACATAACAGAGATGTTAAGCTTTGTTTCATCAGTAATATTTAATGGGTAATAAATAAACTAAGATAAAATTTTAATTTTTTTAAAGGAACATAGATAATAAAAGTTAAATACAATTTTTGAAAATTTTCATTTGTTCAAATGTTATTCCAACAAGTGAAACAAATAAAGATTTACTTGGAAATTATGCCAGTTTGAATTCACATTTTCAAACATGATTACTAACTGTGCTAATTCAAATTACTAAGCTTTTATATTATTATTTATTAGAAAATGAGGGAAAGCAATTCCCTTCTTTGTTAAGAAGATACATTCTTGGAAATTGATGGGATGCCCATCAATTGGGGAATGCTGAACAAGCTATGATATATGAATGTCATAGAGTATTGTTCTGTAAAAAATCATTAGCAGTTGGACTTTAGAGAAACATGAAAAGAATCACATGGACTGATGCTAAATGAAGTGAACAAAAGCAGGGCAACATTGTACACATTAACAGCAACACTGTTTGATGATCATCAACTATGGAGGACACAGATCCTCTCAGCAGTTCAGTGATCAAGGACAATCCTGAGAGACCTGTTAATGGAAAATGCCTTCCATATCCAGAAAACAAACTATTGATTCCGAAAGTAGAACAAAGTATACTATGTTCACTTTTTAAAAACTTCTTTTATGTTGTTTGTATCTTTCTCGTGGTCTTTTCTTTCCCATTAGTTATAATTCTTCTTTCACAACATGACTAATAGGAAATAAGTAAAACATGATTGTACATGTACAACTTTTACCAGACTGCTTGCTGCCATGAAGAGGGGGGAGGGAAAAAGTGAGGTTGATAGAAAAATGTGTAACTCCTAAACTTGCAAATGAATGAATGCTGAAAAACTACCACTGCATATAACTGGAAAAATAAAATTTCAATTTTATAAAAAAGATACATTCATCAGTATCAGGATATCTGCTTAGAGTTAGCTACTTTAAGTATATAATTTGAAAATAAAATTCTATAATCTCAATAATTACAAACAGCTTGGAGTGGTGCTTACTATAAGAGGCAGGAATTATGTTAAGTTCTTTACAATTATTATTTTATTTGAGCCTCACAGCTATGGAGATAGGTGCTAGTGCACTTATTTTATTTTATTGCACCTATCTTTATTTTACAGATGAAGAAATTTAGACAACCAAAGCTAAGTGACTTGCCCAAGGTTACACAGTTGGTTAGATGTCTGAGGTTATATTTGAACTCAGATCTTCCTAACTCCAGGTCCAGAGCTCTAGTCTCTGTGCAGCCTAACATATCTAATCATGATAGAAAAGCAGTCTCAAGAGGTAGCGAGGTGGTGCAGTGGATAGAGTGAGAAGTACCTGAGTTTAAATCCAACCTCAGACACTTAATAATTGCCTAGCTGTGTGACCTTGACATTAGTAACTCTAAGACATCATTAGAACTGTTTTTTGGTTTTGTTTTGTTTTGTTTTGTTTTTTAGTTTTTGAAAGGGGGTTAAGTGGCTTGCCGAAGGCCACACAGCTAGGTAATTATTAAGTGTCTGAGGATGGATCTGAACCCAGGTACTCCTGACGTCAGGGCCGGTGTTCTATCCACTGCGCCACCTAGCCGCCCCATCATTAGAACTGTTGATCTTCCAAAGGGCTGGACTAGGGGAACGAGGGGCATATTAATCCATGGTCGGTGCAGTTATGAATAAAAAAGCAATTTGAAATTAAAAAGTGACCCTTTGACCTAGAAATTCTACTATGAGATTTATATCCTAATAAGATCATTGGTAAAAAGAAAGTATTCCTATACAGTATAAGATCTATAGCAGTTCTTTTGTGGTAGCAAAGAACTGGAATTAAGTTAGCTATCCATTGATTTGGGAATAGTTAATTAAACAAATTGTGGTACATAAATGGTTTGCTGGTTTCCTTCTAGTCCTCATTTTATAGATAAGGAAACTAAGGCAAACAGGGTTAAGAGTCTTGCCCAGGGGCGGCTAGGTGGCGCAGTGGATAAAGCACCGGCCCTGGAGTCAGGAGTACCTGGGTTCAAATCCGGTCTCAGACACTTAATAATTACCTAGCTGTGTGGCCTTGGGCAAGCCACTTAACCCCATTTGCCTTGCAAAAACCTAAAAAGAAAAATAAAAAATAAAAAAAGAGTCTTGCCCAAAGGGCGGCTAGGTGGTGCATTGGATAGAGCACTGACCCTGGAGTCTGGAGGACTCCAGTTCAAATTCGGTTTTAGACACTTAATAATTGCCTTAAATTTAAAAAAAAAGTCTTGCCCAAGATCACAGAGAGTTAAGAGGCCATATATGAACTCAGGTCTTCCTGACAGCAGGGCTAGAAACTCTATACACCTAGCTGCTCAATGATACTATTGTTATAAGAAACAACAAATATGATGACTATAGAAAAGCATGGAATGATCTAATATAGAATGAAGTAAGCAGAATTAAGAAGACCACAACCACATAATAAATAATAATGATAATGATGATGATGATAATGATAATAATAGTAATAATCCAAAAGGAATGTTGGAAAATTATAAAGAACTAGAATATTTCCAAAAAAGAAACAAGAAAAAATTGTCTGTCTTACTCCTTCCAAAGATGGGAGGTCCAAGGATATGTTATATTAGATGTTTTCCAATGTATTAAGTAATATAGCTGATTCTGAAGCTTCTTTTTTTCTTTAAAAATATTATTTGTAGGGGCAGCTAGGTGGCACAGTGGATAGAGCACCAGTCCTAGAGTAAGGCAAACCTAACTTCAAATCAGGCCTCAGACACTTAATAATTACCTAGTTGTGTGTCCTTGGGCGAGTCACTCAACCCCATTGCCTTGTAAAAACCAAAAGAAAAAAATCATTATTTGTGTATATAGGATGGAGTATGAGGTGGGAGGGATGTTGGAAGAAATTTTGCTAATGCAAAAATAATATCAATAAAAAAGTTATTTTTAAAAAGAATTGTTGATCTGAACTGCTGAACTGGCATGTATTATTTCCTTGCCGAGTCTTCCCTGAACCATAGAAATCCAGCCAGAAAAAAAAAAAAACCCTACACTCCCAAATAAAACAAAAAACAAGACTATTTCAAATTTGAAAATATAAGGAGGAATAAAAAGGGAACATGAGGGAAAGTACTGACATTTTTTCACTTTATAAATGAAGTGTTATGTATTTGTTACAACTTAAATCCTTTAACAGCATGCTTTTTTCTAAGGACTGCAATCTGTATTAGCAGAACTTGAGTTGGAAAGGTCTTTAAAGATGATAATGGTCTATATCAAATAGAAAATAAGGAAATTTAAAAACTAAAGAGCTCAAGTGAATGCTTCATACTCAGATAAAGAAGGGGCACAAGGTGTGGGAGATCAATGGAACCAGAAACCAGGTTTCCCCGAGTCCTGATCAAATGTTTTAGCCTCTAGATCAGTGATTCTCAAAGGGTCTAATGGTAATTTTGCTGGTTTTGTCATATAACTTCTCTCATTTTCCCAGACTTTTTCAGTATCCAGCTGCAGTTTGCCAACAGCTCTTCGATGGACAAGGTCATAAAAGCAACTCTTATCTAGGAGTATAGCTAATGCCTGTACTAGAGCAAATAAAGGGAGAGGAGAAATAGGAATTCCAAGGCCTAGTTACTAGGTCTGTAAGCCTAAATGTTCAAGAACTTTTCTTTGTTGCCAATTTAAATGTTAAGTGTGACAATCTCTCAAGACAAAAAAGTTTGAGAAGCTCTGTTCAATCACACCAGCTTAGGAGTTCGCATCTACCTGCAATGAGCAAAGTGTCTTACTCATAATCAACACAAGAATTGGTAATAGTAATTTGGGCTTCCATCTTTAGTACTGGACATAGTACCTAAGATACACATGATTACAACTCATCTTTCTATCTTTATCTTATATCATCAAATCATACAGACCCTATATTTTAGTCAAATTGGATTATTTCTAGTTGTTTTTTTTCCATACCATGTATTTTTTCCCAAGTAGGCAAGTAGATAGTACAGTGGGTAATGTTGGGCCTAGAATTAGTAGAATGAATTCAAATCTAATCTCAAATATTTACGGTGTGTCACAAAGCCATGTGAGCCTAAGAAAGTCATTTGACTTCTATCTGTCTTAGTTTCCTGAATTGCAAAATGGGGATAAATAAAAGCACCTCCTTCCCAAGGTTGCTGTGAGGATCAAATGAAATATCTGAAAAGTGCTTAGTGCAATACCAGTATATAGCAGGAACTTTATAAATGCTTATTCATTTCCCTCTCATAAAAAATAAAATTTAATTATATTTTTTAACTTTCTCCCAAAGACCATCTCAAAATTCCATCTTCAAAAAGTTTTATTAAAATTTCTAATCTCTTGAACTTTCTATGACATTCTTCTCCTTTAAATCCTCAAATTCCAGAAATAATAATACATAAAACTGCAGCTTTAATCATCATAGCAACACAAAAAATAATATAGTGGATAAGTCTTTCAATGACCCTACTTCTACAAAACATTCCATATTAAGATTTTAGATCCATGGATTGAATCAATGAAGTAGTATCTGGGAGCAGAAAAAGTATTTCCAAATAATATTAACAATGCTAAATGAGTCCAAATTCTACAAATTTATAACAAAAAAAAAAATTGTGCTACCCCTAAATGATTCTATAGTACAGAAATGACTTTTCACTATATATATATGTTAATATAACACATCAGGAAACATTTCTTTCTCCAAAACATTTACTTGCTTTCTGAACACAAGAGATATTTTAATATAACACCTTTGAAAACTCTGGGATGATAAAATTTTCAAAACTTCATAGATTTTTAGTTTATGGAAGTCTGAAAAACCTCATACACTGTCAGAATAGAAGTCAACAAGCACCAATAAAAAGTAATAGTTTCATCACATTGTAAAATTTCTGAGAAATAAGCAAAATTTTTTTAAATGAATTTTCTGAAAATAAAATCACAAAAATTTTCTAAAACTCCAAGATTTGCTAATATCTGCCAACCATATCTATCCTCCATTATGAAACACAGCAATTATCTTTTCAAAACTATAAAACTATTGGATGTTCAGATAAAAAAAACCTTTTCTATAAAAAAAAAGTTCTCCAAGGCCCCAAAGGGGTAAATAATTTGTCCAAGATCACACAAGGAATAAAGAGCTGGACTTTGAACAGGGGCTCTCAGACTCCAAATTCAGCACTCTTTCCAATAGCTACAAGGCATACAATGCTGGAATGTTTGCAAAGTATTGTCATGTATTTTACTGAATTTTCACAAACAACCCTCAAGAGGTTAACAGAAGAGATACTATCCCCATTTTATAAAAGATAATATTGAAGTTCAACAAGAACAAGTAATTTTCCCATAATTTCATAGCTCTTAGGTAAAATACCAAATCCAGCACTTAATTTTACTATAATAACCTTCCTCTGAAGGACCTAACAACTGTCCCTTTTTCCCCAAGTAACTTCTTTCTTCTGCAAGTTCTGTCAGAGCTCCTTTGCATGTTCCCTCTCACCTGGAAAGGCAGTCTTTTGTGTGGCTGGGAATCAAGTCCCACTGACTGCAAGGCACTGTGCTAAATTCTGGGGATACAAAGAAGGGCGCAAAAAAAAAAACAGTCCTACCATCAGAATTCACAATCCAAGGGGAAAAAACATACACATGTGTGCAAGTAAGCTATACACGGTATTAATATGAAATAATCCTCAGGGAAAGGCACTAGAATTAAGAGAAATAGGGAAAGGCTTCCTTTATTTTAAGGTTCATCTTTGTGATGAGCTAGTGATATTTATGAAACACAGGAAGTATCTTTTCAAGACTATATCAGGTGTTCATATAAAGGGGATTTCAGAAAAATCTGAACTTACATGAATTGATATTAACTGAAGTGAGTAGAACTAGACCACTGTACATAATAAGCAGAATTATTATGCAATGATCAGCTATTATAGACTTAGCTCTTCTCAGAAATATAATGATGCAAGTCAATTCCAAAAAACTCCTGATGGCGAATACTATCCATATCCTGAGAAAGAACCAAGTCTGAATGCCAGTTAAAAACATACTATTTTTATTTTTTTGTTGTTTTTTTTGTGGCTTTTCCCTTTAATTCTGTTTCTTCTTTCACAAAATGACTATTATGTGGAAATATGTTACATAATTACACGTGTATATCCTATATTGCTTGCTGTCCTGGGGAGGGGAGAATGGGAGGATAGAGGGAGAAAAAATATGAAATCCATAATCCAATAAAAAATGGATGTTGAAATTGTGAATTCTCACAGTGGAAAGAATATCATTTCTGGTAAAACTCTAGAATACTTTTGAAGAATTCAAGTCTTAAAAAACCCATAGCATTAGCACATCCCAGCACAGGAACATGCAACAGAAATGAAGGACTTCAATTATGTAGGCATCCCCTGGAGCTCTCCTGCTGAAAACAGAGCAACTAAGAATTTTCTGCCTTTTCTCAATAAGGAAGCATAACTCTATTCTGGATCTTAGCATTTCAAACAAGAAAGAACTGATTATTAATGTGGAAATGATGTAACCAAATAGTGACAGATGTGAGTAAGTCAAGTTTATATGGACTGACATAATCCAGGATTTAAGAGAGCAAGTTTACAACACTTCAGAGGAAGTGTTAAGTAGACTAGCCAACCCAAATCAGACACTTGAAGAATGAAATTTTAAAGACATAAAAAAATAAAGCAGTGGTTCTCAAAATGTTTCATACTCTGAAAATATAGAGAACCTCCCAGAGTTTTTATTTTAATTTATTATATCTATAATGAAAACATTTAATTATGAAAATAATTTTAAACTAGAAGATCCAATACTCAATATTGATACATAGAAAGTTCAATTACCAACTTAGATCAGAAAAAAGAAAGCATAAAAAATGCTGGTAAAGGAGGATGACTACAAAAGTAAATCATAGTAGAATATTCTTTGGGATGTCAAATGTGTAAGGCTGATGAGGGAGGAAAGGACAAGAGGAAAAAAAGGGGTTTTATCTATTCTGAGGAAAAGAGGAAAATCAAAAATGGGGATAGGAGAAAAGGTAGAATTATTATGTCTTTTAAAAACAAAATAATTTTGGACTGAAGTAGATAAAAATTTGGATTGAAATGGATAAAAACAAGAGCTAACACCCAAGAAAAAGTGCAGAAAAAAATAAGACAATACAAAATAACCTACATGAATTAAAATCACCAAAGCCAGACAAATTACATACCAAGTAAGGAAAAAAATGGCATATTTTTGCTGAGCTAGTCAGTGATATGGGAGAAGTACTGTAGAACAAGAAAGGAAAACTGTCTCAAGTTTCAAGAGAGCAAAAAATATAGTCTAAGACAGGAAGATTCACTTAGATTCCTAGCAAAATTCTAGAGTGTATTATTTAGAGAATGGCTAGTGAACACATACAAAAGAAAAGAATGACCACATGGTGTCAAGTCAGATTAACCTCATTTCTTTTTTTCTGATAGAGTAATTAAACTAGTAATAAGATAATGAAGCAGATACAGTTGACCAAAATTGTAATAAAACAATTAAATTCAGTCTTTTATATTTTTGTAGGCAAAATGACCTACAATTTTATATATGATTAGAACTGATTGAATGGCCAGAACCAAGATGAAGTGATTAACTTGAAAGAAGTCTCTAGTGGAATTCTGTACTTGACCTCATGTATTATTAAACATTTTTTCCAATTACCTGGATAAAGGCATAGAGGGCATTCTTATCAGATAAAGGATAAGCAATACAGTGGATAAGATAGTATACAGAAAGATTTTTTTAAGGTTTTTTTTGCAAGGCAAATGGGGTTAAGTGGCTTGCCCAAGGCGACACAGCTAGGTAATTATTAAGTGTCTGACACTGGATTTGAACCCAGGTACTCCTGACTCCAAGGCCAGTGCTGTATCCACTATGCCACCTAGCTGCCCCCAGAAAGATTTTTAAGGTTTAATTTCATAGGAATAAATGTAAAATCTTACATATGGATTAAAACCCCCCCAACAACTTATCAAGTACAGGATGAAAGAATCTTGATGAGTTGGTCTGAAAAAGATCTGTTGTTTTAAGGGGAATCCTTTTTTCAGTAAGTTAGCAGTATTATATGGAAGCCAAAAAGAAAAAAACAAGTAATCTTAGGTTGCACTGGGAAGCATAATTCCCAGTACTATCAGACAGATAGTCTTTTTAGAGAACTGAGTATATTCTGAGTACTACATTTTTGCAACACTACTAAGTGGAGTGTCCAGAAGAAGACAACCAGGATAATTAAAGGATCCTGAGATCATGATAAATGAAAGAACTTTACATGTTTAATGCAGTGAAAATTTAAAGAGACTAAAATATGTGTTAAAGTACATGAAGGGCTGACATGTGAGATGGTTATTAGATTTACTCTTATTCATCTTGGGACAGAATTTGGAACAATGGGCAAAATTCATTGAGTAGTAGGTCTTAGGCTTGATATATGGAAAATTTTCCTAACAACTGGAGATATACAAAAGTGAAATGGGATGCCCTGAAATGGCTCCCATCCTCTCCACCCCCTCATCTTATTTTCACACAAAGGTTGGATGAGTACTTGTCAAATATGTTGGAGAGGAAAACTAAGTCCTTTGCAACTCTGTGACTGAAAAATATTAAACTCATCAAAATGCCAAGATGTAATATTAAAGCAACAGTCCTGTGGCTACTACTAAAAGAAACTTCACTCTGGAAAACTCTATGGTATAACAATTTGATTTTTAGAATAGTGAACATTTTTAATGCCTTGCCTAAACCATGCATCTCCCCAACATCTAGCACAAAGCTCCATACACAGCAGACATTTAAGCTTGTTTAACTGAAAGAAATGATCTAAAAATAGAGAAAAAATTTGAATTGGATACTTGACAAAATGGTGCCTTGACAACCATGATTTTATAGCAAGGATGCCCAACCTTTTAGCTCTTACGGGCAGTGTGGCAAGGGGGAAACATAGAATTCAATACATTCAAGAATAGAATGCAACCCACAGAACAACAAATGTGATGGGGCAGCATGAATGGGCACTGAGGGCCACATGCTGTCCCCAATCTTAAGTTGGACACATTCGATTTATAAGATTAAATGTGCTTGAAATAAAATGGGTATATATACATACATATATATATATACCCATACAAAGAGACAAACAAAAATGGAAAATATCAAAGAAATTTAAAAAATATATTTAGAATTAGAAACACTATTACATGGACTTACTACATTTTGGGGTTTGAAAAAAAGAAACGTACACACATAATAGGACAAAATCATTTAAACTGAACTTATCAATCATAAATCCTTCTACAATTTAAATATTTTTCTACAGCTAAGATTGTCAATATAGACATTCCAGCATGTAAATATTTATAACATCTTACTAACTTTATACTTGAAAGCAACTCATCTAAATGAATGTTGAGCAAATACTTAATAGCCCCCCCCCCCCGCCTCATTGAGCACTTTTTCCTTTCCAAGATGAAGAATAAATTACCCACCAAAGTGGATAGAATACTGGGCCTCAAATCAGAAAAACCAAAGTTCAAATACAGTCTCAGACAAGTACTCAGTAACTATGTGACCCTAAGCAAGTCATTTAATTTTTGCCTAACTCAGTTTCCTCAATTGTAACATGGGAATAATATTACCTTCTTAGGGTTCTTGTGAGAATTAAATGTGATAATATTTGTAAAGCACTTAGTGCAGTGCCTGGGACATGATGAGAGCTTAGGAAATGCTTACTTTTTTCCCTTCCAATTTAATATAAAGAAACTAAGATGCAGAAAAGTTTTAAATTTCTTGATCAAGTCTCAAAACTAGAATTATTTCTCCAATATCAAGGGGGTGAGGGGCATCCTCCTTCCCAAAATGGTAAATCTGTAAAAAAAAAAATTTGGTATTTCTTTATACCAGAAAAGAAGTCTGAATTGTTATGGCACTGAAAAATAAAAGATATTGATAATATATCACTATGCATTTCTAAATTTCTAAACTTTTTCTAAATCATCTGAGGCTCCTGCAAAACTCCCCCAAATTTCTCATCTAATTTTTATGCTACCTTGTGATATACTGAAACTATGATGGAGAAAGTCTTTATGTGGAAGAGATAATTATTGTTGGCATCAGATATTTTCTGACATCTTAACTTATACTATGTCCAAAAACAATTCTGTTCTAGCTCAAAGGCCGCAATGGGAATTTGCCAGATCTTTAAAATCAAGTCTAATTCACAACTTGATTCTCATATGTCAGCAACCAAATAGCATGCCTAGGAATAAGTATCACATCTGCAATATGCCCATAAGGACCTAAAGCTAAAAGACTGAGGTAGAAATATTTACTTACTTTTCCTGTCAAAATAACATTATAGGAAGTGATCCAAAGCAGAGAACAAGAGTTCCGGACACTATTATCACTGTACCCAGACCACTATTTTAGCATTTCTGAAACCTTTCAATGGAACCATTTCCAATTCTATTCCTCCTTCCAATTCTATTGCTTTCAATGTATGACAAATGTGCTAAATCTAGCAAATAGTGTTATATTTGGCTGATGGATCAAATAAAATAGCCTAGCAGAACAGAATACACTTGGGAGTCATTATACTCAACTCCATTCAAAAGGGGCATTATTATAAAAGACTAGAACTTAAAATATATTTGATGAAATATGAAAAGATAGAGCACCACATTGATACAAGTACACTTTATGAAATGATCAATGTTTTCTACCATCAGATATGTTTATTATATCTCAGTGAATTTTAAAAGTGCTGGCAAAAATCAAATGCACAATTTTTCTTTTTATAATTAACTAGAATTGCAGTAGTTGACAATTTATAACACTTTACGGTTTACAAAGTATTTTATATTCATTATCTAACTAAATTCACATTTAGTAACCTTTGGGGACAGGTATAATAGTTATTTCCATTTAATGGAGAGTAAGAAACAGACTCAGGGAGAGCAGCTAGATGGCACATTAAATAGAGCTCCAGCCTGGAGTCAGAAGGACCCAAGTTCAAATCCAGTCCCAGACACTTAAAAATTACCTAGTTGTGTGACCTTGTGCAAGTCATTTAACCCCATTGATTAAGAAAAGAAAAAAAGAAAAAGAACCAGACTCAGGGAATTAAAATAAAAATCATCAAGCAATAAGCAATTTCTAAGCATATGCCAGTCATTGTCTTAGAGACTGGGAACATAAAAGTGAAAAACAAAATGAAGAAGCCTTGGGGAATTTGTATTTCATTGTGGTAAAGCTGTATGTACATATATATGCATATATGAGTGGGTGTGAGAGTGTGTGTGTGTGTGTAAATATGGATGGTTGGATGCATGCATGCATAAACATATAAACAAAATATATTCTGTTTGAGAAGAGGAGTAATGTGTAGTAAATCTAGAAATATAAACCAGAGATTGATCAGAAGAATTTTAAATGCCAGAGAAATGTATATTTTTTCCTACAGAAATGATAAGTTATTGGAGTTTTTTTGAGCAGGGAAGTTGACACAGTCAGATCTGTGCTTTAGGATAATATTTTGGGAGTTAAGTAGGGCAAACTAGAAGGAGAAGAAACTTGTGGAAGAGAAACCAGTATTAGAAGGTTGCTGAAAAACTGGTCTAGACAATGGATGACAAAGGCACAAATGAGGGTAACTGCAGTACTAATGAAGAGAAAGGGATGGAATTGGAAATGCAACTAAGGGAGAATCAATAAGATTTGAAAACTGATTGGATGGGAGTTGGGGATGGATAATGGAAGTTGAGGATGACTGTGGGTTTCCCAGCATTCAATAAATGCTCTTATTTTCTCCACCCTTAAAAGCTGTTCAACTGACCCAACCATCCTTCATAGCTATTGTCCTTCAAACTCTTTTTCATACTTAAATTCCTTCAGTCAACTGCAAATGGTGCCCCCATTTCCTTCCTTCCTCTCATTGTCTTCAAAAACCTCTGCATGGTCATCTTTCAACTTAAAATATGTGCTCTTTCTCTCTATTGTCTGAGTTTCTGGGATGCCATTCTCTCTTGATTCTCCTTCTACCTCTCTGCTCCTTCTCAGTCTCCTTTGTTGGAACTTCCTGAAGGGTGTACACCAAGTGTCTGTCTTGGGCCCCTCTTCTCTTTTCCTTCTCTACCAGGGGTTTTTAACATAGGGTTCAAGGACCCTAAAGGGGTTCAGGAAAAAAAAAATCACATCACTAATTTCACTTCATTAATTGAAATTAAATATTTCCTTCAAGTATGAATTAGAAACATTTTGAGGAGATCATCAGCTTCTCTAGAGTTCTAAATGCCTAGAATGCTATCTTTTTACCTCTACAACTTCACTGACTTTCTTCGGTTCAAATCTCACCCTCTCCAAGAGGCTTTTTTCCAGTCTCCCTCAATCTCCCCTCCCTTGATAGTATCTTCCCTACTAGATTGTCTCCCATTTACACTGTGTGTGTGTGTGTGTCTGTCTGTCTGTCTTGTTTATACATAGCAATGTGTGTGCTACTTGCCCCCATTAGAGTTTGAGTTCTCTCAAGGTAAAGACTTCATGCATTTTTTTTTTGTATCCCCAGCTCTTAGCATACTACTTGGTACATGTTGAGTGCTTGATAAATGATTACTGACTAAGTGACTGAGGGAGAGAGGTGATTTTGGAAGTAAAGCGGATGGTTCTGTTTTGGAAATGCTGAATAACTTCCCTGTGGTCAATCAGATAATTAGTATTAAAGGCAGTAATCGCAAGACTTTCTGACACCAATTCTGATGCGTTTCTACTGCAATAAGCTGTTTCATGAAAAATGATACATCTTACTTCTCTCTTTTAAACACTGCCTGGGTAATTAAGTTGTTATAAAAATTACATGTAAATTAAAATTTTATTAATTCTTTATATATAAAGTCACAGACAGTTTCAATATATTTACAATTTATTTATATAATATATATAACTTACCTTTTGAATGAATTTCTCAACACTCTGTACCACATGTTTATAGAACTAAAATAAAAGAAATAATACTTTGTAAATAAGATGCAGCTTTTAAAGTGTAAATAGCATGTGTGTATACATATATATATGAAAAATACATGGCAATGTTATACTTGAATACATTAAAAACTCTCAAATTATTAAATGTCTAAATAAATTTTCAGCTGAGCTTCCTTAATGGGGTAGATAATTAGCAATTTCCAAAAGACTTTAATCCTCTTAACAAAAAAGACACTTTTAAGTGTGTCTAAGAAAAAACAAGTAAAAAAGTTAAAAACAAGGAATTTAAACAAGAAATTAAAAAGTTAGTTTCTTTTATTAAAATAATCAAATATATAACTAGTCCTTAAAAAAGAAATAATAAAATTCTACTTATGTATAATGATTGGGAAAATGGAGTAGTCAGATTAAATCTCTTTAAATAAAAGTTTCTATATAAATTATATATGTGATAATTATAACCACAAAACTGCTGGAGCAAGAAGGGCATCTACTCCAAACCTCTCAATGCACAGGAGAAGAAAAACTGCAATTTAAAAGAATTAAAATATAATAAAAATAGACTTAACAAAACTATGGAAAATGTTGGATAAACCCAAAATCGCTTCTGGATTCCTTTCAGAGTAGAGCATCTTTATGAACTTCAGTGTTCACTACATTTTTAAATACTGAACATAAAGGCTCTTAGAATACAATGATATTTTATACTACTGTACTATAGCATAATCTACAGATTGTTTTTAGGGGGGAAAAAATCTTGATACCAGCTGTTTGGTTATCTTGGTCTACAATAAAGTCAATGGAAAAAATATTAATTATCTGAGGCTTTTTGAAAAACTCAAGATAATGGCAAATTCTTACACATAGGGTCCCAAAAGTCTTAGTGCAATTTTAAGTTTTATTTTTTTAAAATAACCTGTACCTGCACTAAGACTTTTGGGACAACCTGTAACTAAGTAAAACTATCTTAAAGAAAGCAATGTAAACCTTTATTGTTTGGATAAGTATTATTCTAATGCAGACTAGCAAAAATGTCAAATATCCATCATCTACTCTACTGTATTGCAAATACTATGTTTTGTTTAGCCTAATTCCAACAATCCTCAACTTCCCATTCTGAGCTTTTCTTTTATCTATTCATCAAAATTTTGCTGTGCCAGATATTTAAAAGTAAATTTAACAAACATGGTTGTCTAAATATAAAGTCGTACTTTCCTCCAAACCTGACTAGTAACAAAAGAGGGCAGTCTAAAATTACTATCATTTTTTTAGTGAATACTTGTATTTTTTTCTTTCAAAGAAATCACAAAGTCTATTTTCAGTAACCTAGAATTATTTCAATATTTCATAAATATATCTGTATCTATATAAACTAAGTGAAGTACATAACACACACAAGAAATAAAAATATCTCTCAGTTTTAGAAACTATTTCTTTGTTCTAAGCAACAGTAGTTCAAGAAAAATCACTGATTTCTCACCTTAATAGCTTTGATGGCTGCCTTGGTAATCTGTGTCATTTTAGCCTTGGAAATAGGTGGCTTGTAGTCATTCAGGGAATAGAGCTAAAGAAAAAGGACATATCTTTAAATACAAAGGAAGACTAATCCTGCAAAAGTGATTAAAATTCATGAAAATTCCAGACATTTTTCTACTGACATTATCCTACTTAAATTAAAATGCTATTTTTGTTCAGATAAATTCCTCAATTCAAACAAAAAGAATGCCTTTTTTTGTTAATAATTATTAAATTGTCCAAGGCCTACATCATGACTCTAGAAAATTTTGTGAATGGTTGAAGAATTCAATTTAAGTATGATAATTCTGAACTGCAGTTTTTTTAATATTCAAAATTCATTTACTGATTTCCCCATGTAGATTATTTCCTTTATGTTATACTGAAAAATACGGTCATAGATTTTCTATTAACCACAATTAAATGAAGTGACAGAGCACTTGATCAAACCACAACCTTTATCTAAATCCTTCTAAAATATATATTAAAATTCTTTTGATGAGAGACTGTGTTTTGGGTTTCACCAGGTGCTTTTTAAATCTACTACTCAGTAAGTCAACTTCTTGGCTATACAAAAGAGAGCTCAATCAACAAAGATAAAACAGCATAGTCTTTAGAAACTGTCTGGATTCCCCCGGGGTCAATTAGGATTTCAGATTATACTATTTGGTCCTGGTTCTATTCTTAATGACCCTATGATTGAGTCTTCCTCAAAATCCACTGGTTTAAAATCAAGGTCATTCTAATTGTTGGTCTTCTGTACCTACTCCCTTCTCTGCCTACCTAGGCTTGTTATCTCTCCCCGTACCAGCTTCTCTCAATCTCCGAGATTTCCAGCTAGGGCTCTTCATCACTCCAGGCTAATATAAAAGACATTAATTAGATCTGTTTTCTTAGAATATTGCTACCCCAGGGGTGGCTAGGTGGTGAGGTGGATAGAGCACCGGCCCTGGAGTCAGGAGTACTTGAGTTCAAATCCAGCATCAGACAATAATTACCTAACCGCACCTATCCGTATGGCCTTGGGCAAGCCACTTAACCCCATTTGCCTTGCAAAAAAAAAAAACCTAAAAAAAATATTGATACCTTTCTGTTACATTTAAATTTTTACAGATCTATACACATTCTTGGAACTGAACTCTTATCTGAAGTATTCACTAAGATTCTAACCTGATCCCAAGCAGCATTGAAGATTTAAAACTTAAAAATGATCAAATTCAATGGGAAATGAGAAATTCAATAGCTTATCTAATGTTACACAGGCAGTAAGTGAGTAGAACTGGCATTTATTTTAAATAATGTCCTGAACTCCAAATATGATTCAATAATCATCTGCTCCTCTCAGAGATCCTTGACTGAACTTTGATTTATTCATTTAGACCTCTGGAACTCACACATCTACATCTTGCCCTAACCTCCTGACTATGACTCTAGGCTTATCCAAGCCTCCCTGACACAAATGGATTTCTGATCATTGACGGCCTAATGAGGTTGTGTGACAATAACATACAATACAAAGAACTAAATGACTGTAATTTTAGAAGCCTGGCCACTTTCTGGATGTTACTTCCACCATGTCAATCTCTCTGCCTCAATAAAGGATATAGCAGGAATTGTAAGTTATTCTCATTAGATTCTCAAATTCTATTCCTTTATCAAAACAAACTACCACTTTCCTTTCTGGGATTTTAACAAGAGAAGGAGACACAATTCCTTCCCACTTTGTATATTTCTACTTTATTTCAATCACAGCAGACACTTCTTACCTAGAAATGATTTACTTACTCCTTCTCTCATATACAAGTTTGAAGGATTCATTCGAATATATTTTATTCTCATTTTCCTTGAAAAACAAAATTTAGCAAGAAAGTGCTCTTTGTTACTACCAGGGCATATTAAAGTATCATGACTACTAATATAAAGCTCTTGTAGATACAAATAGAGGTTTATATTTAACTAAAAATTTTATGAATGATTTTGTTCAACATATTCCTTTTATATGTCAGTACTTTTAGGTTCTCTTACTTCCTAATGCTTATGAAGGAAACCATGGGTCAAAAGAGTTCAGACTTTGAATTTCATTTTTTCTCTTTAAACAGACCCTACATGGAAAGCTATAAATTTCACACATACACATATCCCCCCCCCAAATAATAAAGTGAAAAATTCAAAAATCAAATAATTTATGTAAATGTCAGTATCCAAAATGACTACACAAAGGAAGATATACTATGAGTAAGCCCCATCTTCCTTTTCTCACCCGCATTAATGAAAAAGAGTTGCTATCATTTAAGTCTTAATATGTAGGAACCTAGATCAGAAAATATTTACTATCTGTTTAATAAATACTTTTAATCTTTTCATGTTTCTCTATAAATAGAAAAACCTAACCAACTTAATCCTGCCTCATCTAGTGGGAACCACTTGGCCACTTTGCAAAAATCACAATTATTTTGTGCCATATAAATATTAAAAAATTGACAAAAAAAAGTTATAACATTTTGTAACATTTTCTTTTTTTTATAGGTTTTTTTTTTGCAAGGCAATGGGGTTAAGTGGCTTGCCCAAGGCCACACAGCTAGGTAATTATTAAGTGTCGGAGGCCAGATGTGAACTCAGGTACTCCTGACTTCAGGGCCAGTACTCTATCCACTACGCCACCTAGCTGCCCCCATTTTGTACATTTTCAAGAAACATTAGAGTTCTAAATTTTACTTCAAATGATTTTATGCATTCAACAAATTATATATTTAGGGTTTCTAGCCTACATATAAAGAGGGAAAGAATAAGATACTTTATGAACTGTGCAAAACAGGCTTATTTCTATTTGTATTCAAAACTCTTTCAAAATAGATTTGACAAAATATCAATTTTTAACATAAAAATTTAAAATCAAAAAGAACTAAAAGAAATTGCCTTTTTGTTAAATGTATGTCATCTATGTTGAATTGATTATCAGAAATTAACATACTTGTGTATAATTTTCTCAGTTTAACAAAAGTTAAAAAACAAGCGAGCTAAGAGTGAACATCCCAGCCCTGACCTGGAAAACCTTATCCTCTTTGGCAAATGGGGGAGATACTCTTGGCATCCCATAGTCAAGTCTCCTCCAGATATTTATTGAACAATAAATAAGGTATGTAACACCAAACTAGTCACTCAGGTTTTCTAGGCCTCAGGTTTCCAAATCTAATTTTTTGGGTGGTGTTGTTTGCTGTTAATAGTTTCATTGTTCAGTCTTCTCAGTCATTTCTGACTCTACATTTATGATTTTACTTAGCAAAGAGTGTTTTGCCACTTCCTGCTTTACCTCATATTACAAATGAGAAACTGAGGCAAACAGTTAAAGGGACTTACCAAGGTCACAAAGTAAGTCTTTGAGGACAGTTTTGAACTGAGTAAGATTAATCTTTCTGAATTTAGCCCAGCACTCTATCCATTGTGCCACCTAGCTATTCAAATCTTTCATTATTAAAGCTTTAAAAGAAAATCAAAATGCAGCAACTATTTCAAATAATAGAAAAAAGGTACTGCCTCATTTTTTAAATTTATATCCTCTCATTAAATACCTTTTAAGTATTTAATGAAGATAATATATATATATAGATAGATATACACACACACACACACACACACACACACACACACACACACACACAAATGGATAATGAAGCAACCAGACTATCAAATAGAAATTTTTTAAGGGCAGAGAAATTTGAAAGAAATAAATGATCAAGATGATAAGATTTTAAAAACACTAACTCAATCACTCTAAAGGAAGCAAAACAACCCAATTCTTGATTTGTACAAACTATATCCATCTTATAACTTTAGACAAAAGAAAAAAAAGCTTGAGAAGTCACTTTGAAGGCTGTAAAGTATGCTAATATAGTGTGCTAATAGAGAATAATATATATATATATATATATACAAATATATATATAAAGAGAAATTATCTATCCACAAATTCAAGAATGGGCAGTCAGCAAATGTTATATGTGAGATAAATATCATGAATGTTATTATTATATAATATTACTATTGTAAATAAGATCACCTACTTTAAAAAACAACCTATCCTGAATTTTGTTGTATAAAATGTTAAAATTCTGGTACAGAAATAACGACAAATATTTCCAAAACTATCATTTCAATATTCACAAATGAGTGAAAAATTTAATTTATGGTGCTGGAGAAGTATAAGAGAAAAAAAGATTACAAGACGCAATTTTGCTAAAATGGTATTAGAGAAGCAAGCACAGACATGACATTGAGGGAAGAATAAGGGATCAGGATAGTTAAAGCAGAGAGATTATGTGGGAAAATGTACAGGAAAAGGAGGTTGGGAGTAGTTTATGAATATCCTAAGGGTGGGCAACAGAGTTCAGATTTTGTTCAGTAAAAAATGAGGAGTCAATGAAAATTTTTTGAAATATTAATCTGGCAGTCTGCTGCAGAAAATTATTTGTAAAAACTTGCTTGTCCCAGCATTTTCATCAACAACACCATCATATGTATAAATTAATCTCAAAAGAATTTAAAGATGAGTGGTAGGCATGTAAGTCAAGAGAAAGTCAGGCAAGGAGAGGACTACTAACTGGGGGAAAAAAGGAAAGGTCTTCAAAGTGAAGGCTTCTCCATGAGGAGGTAGTGAAGAAGCAGTGGAGGGTCAAGGGATAGCTACAATAAATGTATAGAAACTACAGATGGAGAACTACGTCTGAGACACAGAGAGATCATTTTGGCTAAACTGCAGAGGATGGAAGGTAGAGTAATATCCAACGAAAGTAGAAAGATAGCTGGGAATAAGTTGTACAAGGCTTTAAAAGTTAAACATGGTAATTTTTATGTAGATGCAATAGAAGGCAAAAGAATTTATTGAGTAAGAAAGTGATGGTACCCTTAGGCAGTTAAAGAGAGATTATGATCCTGGAAAATTATTTAACCTCTCAATGCTTCAGGCAATTAAGACTATAAATTGTAAGTAAAGAAAACACCCTCTACCAACACCATCACTCAAATCTCTGGGTAATGTTGCACACATGGCCAAACTGCAGGGGATTTAAAGAACAATGAAGAGTGGAGTAAACTATAGTATATTCCAAATAATAACTTACATCATCCATTAAGTGGTAGCCCAAGAAATGCATGACCAGAAAAGGAGATATATAATAGATGAGCCAAAATTCCACACTAGTGCCCTTAATGAAATATAATGAAAAAGACCTTTGGGAAGGGTTCTTCTCAGATATATGAACTTGTTATATAAAAAAAAAATATTTTTATAAGTGCATTTTACCACAATTGGCTTTCTTTGTAATCCTATGTACATTATTTCATTAATTTTAAAAAGAAGGAGTTCAGTAGACTGTCAAAAAAGATTAAGAACACTATGGATTCATAGTAATACCTCTGGCAATCAAAAGAATTTATTAAGTATCTACTACATACCTCAAATGGAAGTTTTGGAAGTAGTTCTTTCCATTTAGAGGATATGCCCAATGTGATGAAAATTTCTGAGACAAAATTTTTAAGATGTCACAGAATAAGGAGGCATGAATGAGTTAGTATCTGGAACAATTGAGGAATACTCAAATGATAAGATTATGTATCCTTGAAGTACTAGATATATAGAGTATAACAGAACAGACTAGAAAAGGAAGACAAGATGGATAAATACTGTAATAACCACCCATGCATAAGGTGACAAAGATCTAAAATTCTAAGTGACATTGAGATTGTAGAGGAAAGAAAAATAAAAAAAGTAGCACAAGGGAAAAAAAATAACATTTGGCAACTAAGTGGATGTGGTACAAGAAAGGCAAGAAAAGGGGAACAACATTAGAAAAGTACCGAGAACTGATCCAGTCATTCTAGAGAGCAATATGGAACTATGCCCAAAGAGCAGTATAACTGGGCTTACTTACTTTGATTCAGCAATGACACTTACTAGGTCTGTATTTCAAAGAGATCATTAAAAAAAACAAACAGAAAAAATCTCATATGTTCAAAAATATTTATAGCACTTCTTTCTGCAGTGGCAAAGAATAGGAAAGTGAGGAGATGCCCATCAATTGGGGAATGGCTGAACAAGTTATGGTATATGAATATTATAGAGTAGTACTGTTCTTTAAGAAATAATGAACATGGCAAAGAATTGGAAATCCAGTAAATGTCCTTCAATTGGGGAATGGCTTAGCAAACTGTGGTATATGTATGTCATGGAACACTATTGCTCTATTAGAAACCAGGAGGGACAGGATTTCAGGGAAACCTGGAGGAATTTGCATGAACTGATGCTGAGTGAGATGAGCAGAACCAGAAAAACACTGTACACCCTAACAGCAACATGTGAGTGATGTTCATCCTTGAAGGACTTGCTCATTCCATCAGTGCAACAATCGGGAACAATTTTGGGCTGTCTGCAAAGGAGAGTACCATCTGTATCCAGATAAGAAGCTGTGGAGTTTAAAGAGAAAGGACTATTCCCTTTAATTTAGAAAAAAAAAAAACAGATAGCTTATTGTCTGATCTTGTTACCTCTTAGACTTCTCTTTAAGGATATGATCTCTCTCTCATCACACTCAATTTGGATCAAGATACAACATAAACAAAGTAAAGACTGACAGAGCGCTTTCTGGGGGGGGAGGGGGGAGGGGAAGCAAGATTGGGGGGAAAATGTAAAACTCAAATAATATCTTTAATAAAAATAAATTTAAAAAAAAAGACCTCCACAATAAGAATTTAACGCTGCCTTTTTAACAGACACTGTATTAAGTGATGAAGATAAAGACAAGGAGAAAACATTTTAATGGTGGAGATAACCCATAAACAACTAAATACATACTATATATATATATATATATATACAGGACAAATTGAAGGCAATCTCAGAAGAAAGACACTATCATTGAAGGTAGGATTTGAACTGAGATTTGAAGAAAGTCATGGAGACCAGGACTTAGACATAAGAAGGTAGAGTATTCTAGGTGTGGGGAAAAGTCAATGAAAAGGAATATGGAGATTCAGTGTTTTGTATAGGAAGATCAAGAAGGTCAAATCTCTGGAGCATAGAGTATATGGATGGCAGCAGAGAAGATATGCTAGTTATGTGCTAAGAGCAGTTTAACTGATGGACCAGCCATGTGCTTCATTATTATCTACATAATTTCAAGAAAACTACAAGACTCTCAGCAAGTTGGGAGGGCTCCCTTTAAATAATTTACAGGAGGATATGGACAAGAACCACATAATTTTTTACATCACCTTATTTCCCCCTCTAGCCCTTTTGGGCCCCTGAGCCATTCCTTATAACAAAGCTTTTTTTTTTTTTAAAGGAATAAGAGGGGCAGCTAGGTGACACAGTGGATAGAGCACTGGCCCTGGAGTCAGGAGGACTTGGGTTCAAATCCAACTAAATAATTCATTCACCTGTGTGCCCTTGGATAAATCCCTTAACAGGGTGTGGAGGATTAAAAGAAAAAAGTTATCAAAACAAATCAACTCATTGAAAAATTTTGTTGTTATTTGTGATCTTCTTGTTCTATCTACAAAGGAGCAGGGGAAAATGTCTTCTTTGGAGGGGGAGGAGTGGAACTTGGTCATTATAATTTCACAGCATTCAATTGCAATTGTTATGGTTGTTCTATTATAGTTACTGCATGTACTATTTTCCTGGTTCTGCTTTTTTCATTTTGTATTTCCATGCTTCTCTATATTTTAGCATGTTTGGTATTTGTTACATCACAATAATATTCCATTACATTAAGCCCTTTCTCAATTAATGAGGATCTACTTTGTTTCCAGTCCTTTACTACCAGAAGAAAAAAAAATGCTTCTATAAATAAAAAAAAAATAATGAACAGTTGAACTTTAGAAAAGCATGGGAAGACTTGCATGAATTGATGCTGAGTGCAGTGAGCAGAATCAAGAGATCATTGTGCACATTAACAACACTGTAAGATGATCATCCATGATAGACACAGCTCCTCTCAACAGTTCAGTTACCAAGGACAATCCTAGAAGTCCAGTTATGGACAAAGTCATCCACATCCAGAGAAAAAGATATGGCATCTGAATGCAAAGCAAAGTATACTATATTCACTTTTTTAAAACTTCTTTTATGATTTTCTTTTCCTTTCACATGGTTTTTCCCCCCTTCCCTTTAGTTCTTATTCTTCTTTCACAACATGACTAATATGGAAAATACGTAAAACACAATTGTATGTGTACAACTTTTACCAGATTGCTCACCACCATGGGGAGGAGGAGAGGGAAAGGAAGGTGATAGAAAAATATGAAACTCATTAACTTGCAAATGGATGAAATGTTGAAAACTACCTTTGCATATAATTGGAAAAATAAAATAAAATTTCAATTTTTTTAAAAAAAGTACCTAGATGTCCAAAGACCTAAGAATTTAATTTATAAACATAATTCAATATTGTTGAATCAAAAGAAATCACAAATATGAAGAATTCCAGGAGACAGCCATAAAAACAAAGAATTCCAGGAAACATCTATGATATTTATTAACTAAAAAATGCATCTGCTCTTAATCAAAGAATATCATCAGGCTTCCTTCAGGTTTCAGTTCAAATCTACCTCCAAGGCCTTTCTTAAGTCCCTGCTCCCACGCTCACACCCACTAAGGCTACCCCACACTGAGACTACCTTCTATTAAGACTATATATATTTTATATGTACAGTTATTTGCATGCTCCCTCTTCAAGCAGAATGTGAGCATGTTGAGGGCAGGAACTGTTTTTTTGCCCTTTTTTTGTACCTCTACAACTTACTCCAATAAATGCACATATGTTGTTGTTCAGTCATGTTCCATTCTTGTTCCCCCTCTGGGATTTTCTTATTGAACATACTGGAATGGATTGTCATTGTCCTTTCCAATGGATTAGGCAAACAAAGGTTAATTAAGTGACGTGTCCTGAGTCACAAAGCTAGTGAATGCCTGAAGCCAGCTTTGAGCTCAGGTCTTCCTGGTTTCCAGGACCAGTACTGTAACCACTGAGACATCTAGCTGCCTCTATATGGCACATAATATCTATTTATTGACTGAATGATGGTTACATGTGGTTCATAAGTTTGTTGATTTCGGTTAATTGCTTCATTTTTTTTAAAGAAAAGCTCACTGGGAATGATCTATTCATAAATGTTATGTAAAAATAAAAAGGACACAGAGAATGCACATGAAAAAGAGTATATACCTAAAAGTCTCTGATGAAATCAAGCACCAGGTAAGAATTACAGTATAGATCAATAATATCCATTCCAAGATACTGTTAAGAATCAGCAAATGTGACTCTTGGTCCACTGGCAACAATCTTTGGAAAACTTCAAAAAAAAAGCTCACTCCTCCTTTAGGACTACCATACTGGTAAACTAGGTAAATGTTATAACTATATAATAGATTTTAGCAAAGAACTTCAAAAAATTCTTCATGTCTTTCTCATGAATAAGATAGAGCAGGGTAAGCTAAGATAATAGTACAGTTAGGAAGATTCAAAACAGGTTGAATGGCCAGACACCAAGAGAAGATAAGGTCAACTTGGAAAGAAACTTTCCAGAAGAGTTATACAGATTTGTATTATTTAGTATTCTTATCAATGACTTGGATAAAGTAACAGAGTAATTGCTAAATTTCCGGGACACAAAGTTAAATAAATAGGGTTAGCTAATATTTTGAGTGAAAAAATCAAGACCTTAAAATAGATAATTCAAACTTTTCCAGGGAAAGCAGATAAAAATGATTGGATATGAATTACTTGCCCCAGGACCAATTCAAAATTCCTGACTGGAGGACTGAGAAAAGGACCAGTCAAAAATGTTGCTGTGAATTCTTAAATCTTCCTCAAACTTTTTTGAATCTGGAAAGCCCTCTAGTCAGTCAAACACAAATTTACTGCATCACAGAATAACAATGTCAGAGGACCTCTAGTGGGCAACCAAATAGCAACTAATAACAAGCAAAATTTAAAAACAAATTTCCTCCCAAAACCTATAAACATTTAGATTTATAAATTAAAATCTATTTTAAAGAATTGATTTTACATAGGTAAAAGAAAAGAGAATTAGTCTTGAAATTAGAAAGACCTGAGGTTCAAGTTCCATCTCTACAATCTGTAGTCCTCTGCAATGCAGAAAATGGCAAATAACTCAATCTTTTCAGCCTAAAACAGTAGTGGGCAGAGCAGATGCTAAACTACTTTGATGGAGGAGGTATCTTTATTGGATATTTTCCATATCAATAAAAATCAAAGATTCTGTTTTTTTAAAATAGTACATGTAAGACTCAACGTAATATTCTAGTTTCCTAAATTCCTTTTAAGTCAGAAATTTTAAAGTCAGGCTCTCTCAATAAAAGCCTGTAGTAACCAGTGAATTTTTAATAATGTATTACAACCAAAAAAATATCTGATATCTCCTCAAAATTGGAAATTAAGAGATTCCTATGACTTTGGAAAAAATAAAACCAAAGAAGAAATATTGAATGCAGGAACAACACTATACTGCATCAAAAATGCTAATAATTTCATAGTATAGCTAGAAGGCACTTTAGAGGTCATTTAGACCAGCTCATTAATTTCACAGATGAGAGCTCTTATCCAAGGGAAAAAAAGTAGGCAGCATTTGAACCCAAGCCTTCTGACTCCAAATCAAACTCTTCCAGTGTCCCTCTCTGCATATTTCAGTGATCAAAATAATAAAACTACTAATTTTGATAGGGCAGTTTTTACTTTCATAAATTCTCTAAGGTTTTTTTCCCATTTGAATTGAAATTCCAATAATTTTTCTAAAGATCCTATTATGTACAGAGCAAGAACACTAAGGGAGAGAGGAGATATAAAGTAATCTGTCAGGAGAAAGGAAAAAAAATCACAATCATTACTTCCAGAGTACCTAATGCGCATAAACTATGTGAAGCACTATGATAGATGCTGTGGAGAATATAAATAAGACATGAAGCTTCCACCAAGGGATTAAAAATACAGTGCAAGAGATAAGATATAATACAAATAAGCATAATACAAGGAGGAACATGAAAAAGCAATGAAAGGTAAAAAGTGCTATGGGAGCTCAGAGGATGAACAAACTACTTCTGAGGGGCTTAATTGGCTTCATGCAGTAAATGACAATCTGAATTCAGATTCAAAAAACTGATGGAATGGCAAGAGTTAGCATGAAAAAAAGTACAGAAACAGTCAATGTAAGAAAAATGAACTTTTTTTGTGTGTATTAATTCCAGGCTGCTTTTTCAGAAAAGTTGTTCCAATATATGGATCCACCAATAGTGCATCAATGTGCCTGTTTTCCCAGAACCTTTTCAACATTTTCCCTTTTTTTGTCATATTTGCCAATAGGAAAGGTGTGAGATGGAATCTCAGAATAGCTTTCATTTGCATTTCTCTATAGTGATTTAGAATATTTCTTTTCATATTAACTATTGTCAACAGGCAATTATGTCTCAAGACTTATATGAAAACCAGGCTTATTAGAAAAGAAATGAACATCCAAGGGCACCCAAAGTGTTCACAGTCCTTACAGAAACTTGCATATTTATGAAAGTACAACAAAAAAGAAGAGAACAAGAAAGGGCATGGCATGGGAGGGGACAAGGTGCAGTGAAGTTGGGAAAAGAGCAAAACCACTCCCCAAGGGAAGGAGCAAGACAATGGCGAAAAATGAATTATTTTCCCTTAGGAATTGCTAGACTACGAAGCTAGGAAGGTTCATCTGCTTATTTGCAAAGGATCCCAGCTGCACAAACATTTTCCCAACCTGGCACAGATTAGTTGGTTTTATCTTGACTCCAAAGTATACACAGAGAATCTAGGCTGAGATGCAAAAACCGAATTATGTCACTTGAGGGGTAGGGGCTGTCCTTGACACATTCAGGGTCTCCTTCATGCTCTGTGTCCAGTGATTCCAGAAAATATGACAACTCAAAAAGACAGGTTTAGGGGATGCCCTAATACAGATAATACAGCTTGGGTTCAAATGCTGCCTACTTTTTTTCCCTTGGATAATACAGAACTGTCTTTTCAGATATATCACTAGACCATTTATCAACTGTGGAATGGTTCTTTTTCTTATAAATCTGCAATAGTTTCTCATGTGTCTTGGAAATGAGATCTAAGAAAACCTTATTGAAAATACTTTTCCCAGTTACTGCCTTACTTTTTAATCTTAGTTTCATTAAGATTTGTTTGCACAAAAATCTTTTAATTTTACATAATCAAAATGATACTTTTTATCTTCTGTAATATTCTCTATTTTTTGTTTGGTCATGTATTTTTCTTCTACTCCATTCTGGAAAACAATTTGAAATTATATATACAAAAAGTTACAGTATATATTCAGAGTAATGAAAAAAAAGCAAAGAGAACATTTATATATAAAAAATTTAAGCTGTTCTTTTTGTGGTGGCAACCCCCCCAAAACTAAGCTGAATAACTTGTGATTATTTTAATACTTGTGAAGGAGTACTATTGTGCTATAAGAAATAAGGAAATAAATGATTTTTAAAAAGGCCTAAGGGGGAGGCTAGGTGGTGCAGTGGATAAGAGCACTGACCCTGGAGTCAGGAATACTCAAGTTCAAATCTGGCCTCAGACACTTAATAATTACCCAGCTGTGTGGCCTTGGGTAAGCCACTTAACCCCATTGCCTTGCAAAAAAACAAACAAAAAAAAGGCATAGACTTTTATAAACTGATAGAATGCAAAGTATTTAGAATCTGAAAAACAATTTAAACAGTAACAGTCATGTCATAAGATTGGACATTTTTGAAGACTTTTATAAAAAGATAAAGAATGAAATGAGTACAAAAACCAGAACAATTTACACAACACTGCAAAAACAAACAACCTGAAATTTAAGAACCAGGATCAATAGAAGGACCACTTCTCTTTTCTCTTAACTCTAACCCTAAAAAGGATCAATGATAAAAAAAATATGGATCCAATTCAGCAACAAGATGAACTAGGATGCAAATACACACATGGATGCATATGTATATGTGTATGTACATATATATATATATCTATCTGAATATATATTTATATTTGTATATACTCACAGATCTATGTCTGTATTTAATATGTGCATGTAGTTTCTATATTGAGGAAACTGTATAACAAGACTGAATCATATGCCTCAAAGTAATTTTTCAACAACAACAGAAGAGAAAGAAAATAAATTTCTAACTTTTTTTAATAAAGAGTAATCAAATTATGACAAAGCTGTACTCCAAAGAAGGGATATAAAGAAGTACTTCCCTCATTCTCAATGAAAAAATGGGAAACAATATGTGTGAAATGCCAAATATAAATGTAGACATGGTTAATATGATGGGTGAGGAGGGGAGGAGAGAAAGAAATTTAGAATATATAGATTATGTTAAAAAAAAGACAATAAAATAAATTAAAATTTAAAAAATTCACAAAGCAGATAAATTCTCGTGGAGTCATTTTAGTCATGGCTAAGACCTCATCTGAGGTTTTCCTGGCAAAGATAACGGAGTAGTTTAGCATTTCCTCCTTCAGCTCAATTTGCAGATGAGGAAACTGAGGTAAATCAGGTTAACTGACTTGCCCAGGGTTTGAGGCTGGACTTGAATTCAGGAAGATGTCTTTCTGAATCCAGGTCCTGCATTCTGTGATGTTGCTCTAGAGAAGCCTTTGAAAGTGATTTGCAAAAATCATATTATATATATACATTTATATAAAGTATGGAGAATTAAGATCAAGGTTAAGAGAAAAGAGAAAGACATTTAGGGAACTAAAAAACCCACCTAACTCAGAGAAATGTTTTAAGAGAATAAAAAAAGACAAGGCTAAATATGTAACTTAAGAGGGAATCCTAAAAGGTAAAAGTCTGATAAAATCATTTAAATTTTACTTAGGTGATGGGGAGTAAAAGTTTTTCAGTAAGAGGATGAAATGTTTAAGCTATGCTGTATAGAAATAACCAAATAATATGAGTAGCATGGATTCAGGAGAAGACTAATTATGGGAGAGAATAATCTAAGTGAGAGATAATGAGCCTAAAGTAGGGAGGTAACAAAAGCAATATGGAGAAGATAGATACAAATGAAACTGTATGCAATAGAATGAGGCAATTAAATATATATCTGGGGCAAGAAAAAGAGCTAAAGATGATACAAAGCTTTTGAAATGACAGGAACAATACTGTTGCCATTGACTAAAAAAACTGTCAAAATAACATTTCAAGAACATAATATAGTAGAAAGAACAACGGATTTGGATCTATAAGACCAGATATCCCACAATTTTTAAACCTTCTTTGGGGATTTCCTCAAAAAAATTGCTCCAAAAGGGGCAAATCAATCAGTAAATACTGAAAGGAATAGGTCTTAGATACCAGGCAGTACATAGGATGTCCCAAAAGTCTTGGTGCAGTTTTAAGCTTTAATAACTTATGCACATTCTATTCCTTTTATATGCTCCTGTTTGTCTTAAGACCTTTGGGACACCCCATATGAGGTTTGGATCTTTAACTTAAGCCAATTACAGGCATACTAGGTGAAGATGGTAAAGAATACATCCAAATCACAGATGGAGAACCAAGGATAATATAAAATCTCCACAGAAGACAGGAGGCACTCAACCAGTGAAGAGGTGTGAGGCTTCAGAAGAAATTAGGCCATAGCATAAGAAAGGAAATAATGAACATCCTCCTGACATTCAGTATTCTTTCACTTTATCCCCACCATATACTCTACATTTATCTATGATGACTTGACTTCTTTCAATACTCTGCACAAAACTGACCTTCTAGATAAGGCCATTCTCAGTCTGTACCCTTCCTGGTTTCTTTCCTCTAAGATTACCTTCTATTAAATGTTTATTTTGTCTGTAGTATGATTATTTGCATGTTTCTTCCTCCATTAGCACAGTTCCTGACATGTAATATTTAATAAAGATATGTTAACTAGTTAGTATTACCATGGACAAGGTATCTCTCTGAGTCTCAGTTTCGTCATCTGTAAAATGAAGGGAGATTAAGATCAACAATCTCTAGGTTTCCTTCCAACTATAGAACCTATGGAAACTATAGTTTCCTAAGTTTGGTTTGTAAGACTGAGTTTGAAGTATTGCATTGAAGCATTCAAGTACTGATTTCTAGCAGGTGGTTAATGAATGAAGACCTGGGCAGGCACCAGGAAAACAACTTTTTTGTATGTTGAACCCCTCTGGCAATCTGGTGAAGTCTATGGATCAATTCTCAGAATGTTTCTTTTTCAAAGCATTGAAGATATAGATAAAATATATAGACTATACAGATATATACACACATATACATATACACATACACAGAGAGAAGTACATAGGATTACAAAGGAAACAAAATACAATATATTGAAACACAATGATCAACATATTAAAAACAAATTTGTAGATTTCAGGTTATGAAGAGAGAAAATTAAAGTCTTAGAATAATGAAAAAGAGTGTTAACACCTTATAAATATTATTTCATTTTTTTCCTAATAATCCTGAGAGGTATTATTATCTCCCTTCTTACAGTGGAGAAAACTGAGGCAGAGGTTAAGGTACTTGTCCAAGGTCATACAGCTAGTAAGTGTCTGAAGACAGATTTAAATTCAACTCATCCTGCTCTATCTACTATCTGACCTATCAAAGAACCAGGAGGGTTCAAAGTAAAAAAAAAAAAAAAGTTACAGGAGAAAAAGTTTCAGCAAGAGAGCCAAGTCCAGGAATCAAGAAAAATGAAGACCAGGGGGCGGGGCGTTTAAGCCTTTGAGAGAACAAAGATGCAAGGGCATAAAAATTAGAAGAAGTAAACTGAGAGCAAAATTATCTGCTAGAGAAAGAAAAAATAATTAGAGGACAGCACCTCAAGACTATCACCTCAGGAAAAGTTCTTTTAAATAGGCAGATAAAGGAGTCAGTGAAAAACATGTTCCTGCTACTAGGGAGGCTGAGGCTGACAGATCTTTTAGGCAGCTGTGAGTCATGCCTAGAGTCTCTTTATTAAATTCAGCATCAATATGAAGAGAACTAGGGAGTTGGGGGAGGGGACTGTCTAAGGAGGGACCTGCCCAAGTTAAAAATGGACTAGGGTCCATTTCTGATCAACAATAGTTTCAGAATGGAGAATAGTCACTGCACTTCCAGCCCTGGGAGGTCTTAAAGGAAAAAAATGACAATTAAGATTCATGAGAAAAAATAAACACATAAAAGAAACAAGAGTACAGAATCTAGGATTCAAGTACAGAGAGGGATACTGAATTTCGATTAAGAAATAAATAAGAGTACTTTCAAGGTACCGATTGTCAAAGTAGCCTATGCCTCAAAAATTTCATTCTCTCCCGAAATCTCACTAACCCTACCATTCTCTCATACTTCTAAAACATGGACATAGATTTATACCAACTGCTTAATGTTACCCTCAAATTTGAGGGTTGACTCCAAAGTAGATGAACTTTTCTATATATTGAACAAAGACAGACTATATTCATTGAGGGGAATATAAGTAAAGCATTACAAACTTCAAGTGCTTAGGTTATTAAGATTCTCCTGAGGGGGGGGAGGGGAATAGAGAAGAAAGTAGGCAGGCAAAGAGGGGAAAGAAGGAAGTAATAAGTCATTATGTTTCAGGGGGAAACTCATTGCTTAGATGAAATTGTTTCCTACTTTATTTATCACTGGGAAGAGGACAGCAGATTTTAGATGGTCCCCCTAACATATATACTAACAATGTTTCCATTTTTGATGGAAATTTCCCTAAAATATATAATTCCCTTACAAACTTCAACACACAGTTCACTGGACCTAATTTATTGATGAGTCAAAGAAATTGCTATGATTAAATGTTATCTTATACTTCAATATAATAATTCAAGGACTACTGTTGTTCACCAAAGTGGTCCCATACTATTGGGCTTTTCTAATATCACTTTTTACTGCTGTAGCATCTTACCACTCACAGGTTTGCTTCAAGTGTCAAGCCCTAATACTTTGTTGCTTTTAGGAGGAAATGAAAGTTTCCAGATAACCAGGTTAGTAAATATCTTACAAATGTAGGTTCAAATCTCAGATCAGCCTTTTATAACCTGTAATTTATCTGGGTCTTAGTTGCCTAATCCATCAAATATGGGGACTGGACTCTCTAAAGGTATGAAATCTGTGATACAATTTTGTTTTCCTCAAAGGCAAGCATTTTATAAAAGATGAGTTTATCAAAATTTACAAACCTAAAGCACACTTTCCTTCTTTCTCCCTTTAACTTAGAATTATAATATTAACAGTAAAATGGCCAAAAATGAGAAGAGCTTATAACAATCAAGAATTAATCATATAGATTTCTCTCTTATCACACCCAATTTGGATCAAGGTACAACATGGAAACAAAGTAAAGACTGACAGATTGCTTTCCTGGGGGGGGGGGGGGGGAGAATTGTAAAACTCAAATAATATCTTTAATAAAAATAAATTTTAAAAAAGAATTAATCATATAAACTGTATAAACCAGGGCATCTCTTAAATTTGGATTCTATTCCAAAATGGGCTTTCCCTAAATCTACCACAATTTTAGCATTACAATTAATTAGTAGCTACAGATGGTTCATGGTGGGGTAGACAGTGCCTGGCTCATAGAAGGTACTTAATAAATTTTGATTGGACTGGGTTCCTATTTTATGTTAAGTATCCTAATAAAATTTTAAGCAAAATTTTAATTTGTTTAACAACAATGTTATAATAATTTGCTTACTTTTTAAAAAAACTTAGCACAATACTTTGGAATAATTTATAAAATGTTTAATTACTAGATCCTAAAAATACTGAATTTACAATGTTTAAAGTTTAATTTGGAAATACATCCAGATAAATGAATGCACACACACACACACACACACACACACACACATATATATGCATGCATGACTGTAACATAAGAATATAAATGAATGACCATGATAATGTACTTATAATTCATCAAATATAGGACACCAGAAGGGTATCTTGTTAATTTTCCAAAAAACATTTAAAGGAAAAACTTCCCAGTTGAAGGGTCTTCACAAATAGAACAGAACAGTAGTAGAAGCAAGTAACACTTGAAGGGGAGATCCAGATACTGGGGAGGAAGTAAAAGTTACTAGGTTCACCTCAGAATAAAATAAACAATATCACAGAGTCATGCTCTGTTGGTTCTCAAATTTACATACTGAAACATAGGGTACTACAGAAATTACTACTGGTTAAATAGAGAGTGCTTTTTCTGAAACAGTAATGAATTAGGTAGTTGCTGTAAGCTCTTATGCCAAAAAAAAAGTGAGAAATAAAACTGACTTGCTCTAGATTTTAACTTATCTTTTTTATGTAACCTAGTCATAGTCACAGACATATGGTTATCTACCCTGATCTTTAACCAATACAAAGACAAATCCCACAATGAATGCAAATAACTGCCCAAAATTTTAGCTGATAGTACATTCATTTTAAGTACTCATCAATAAAATCTTCAGACACCAAAAAAAAAGGTATAAATTCTTTTGGAATTTATTATACCTATAGTTAATCTATATTTATTTCAATAGTGATAGTCCAAGAAAACTAAATTCTACACTATTAAGTACAATTTAAAAGTCTTAATATGAAAATAGTTTGGATCTCATGGACCCTCTAAAAGGGTTTGGTACCCTGAACTAGACTTTTGAGAACCAATGCTCTAGAATCTAGACTAAGCAGATTTACTAAATAATTTTTGTCTTTCAGTAGTTCTATCCTTCAACAAAGGAGACCTTAAAAAAATACCACTATAAAAGATTTGGGTAAATTAGTAGACTGTTATTTAAAGACAGGAGGATCAAGGCTATTAGTGTCAAGTAGATGGTAAACACTCAAGATTTAAACATTTCTTTGGACTTTTTTAAGTATTCTAAAACAAAGGTATACCTAATTAAAAAGCTATATTGAAAATAACTTAAGATGTTTATAACTGGTAACAAAAGCTATCATTAAATTTTAAGGAACAACTATAATCTTAGGACAGTTAAAACTCATTTATTCCAACTGATTGAACAAATTGAAAATTTGTGATAATTAGGAAAAGGTAACTAGTCTTAACTGGTTTGATTAACCTTAGTGTTAACTATTTTTTTGCAAAGAAAACCAATAATGTAAAATATAGGATTGTTTACAGATTTGCTAAGAAGCAACAACGAACATATTTTTTTAAATATAACAGCAACAGCAAAGAGAATTCTTTAGTCTGGTGCTTTGACATTTCCAATCACCAATCACTTTCTTCTAGTCATTAAAGTAATAACTTTTTAGTTTGAAACTATATTTCTCTAAAAACATTTGTAAATGTAGTCTTTCTGCTACTGCCCAACAGTTCTGCATCCTTAGGTTTTACTGGCTAGCCTTCACATTTAGGCAATGTAGTCAAACATTCTCTGAAGTCTTTTCAAATTTTATGAAGCACCCAACTGTAGAATTCTAAAATAAAACGTGAGGATTCAGCAAAAAAATTCACTTAAAGCTATATATTTTGACCTGTCAAATTTCATGATAAGCACTACACACCTGAGAAGCTTAATTAAGGCAACAATTTACAATAGTAAAATTCTAATAACAGAATATTAGAGAAAAAATACATTTTCAACATGATAGGAAAAGTATTATTTTTCCTTTCAATGGGGATAAAGCCTCATATTTCATTATTACAGAGAACTCAGAATGAGACTTCCTACTAACTAATGCAAGTAGGTATCTTCTCTGAGACTTAGAGAATTGCCTAGAGCACAGAGAGGTTAAATGACTTGCTCAGGGTCACAAAGTCAAGAGGCAGGAATTGAAGCTAGGTCTTCCTGATTCCTCAACTATCCTAATTTACATTATACGTCAATTTCTTTCCTGAACATTGTCAGAAATTGAAATTTTTCTTTAGTCTTTATGGAACCCTGTTAGTCATATTCTATTTTTATGATTTCAGTGAGCTTTATAAATGTCACATCGTCTTAACTTTCTTCTCCATTTAGAAAAAACTATCAACTTAAAAAGCTATTATTCATCTCTCTGTGCTAATAAACATTTTCATATAGTGCTCATAGCATTACATAATCAAAACCTCTCACACCATCCATATTTATTCAAAGTGTGAATTGATCAGAGACAAATATCTAAGATAATTTTTTTTAAGTGAAAAGAAATGGAATACATAGCATCTTCATCCCTCTCTTCACACCACTCATTTCATTTGTTATTCAGTCAGGTTTCACTCTTTATGATCCTTGGACATAAAGCATGCCAAGCACTTCTACAGCATCTTCCAAATTTTGTCCAAGCTCAGGTTTGTTGCTATCCACCTCATCCTCTGCCTTCAATCTTTCCCACTGGGAAAGATGGAACATCTTTTCATTATGTGGTCAAAGTATTTCAGCTTTAGTATCTGTGCTTCTAATGAGTAGTCTAAGTTAATTTAAGTATTGACTGATCTGATCTCCTTGTTGCCCAAGGGGGAATCTCAAAGTCTTCTCTGGCACCATAATTTGAATGTCTTGATTCTATGGCACTTGGCTTTTTATAGTCCATCTCTCACAGACATATGTTATTGTTGGGAAAAACCAGTTTTGACTATACTGAGCTTTATTGGCAAGGTGATATCTGTTTTGTTTTTTTTTAGTATGCAGTTCATATTTGCCATAGCTTTTCTTCCAAGAACAAGTGTCTTTTAATTTCATGGCTGCAGTCTCAGTGATCTATGAGCCCAAGAGTATAAAACCTGACACTGCTACCATTTCTTCTCCCTCTATTTGCCAGAAAGTGATGGGACCAGTTGCTATGGTATTTATGAATGAATTCATTTACCTCCATTCACTAACTGCTTACTTAACTCTGGTAAGACCAAGTCCGCATCTTTCTCCTCTCTATCTCAATGCCTAAAACAATCATTCACTACCAAACACATGTGGTAAGTTCAGCAGTCTCCCTACGGCAAATTTCAGAGTTGAAAGGGACTTTTAAAGACAATCTAGTTCAACTTATTCCTGAAAAATAATGTTTCTGAAATATATTCAACAAGTGGTTACTCACACTTTGCTTTAAGAACTCCAATGAGTAGGAAAACTATCTCTCAGGACAACTCATGATACTTTGAGATAGTTCTAATTAATTACTATAAACCATACTTAAATTTGCTTCTTTCTAACTTTTGCCTGATGATCCTTGTTCTCTCTCATGTGAGTTCTTTCAAATTTGAAGTACCTATGTCATCCTTACAAAGTCTCATTTGTGGCTAAACATTCTCAGTTTCTTCAAGTGATATGGTGTGGCACGAACTCAAGTCCCTTACCTAACATAGTTATCTTTCTCTAGACACTCCCAACTAATCAAAATCCTTATAAAATACAGCACCCAGAACCAAACACACTAGTATTCTAGTTATGATCTAATCACCTCAAATCTAGCCTTCAGATTAACACCAGAAAAAACTTCTCTTCTTATGGATAAGGTTACACTGGTCTTTAAACTCCTTGTTCTGGCATTCAGAATCAGTGAGAAAATATGCATTTATTAAGACCATACAAATGATGCTTTGCAACAACATGCAAATAAATATGTGCAAATTATACACAGAATAAACTGGGGGAAAAATCAGTAAGAGGAAAGGCATTTGAAATAAAAGGCATCAGAAAAGACTTTGTATAAAACGTAGGATGAAGGGCAGCTAGGTGGCACAGTGGATAAAACACCAGCCCTGGAGTCAGGAGTACCTGGGTTCAAATCCGGTGTCAGACACTTAATAATTACCTAGCTGTGTGGCCTTGGGCAAGCCACTTAACCCCACTGCCTTGCAAAAACCTAAAACACACACACACACGTAGGATGTTAGCTGGTACATGAAGGAAGCCAGAATGTAAAGATGGGGGGCGGGGTGTTAGTTTCTAGGCAAGAGAAAATGTCCTGACTAAACAGATGAAATATCCTGCTAGAGCAACAGCAAAGAAAAGTTGATCTGAGTTAAGACAGAAGGGGCCAGGGGAAGGCGCCAAGGAGATTATGAAGGTCTTTGAATGCCAAACAGAGAATTTTAATATTTGGACTTTGAGATGATGGGGAGACACTGAAGTTGGGGTGGGGGGAGAATGGGGGCCTGGGAGATATACCGATAGCTAAGGGGAAGATGGACTGTAATAGGGAGACTTGCAGAAGGGAAAACAAGAAGGCTGATGGAAAAGTTCAGGCATGAGATGCTAAGACACTACACCAGCATGGAGGTAGTAACAGAGTAAAGAAGGGGGCTTATGTGAGAGGGGGTATAAAGGAGAGATTCGATAGGCCTTGGCAACAGATTAGGTATTGGGGGGGGCAGTGAGCAAAGAAATAACAACCAGATATTGAGTCTGAGGAACAGGAAGGATGATTTAGCCACAACAATAATAGAGAAGTTAGGGAGAGTGGAAGTTGGGGAGGGGGTGGGGGAGAAGGGGGAAATAATGAGTCCTGTTTTGGACACAGCATTTACAGGATTGATGGGACATCTGATTGGACATCTAATAGGCAACTAAAGATGAAGACTAGAGGTCAACAGAGAGGTTGGGACCAGATATATAGATTAAGAAACAGCATTTGTAGATAGACAACTGAATCCATGGAAACTGAGAAGATTACCAAGTGAAATAAATAGTAAAGGAGGGGGAAAAAAAGGAGACAGAAGTGCAAGTGCGAGTCCTGAGGAACTCCCATGATTAGTGAACATTACCTGGATGAAGATCCAGGAAAGACAATGCAAGCAGGACAAGCACCAAAAGAGTAATGTCATGAAAACCTAAAGTGAAGAAAATATCAGGAAGAGTGAACAGCAACAGAGAAGTCAAGAAGAATGAAATAAGAAAACATCATAAGATTTGGTAATTAAGGGAATGATAGTAACTTTGGAAAGAGCAGTTTATATTGAATTATAAAATCGTAAGTCAGACAAGTTGAGAACACAGAACAGAAGGCCCTTACGTAACCAGGTACTATCCCATTTTTCTGTGCTAACACTCCAATATTCTCTTCATGACCTTAGTCTCCCTATTCCCTACCTATGTCTAAAATGCCTCTTCCCTTTTCACCTAGTCATCCTTTAAAGCCACCAGGAAAGGCAGATCTTCCACAAAGCTTTTTATGATCCCCACTCCCCCTCAAATTCACAAGGCAAAACTACAAAGTTCCTCCAGGACAAACACCAAGTCTTATCAAAACTTTGTATATCTACCAGCATTCAATAGTTATCTGCACAAGTAATCACAGGATGATTGATCATTGTTCCTCCCATCCAAAATGGGGCAAGATAATGTGCATAGATTACTAAAAAACCATTAGTATTACTGGAAATAGTACTCAAAGTTCATAAATTATTAATGCTATTGTAAAAGAAGGGACAACATATTAATAATTGAATCTATTACTATCTCTACTAGTGATACATATTTTCCAATGAAAGCAAGTTTTGCTGTATGAAGTGCCATATTAAAAAATCAAAATCTCTGTAAGGCCTAGAGACTCCATGGATGATGATGATGATGATGATGATGATGACAGCATTCATACAGCACTTTGTTTTGAAATGTCCTTCATATAGTTTAATTCACTTAATGGTCACAACAACCCTATAAGGCAGGTGCTATTATTATTCCCATTTTAAAGATGAGGAAACATGGCAAGGTGACTTATCTAGAGTCACAAAGGTATAAAATATCTGGGGCAGGATTCAAACTCAGGTCTTCCTGACTCCAAGTCCAGTATTTTATACAACAAATGGTAGAAAAAGTAATCAAACTCTCCCTATTAACAATGCCTCTCTCTTCAGGCCTGCTTTGTCAAAATGAAAAAAGCAATGAGATAAAGAAGCAAAGACCTAGGGTTTTTTTCCCCTATCTTGTTCATATGGTATATGAATAGATAAGTTAAGTAGTTCCATGTCGTGATAATCCTCATCTGTTCAGTCATTTTCAGCCATGTCTGACTCTTTGTGAATCCATTTGGGTTTTTCTTGGGGAGGATACTGGAGTGGTTTGTCAATTCCTTCTCCAGTTCATTTAACAGATGAGAAAACTGAGGCAAATAGTGTGAAGTGACTAGCTAGACACTTGACACTTGCTAGCTGTGTGACCCTGGACAAGTCACTTAGCCCCATTGCCTTGCCAAAATTTTTTTTAATAAACATACTTTATAGATGATACTTTGTCATATTAAACACCATTACCCTTTACCAAGATAAGATCCAAATGGATACAGGATTTAGACATTAAAAAAAAATACTATAAGCAAATTAGAAGATCAAGGACTAGTTTACCTGTCAGATCTATGGAAAGGGAAGCAGTTTCTGACTAAGGAAGAGATGGAAAACATCAACAAAAACAAACTAAATAATTTTGATTACATTAAATTAAAAAGCTTTTGCACAGATAAAAACACTATAACCAAGATCAAAAGAAATGTAGTAAATTGGGAAACAATCTTTACAACTAATGATTCTGACAAAGGACTCATTTCTAAAATATACAGAGAACTGAGTCATATTTTAAAAAAAGCCATTCCCCAGTTGACAAATGGTCAAAGGATATGCAAAGGCAATTTACAGATGAGGAGATCTAAGCAATCCATAGTCATATGAAAAACTGCTCTAAATCATTAATTATTAGAGAAATGCAAGTTAAAGTTTCTCTGAGGTACCACTTCACACCTCTCAGACTGGTCAATATGACCAGAAAGGATAACGATCATTGTTGGAAGGGTTGTGGGAAATCTGGGACACTTTACACTGTTGGTGGAGCTGTGAACTCATCCAACCTTTCTGGAGAGAAATTTGGAACTATGCCCAAAGGGCAACAAAAATGTGCACACACACCCCCCCAAAAAAATAAACAAAAAAAATTTTTTAAATGTGCATACCCTTTGATCCAGCCAGCAATACCACTACTGGGTCTATACCCTGAAGCGATGATGAAAAAGGGTAAAAACATCACTTGTACAAAAATATTCACAGCAGCCCTGTTTGTGGTGGCAAAGAACTGGAAATCAAGTAAATGTTCTTCAATTGGGGAACAGCTTAACAAACTGTGGTATATGTATGTCATGGAGCACTACTGTCTATTAAAAACCAGGAGGGAAGGGAATTCAAGGAAGCCTGGAGGAATTTGCATGAACTGATGCGGAGTGAGATGAGCGGAACAGCAACATGGAGGCGATGATCAACTCTGATGAACTCGCTCATTCCATCAGTGCAACAATCAGGGACAATTTAGGGCTGTCTGCAATGGGAAAATACCACCTGTATCCAGATAAAGAACAGTGGAGTTTGAACAAAGTTCAAGGCCTATTCCTTTTAATTTAGAAAAAAAAGATATCTTATTGTCTGATCTTGTTATCTCTTATACTTTTTCTTTCTTCCTTAAGAAGTGATTTCTCTCTCATCACACTCAATTTGGATCAATGTACAACATGGAAACAATGTAAAGACTGACAGATTGCTTTCTGTGGGGGGGGGAGTAAGACTGGGGGAAAATTGTGAAACTCAAATAAAATCTTTAATAAAAGAAAACACCATTCCAATAATTGAGCAAATGATTAAGAGCTAAATATATTTTGAATCACTGAGATCATTCAATTAAATATTGCATGGATTCCATAGAATCATATAATAATATATTGTTACTCAAAAATTTCAGCTTTCACATTCAAACTGAATTCAAAAATTGATTTCTAAGATTCATCTCAAATATAATAAAAACAGTATTTTCAGGATCTGTTTTAACCCCATCCTGGACCTATGATTTCATCAGTGAGGGCAAACTCTCAATGTAAAAACTTCCTCTAACAAAGCAGATGGTGACACACCCATAACTTTAAGTACCTGAAACTCTGAGAAGTTAGAGGACAATTTGGCCAACAATTCCCTGGCCAATCAAAAAATAACTTGAATCCAGATTCTCCAGACTCAACACCTGCCTCCTATTCTACTACTCCATGTTGCCTCTTTTAAAGGTTAGTATGATGAACAAACTTCTTGACAGACTTGAAAGAACTAAACTAACGTTTAAACCACACTAAAAACTAATCTAGTACTTCATTCTTCCAAACTCCTAAATCTGAAGGTCACATTAACCTTTGGATATGGGAATTGACCTTATTAACAATACCTAGTATTTTCACAGATCTTTAAGGCTTGCAAAGAGCTACATATTTTTTCAACTGATCTTAAATTTCACATGTTAATTGGAAATATCACTCATAAATACAAAATATTTCATAAAGAATTTTATATGAATGTAAGGCTTCAAAAATATCAAGTATAAATATCCTGTAATATCCAAGGTGGCTATAAAGTACAACTTTATACAATTTACCCCTTTTCATTGATTTTTATCTTAAAGCAAAATAAGTGTCTCCATACTCACATGTCCTGACTAGTATCAGCTTATCTGGTCCCTAAAGGGGACAATGATAGGCAGACTGGAGTGTCAGATTTATGCCAACACAGGCGAGTGGAAATATGCCATCAGCACCAAACAATGAAGTATTCCTATTCTGTATGAGAGTTCCTATTTACTCTGGCCCTAGAGTATTCGTTAACTCCACACAATTCTAACAAAAAAAGAATGAAAGGGAACACAATTTCAAAAATCTCACCCTTTTCATCCATATGTTAAAATTAGTAAAAACAAAAAAAAATTAGCAAAGAATGAAATTCGTTAGTGTGAATCTGAAAACTCCTCAAAATTCCACAATTCCATGTTTTCAAAGGTCACATCAAATTCAAAGGTCACATGAAATTCATTCCCTAAGTTTAAAATTATGTAGTAATACTGACAACTATCACAGAAAAAAAAAATCTATGATCATTTCCCGGCAAAATTTATAAAAATAATCAGAAGGTTCAAAACCAAGACAACAGAAACAAATGTAATCACAAGTTTGCTATTAATGAAAATTTTAATTAAACCTCTTCCTATATGAAAATGGAAATGGGCATTTATTGCTATTTTTCTCATAAGCATTTCTCATTAAGAGCATTACTGGTACAATAGGCTTTTATGTAATAAAAACAAATCAATACTTAAAACAACTCTTTAAAGTAAACCAGAAAGGGACAATTTGATGATTAATAAATATTTTCCCCATCCCTTCATTGGATTTTGAGTTTCACCAGTATTGGATAAATATATTACTGAAATGAATTTCAATAAGAACTTTATGACAACTTGGCAGACTTTCAACAAAGCTAAGATATATATTAATATTGAAGATCAAACAACTAAATGAACAGTAAAGCTATGCTATGGGACAGAATGTAAGTAGAAAGAACTAGTATTTATAAATATTCACATTACTATTAAGTAACAATACTCTTCCTGTATTTAGCCCATTAAAAAAAAAAGAAAGAAAGAAACTACACAATAAATTTCCTGGATATCCTCCCCTCAACTTGTTATATTCAAGTGATAAAAGTTATAGTCTTCCATTTCCCAACTATGGCCCATATAAGTAAAGTACCATCTTACTACTAGTTCTAAACCCAACATTTTCCATATGGTCTGCCTTATGTGGGTTGCATTGGTCTTACTATGCTTCTCGTGTCCATGCTGCTGGAAAAAGCAGTCTGTACAAGCAGGAGTAGAGGCACAATCCTGAGAGAGAGGAGCAGAGAAAGATGTTGAGAAAATAAACCTACAAAATGGCCTTACTTAGGAGTTCAGAGGGCTCAGTCAAAATTCAAGGTCATAGCCATATGAGCTAGAAACAAACCCAATGGCAACTAGTTCTACAAAGAGAAATCTAAAATTGTCAAAAGCAACATCATTACTCATTCTCAAACAATATAGAGGTTCTCCCCTTAATCCCTCCTCCCAAAAGAGACTAAAAATGGACAGTTTTGGAACAATTAGTGAATGGTAGAGTTAATCAAACATTCTGCTAAGAATTACCATGTATCATATTTGAATTACCATTTTTCAGAATTTTAGAATGCAATAAAATATACTTAATTGAATTAGAGTGAACACAATTTAATCTTTTTCATGACTAAAGTGACAATTAAGGATCTTTTGCTAACATTTTTATTATAGCATGGCAGAATTGATTTCTGGTTGATAGAACATAAAAAAAATTATATTCCACATAAAATTTTATGCTGGGGGGGGGGAACAACCAAGGGAAAAGTTCTGACCAACCAAAAAAGAATGTATTAAAATCTGGAATACAACAAAATTCTGTTTTGTGTAACCATCAATAAAATGGAATCTATATATCCTAATTTCAGAAAAGCAAAATTACCTCAGAAATTCTTTCCCACCTAACATCAGGAATTCTTTTAACTTCCAGTTTCAAAATCCTATACACCCTTCATCTTCTATATAGTTCAATAAAAATTAGAATTGACTAAGATACAGAATTCACAAAGAAATATTGAATTAAGTATATGTCTGAATCAAAGAGTTTTATGATTAGAAGGATCAAAACATCTAATTTTTCATTTTGTAAATGAGAAAAATGCCCAAAGAAACATTGTGACTTAAAATTACACAGCTAGGAGTGGGATATGATTTTTTTGACCCCAAACCTAATTCTTCTTAGATCACACAGCAAATATAGAACTTTGTTTAAAGAAGTTTTGGTTTAACCTGCAGCAAACTAGAAAATCCATACAATGGAATCATTACAATCCCATATATTTAAATAAACAAGACAAGGGGGAAAAAGGTGATGGACATGCAGTAGACTCATGAACTATCATAAAATTAAGAAAAAAATGAAACATAACTTCAAAATGTCATTATTTCTCTGATTACATATATATATATATATATATATATATATATATATATATGCTGCATATAAATTATAAATTTCATGTTCCCTTGCAGGTAAATTCATGGTTGTTGCCTAGTTCTATCATTTTATGACAACTACCTCCTGCAAAGCCAAATGTAAATGCTGTGGGGCCCTGGGAAAAATACCCAAATTAAAGTCACAGTGCAGACTCTGTTTATGGAACTGTAGATAGGTTATACTTTGGGAATAGCTGTGAAGATACAGACAGCAGGACAGTGGGAAGTGCAATGGAAATATCATATGGCATGCTGATTTTGGAGTTCTTAGGACTGAAAAGTAACTATGATATGAAGTTGTCTTCCTAATTTAAAAGGTCCTAAAAGAAGGAATCCTGAGAGCTTAAGGGATCCAAAGAATATGTAGGATCCTTAGTTTGTCTTTCTGATTACAACAAAAGCAAATATAAAACCAACTTCCAGCTCTTCTAAAATGTTTCCTATCTTATGGAAACCCAGATATCTTACACCTCAACCAAGTCAGCACAATTCAGTACACTCAAAGCAGTGAGAGAAATGAGGAATTAAAACAGCAAAAGATAAACTAGATGTAACTGAGCACATGCTACATTAGAAATTCTCCTGGGAACAAAAACTAACAACTAGCTGGCTTAAAGCTCTAATATTGGAAGAAGTCAAGGATCTGACTAAACCCTGTTCAATTAGTATTACTTCATTTTGCGTTTATTTTTAGTGTATAATACTTCAAAGTAGCCAAAGTTGTTTCACATATATACTAAGTATTCTCCCAAAATACTAAGAAGTGAAAGGCAAGTATCATGCCTTTTTCTTTCACATACTTGCACCAAGTCAGTGCTACAGTTAGTGTTTATATGTGTATGTATACAAATGCAAACTGTATAGATGAATACAAATACACATATGTATATACACACATATAGCCATGTTACATCATCAGTAATCAGTGAGTCTTCAGAAACCATAAATTCAAGTGGTCCTATATGTGAAATACAAGCCTATGTCTACAGATAATTTCTTCATCCCACCACCATAAGAACCTCTCCTAAATACACACACACACACACACACACACACACACCCTACCCCCACACAGCAACTGTTACAGTGGCTTAACAGGATTGCCTAGAGACTTACCTAAAGCATTTTGACCCTACTTCACTTGGGAGAGGACTGGGGAGACTGAGCTTTATCAGATGGTAAATAATAGTATTTTAATTTAGCTCAAGGCTACCTAGCCTCATAGGCAATGATCAATAAAACGTTGGTCCTCAATTTCATTTAAACTCAGAATAAACAGGAGTTTAACAAGTGGCTCAATAAGAATGGATGGCCTATTACCAGATGTGTTATTAGTAATTTATGCTTCTTATTTCAAAAGAAAATATGTTCCTAGTTTGTCAGCCACTAAAAAAGTTAGGAAGCAATGTTTTTCTTTTTTTTAACTTTTATTTTATTTCATCTATAGCACTAGAAGCTCAAAATTTCCATCAAATTTATAGACTAGTGTATACCTAGAGATAAAATTCTGACTTCTAAGTTTCTGCATGTTACACTGTCGACTACATTTCTTTCACCAAAACTTGACTGAAGTCATAAAATTTAGTAGAATATAGAAAACTTACTAAGGTCTCAGTTTAAAGGGAAATTCCCAATAAACAGATGTTTTCTAAAGTGACATTTCTTTATTTATATTTTTTAAAATAAATCTAAAATGTTCACTGTTGAGTAATTATCACTGACATTTCTTAAAAAATTTATGTAACAACATGACAAATTTTATTTCACAGTGAACTTTATCATATATCAATAAAAGTTCATAGAAACAGCATTCAAGTTCAAAGTATAACAGTAGTACTTATAATTTCCTATACATAATTTCCTAATTACAATTTCATAAACATAAATATTTTCAGGTTTGTAATTTCCTATAAAACATAAAATATTTTTAGATTTATAACACTTCCTCAATTTGAGTCTGATACATTTTTATTCTTAATTTTAAAATTCATCCAGATTCAATTTTACTTTTAGTTGTAAAGAAAAATTAAAATATCTTGTTACAAAACAACTACACACTGTGGGAGATGCTTTGAACTCCTTGGGAAAAAAGTATTCTACAGAGATCAAAAGTCTTGGGACTGTTTACTGCTATACTAAAAGCTTATGCTATCTCTGTGTCCTTTAAAAATGTTTTAAAGGTCTCTATTTTTGATTTATCTTCATATGGAATACAAACTAGTTAAACTATTAGGTAAAAAAACTCAACGTATACAAGTAGAACTGTCACTTAAAATGTTTTGAGGGAGCATGAATTGGCAATTGTTTGATCACTTTTATCCTATCTGGATGAAAAATAAGTGAAATGGTTTCAGTATGTTTTTTTTTCCCCATGTTCTATACAGTAATGGAAAAACTGTTTAAAGCTGCTATTTCTTCTCTCAAAGTATGCTAAAATATTAATAACAGTATATACTATCTATAAAGAACTTTAAGGCTTTTTTATAATACTATCCAGTTGTCAACTCTAACTTTTAGAATCTAGAAGTAGGTGTTCATACTAGATAATCATGAATCTGGAATACTTAAATACTTAAATAGAAAATACTCAAAGTCTTCTGCATTTAATAACATTTTTTAATTTCCTCTAGTCAATAAGTATAAATTCTGCCAAACTGTCAATTACTGATTCAGTACTTTGCACATACTAAGTATTTAATAAGTACTCGCTGATTTGAAATAAAGATAATTTACTAAGAGAAGCTTTTCCCCTATAATTCCATTATACTTTGTCCTACTATGGACAATTCTGTTAAGAATAATTTTTGGTGAAGAGTTATCCAAGCTCATTTTTGGTCTGCTTTCCCAAAAGCACATTTTCTTCCCCATACCAAATGAGAAACGTTCATCATTTTTGGTGAAGAGTTATCCAAATTCATTTTTGGTCTACTTTCCCAAAAGCACATTTTCGTCCCCATACCAAATGAGAAACGTTCATCGTTTTTGGTGAAGAGTTATCCAAGCTCATTTTTGGTCTGCTTTCCCAAAAGCACATTTTCGTCCCCATACCAAATGAGAAACGTTCATCATTTTTGGTGAAGAGTTATCCAAATTCATTTTTGGTCTGCTTTCCCAAAAGCACATTTTCGTCCCAATACAAATGAGAAACGTTCATCACTTTTGGTTTTTTCCCAGTACCAAATGAGAAACGTTCAAAAAAAAAAGAAGGGAGAAAACAATGGAATACACTAAAGCTGTAAGGGGGAATGTTACTTATGGCTAAAACAAGAAAACCCAGAGTAAGCTCAGCGAACACACAGGTCAGCAGCAGCGTTGGGAGGCAGGCCCCTGGCAGCGGGCGCCCGGAGGCGGCGAGGCGCGGGCTGCGTTAGGCCGCCTGACAAAGCCCCGGTTTCCATGGGCACACGGGCAGCGAAAACTTGAGGCGGCACCCTTTCGCTCTGCCCCCCGCGCGCGCCCCCCGCCGGGCGCCCCCCGCACGCGCGCGCCCCCCGCCGGGCCCGGCGCGGCTCCCCGTTGGCGTGCCGGGGGGCGCGTGCGCGCGTGCGGGGCGCGCCGAGGGGCCGCGGCCTGCGGGGCCCCCGCGCCCCGGGGCCCGGACGTTGCCTAGCCGACGGCATCCCGGCGCCGGCCCCGGGCTCGTGGGCCCCGGCCCCGGCCCCGGCCCCGCGCCCCGCCGCCCTTTCCCGCCGGGGGCCGCCCGCCATACGTACTTCGCTGTTGAAGGTCTTGACGGCCTCCATGTTGTCGGCGCCCGGGCCCCGCGCCCGGCGGCGGAAGGGGCGGCGGCGGCGGCCCGGAGAGGGCCGGGAGCGGGCGGGGGAGGGGCGGCTCCCTCAGGGCCGGCGAGGCCCGGGCATGGCCGCCGGGACGAGCGCGGCTGCGGGCCGGGGGAGGGGCCGGCCGCCTGGCCGCGGCGCTCCTCCGCCCCGCGCCCGGCCTCGGGCCTCCACCCTCGGCGCCCTGCGGCTCCCGCACCCTGCTCCGGCTCCCGCTTCTCCTCCCCGCCGCTCGGGACGCGGGGACCGGCCACGGGCGGCGGCGGCGGCTCCGGGGGAGGAGGCAGAGGCGGCGGCGGCGGCGGCGGCGACGGCAGCTGCGGCGGCCAATATGGCGGACGCGATCTGGCAGCGCAGGTCGGAGAGCGGCGGCGGCGGCGGCGAGCGCGCCCCCTGGCGGCGGGACGGCCGCCCCTCGCAAAAGGCCGGGAAGGTGGCTGGGAGAAGCGGGCGGTGGGGGAGGGGGCGAGGAATCATAGATGTCTGCGCGGGCGGGCCAGAGCGCCCCGCGCCCCCCCCGCCGGGAGGCGGCCCCTGCCGGCCGCGGCGCGGCAGCGCAGGCCCGGCTCGGCGCGGCCCGGAGGCCTCGGCCTCGGAGGGGCGCCCCGGATCCCGGAAACGCGGCCACCACCGACCGACGGGGGGGGGAGGGGAGCGGGAAGCCGGGTAATGAGCCGTGGATGCAGCCATTCGCCGGAAATGCTTGAATTTGGCCTTGACCCTCCGGGCCCGTTCCCGGAAGAGCATGTCAGTTTCTGGCCAATGACTGGACCCGCAGGCACGTGCGGAGGGAGCTGGGACCCGCGGAGACCCCGGGGAGCCGGGCGGGCCCGCAGCGCCGCCGACAACGGGCCCCGGGAGCCCCGGCACAGCGCACGGCTGCTTCTGGGCCCGCTACGCAGGACACGCGCAATGGAACGTGATGCAGCGTGTACCATAATGTAACATCACCCGTCAGAAAGGAAAATCGGCCCTTTAAAATGTTTTCTATAATTTGTATAACTATACATAACTCTTTATAATAATATACTATTTATGTAATAAACCCATTACGGGTTAACTTATCTATCATTGTTTTTAAATAACTTATGGAGTGGCTAGATGGCACCGTGGATAGAGCAACGCTCCCTGGAGTCAGGACCTGAGTTTAAACGTGGCCGCAGACACCTAGTTTGTGCGGCCTTGGGCAAGCCACTTAACCCCATTGCCTTGCAAAAACTAAAAAAAAAAAAAAAAAATCAAACTACCAAAAAAATAACTATTATGGATGGCTAGGTGGGGCAGTAGATAGAGCACCACCCTGGAATCCAGAGTACCTGAGTTCAAATCCTGTCCCAGACACTTAATAATGACCTAGCTGTGTGGCCTTGGGCAAGCCACTTAACCCCATTGCCTTGCAAAAACTAAAAAAAAAAAATCAAATTATCAAAAATAACTATTATGGGGCGCCCAGCCCTGGAATCAAGAGTACTTGAGTTCAAATGAGACTTCAGACACTTAAGAATTTACCTAGCTGTGTGACCTTGGGCAAGCCACTTAACCCCATTGCCTTGCAAAAACTAAAAAAAAAAAATATCCAAAGACAAAATTTAGTGAAAATAGTGGCATTGTTTTAGGTATTTTTATTTGCAAATCTTTTTAATGTCTGGTTTAATAGAAGATAATTGAATTCTCATCTGCTTCTGTATTCAGTCTTGTGATATGTTGGTTTTGGTAGATATATACAAAGAAAATCTGGCCTCAAACATGTATAGTTGGAAAATGGAAAAGTATTTTAATAGGCAAATAACATCTTAGTATTATTTTGAAAATAGTGTTGAGGGGCAGCTGCGTGCCACAGTGGATAGAGCACCAGCCCTGGAGTCAGGAGTACCTGAGCTCAAATCCAGCCTCAGACATTGAATAATTACTTAGCGGTGTGGCCTTGGGCAAGCCACTTAACCCCATTTGCCTTGCAAAAAACTAAAAAAAAAAAACTGTTGACCTGACCTTGTGAATCATCTGAAAGGATCTCAGGGATCCCTAGTGTTCTTCAGATTATGAAAATTGTCAGTCTAGACTTGGCATACAGTGAGTGTCACATGAGTATCACACCAGTGGGTGTCAGGTCAGAAACAAAAGTGAATCAGTTTAGTTCTCAAGAAGCTTATATTCTGATGAGACCACATGTACATATGTAAGCATATAAAGATTATATATATCTAAGGTTTGATAACACTTGCCTTTGGTGCCTTACCTGGATTCTATTTGTATTAAATTTTGATTGATTTAATTCAAAAGTTTTTGCGCTAATAGTCTGGGTTAATTTGCACAGCAATCTGGTAAATTGTTATTGCTGTTGTCCAGTTGAGTCTGCTCTTTGCCACCCCTTGCATTTTCTGGCAAAGATCCTGGAGTGGTTTGCTATTTCCTTCTCCAGCTCATTTTTATAGATGAGAAAACTGAAGTAAACAAGGTTAAGTGACTTGCCCAAGGTCACACAACTAGTTAGTGTCTGAAGCCTGATTTGAGGGAAGGAAGAGTCTTCCTGTCTTCAAGCCCAACACTTTGACCCCTTCACCACCTAGCCACCTAAACAAAGTGTCACTTATATAAGTTGAAAGGAAATTGTGTTGCAATAGGAGCAAGGAAGACTGGGGGGGGGGGGGGGGGGGCGGGGAAGGGGTAAGAACTGCATTTACTTCTTGAAGGAAGTCAATGAAAACCTGACCTTTGGAGGAGCAAATTGACCAGCCCTCTGAGGGCTTCTAAGATTAATCCCTGGAAACAGTTTGCTGTCAAGAGTTCAAGAGTTAGGTAAAAACTAACAGACTGCCTTCTGGGAGGGGGGGGGGGATCGAGATTGGGGAGAAATTGTAAAATTCAAAATAAATAAATTTGAAAAATTAAAAAAAAGAGCTCGAGTTAGAATTTAGTCCAAGTTAGGAGGCTTTATGGAGTGTCAGTCTATCAACAAATATTTTTCAAGGCTTAGTATGTGGGATGGGGGAGTGAGGAAGGGATCACTTTTCAAGGTATAGATTCCAGGGATGAAATGATCTTCCAGAGGTTTACAACAGGCAGCCTGGTGAGAATTGAAGTACAGTTCCTATAGAGAGCAAAAAAACAAAGGGTTTTTTTTTGTCTTTTCCATCCATCTTCCCATCAGCCATTGTATTTTGGAGCAAAACTGTTTGACCAACAGGAGATAATACTTTCAGAAGATCAGACACATTCTCCACACAGATATGGACACTGCAATGCAATGTTCATACAGCTTCAAGGAATGGAACCTCTAGCAACAGGGAGCTCACTATGGACTCAAGAATGCTAGTAGTGGCAGTCTAAAGTTGAGTTGTAGAGAGATAAGTAGATGTTGAAAGCTCAACTAAGTGAACCCCCAGCTGAGGACCTGGGAGGGGAAGAGTCCATAAATAGACTCCATTAGGATAAAAGAGCATTTTAACATTTACTAGAATTGTGTTAACCTTGGCTGTACCAAGCCTGGAGTCAAGAAGACCTGAGTTCAAATGTAGATTCTGATAACTTATGGTGACAATATTTGTAGCAGCCATTTTTACTGTGCTGTCTTAGTAAATGTCTCTGCTAAGAACAAATTTTATCTACTTGGATCAAAATGTTATGACTACTAACAAGAAAGCACACTAGTCATGAGTTAAAGAAGTAGTTTGGACTCACAGGATATCCTAAAAATCTTTAAGATTTGCATCTACTCTCTGGAAGGCAAGTTGTGGGGAATTAACCTAGGCTATAGATCCTACAATAGCATTTAGAATAAAGATCACCTGATCTAATCCATTCATTTTAGTGAGGAAACTGAGAACTTAGATAACTAAGTATCTAGACCGAGTTCATACAGTTAATTGCTGGCAGATCTGAAAGTCGATTCAAATAAACATTTATTAAGCCTCCTCCTGTAACAGGAGGTTGGTATCTTTGCAAAACTCAAAAATGAGAGCTGGGGATCCAACGATGGCTCCTAAGATTCATCCTTGGACTAGTAAGGTCTCATCAGCACCTACTAGAACCCAAATCTCTCAATTTAAGGTTCAGCTTACTCTCTATTATGAATTGCTAGTTTTATGGTTTCTGTCAAGTCTTTCCTTGATAATGCCCCAAAGGAAGCAACACTATTATTGAAAACTTGATTCACTAATTCATTAAATTCTTTTTTTTTAATTTCTTATAGTCCCTGACCATAGATAAATTCCCTGGTAAAGGTTTTCTCCAAACTGGACAAAATCTAAACATTCCATAGTTTTTTCATACTTGATTAAGAAGATAGAGAAGCAAGATATGGTAGTATAGAGCTGGCAACAACTAATATATAATAGAATATGAAAGGTTGAGCAGGTGCTTTCTATTGTTCTACCCAGAGACAGATAATTATGCCATAAGAAAGTTAATTTCCCTGTAGTTCCTCAAAATAGCAATATCTAGTCTAAACATAGCCCTATGCATTAATGTCAAGATCTAGAAGTACAACATTAAAAAGATAGGCCTAGAATCCTGTTTCCATAGTACTCTCTTCTCAAAAAATCCTCCTGAGTCCCACCTAATCAATCAGAAGTGAAGAAGTTGAGGATCTAACAGGATAGAGGTTAGTTCAATTTAATTTGGACTACATCGCCTGTTTCCATCTCTGAGATTATATCTAATATTCAATTACTCTTTACTATTTGTCCCACATAAATATATATATTGGGGTATTTGTCCCATATAGGAGCATTGGATTTGTAGGAAGAGAATTTAGGTCAATCTTACAGGTTCTATTTACTGCCTGTATAACATTGGACCAAACATTTCATCTCTCTGGATCTTTCCTCAGCTGTAAAATGAAGTTGTAGTTGTTCTTTACAGTTCCTTCAAATTCTAAGTGTGTAATCCTATCAAACAAAAGCACAAAACACATATCAAGGAGTTTTCTAACTGGGAAGAGAGAGAGGGTTCTAGTATGGATGAGGAGAGGTGAAAAGCAAAGCAAAAAATGCTTTATATAATACAGTGCTAAGAAGTAGTGGGTGTCCTGAGTTTGGAGTCAGGAGGGCAAGTTAAAATCCCATCTTTTTTGAATATCAGAATTCTAAAACTAAAAAAAGCCTCAAAGACTATACTTCTTCATTTTATACCTGAGTAAACTTAGGGCCAAGAATAAGTAACTTATTTGCCCCAAGTCACACAAGTCCTCAGACTACAGAACCAGCATTCTTTTCACTCACAGTGACTTTGATATTAGCTGTGTGTCATTAATAAGTAATTTTAACCTCTGTGTATTCCAGTCAAATCCCTAGAATTTCAACTGTCTTCTCTATTCAGACAATTCCCAGTTCTTTATATGCAGCCCTCATCTCCTGAGCTCTGTTCTCACAGCATCAACATTGTCTCTTTGATGTGTTGATCTGGATGTTCCAGAGACATTTCAAAATCAACACATCCAAAACAGAACTCATTTTCTCCTACCCTACTCAGTCCTTCCCTTTTCCCCAACATTTTTATTACTGTAGAGTATCCCATTCCTCTCTCAGTCACACAGATTCATAATTTTGGTGCCTTTCTTAATTCCTTAATTGTCCCCACACTACATATGTAATCTGGTATCAAATCTTGTAATTTTTACCTTCACAATATCTCTCCTTTAATTAGGTCCTCTTTTCTCTATTCACATGACTATACCCTTGTACAGACTCTCTAGTAGCCTTCTAGTTGGCCTCTCTGCCTCAAGTCCCTTTCCCCACCAATCCATCTTTCACTTAGCTGCCAAAGTAATTTTTCTTAAAGTACAGATCTGACATGTCACCCTCTTACTCAATAAATTCCATTTGTTCCCATTACTTTCAAGATCAAATATAAAATATTCTGTTTACCATTTAAATCCCCCCCCCATAACCAGCCCCTAACCACATTTCCAATTTCTTTAATCTTTACTCCATTCCATGCACTTTACAATCCAACCACAATGGCCTGTTTCCAGAACATTCCCCCTTATTTGTCCATTCATACTCCTTGGATACTCTCCCTCCTTACCTCCACTTTCTGACTTCCTTAACTTCCTTCAGGACTCAACTCAAAAGTCAATTATCTGTAGAAGGCCTTTCCTGATCCTCCTGTTACTTGTCCCTTCTCTCCTTTTCCCTTCCAAATATCTTGTTTTTATTTTGTATATAAATAACTGCTTTTAGATTGTCTCTCTCTCAAAAAGTAGGTATGTTGTTTTTTTGCCTTTCTTTGAATTTCCAGTGTTTAACACAATTCTCGGCAAATAACCTCTAAATAAATGTTTACTGATTTATTGTCTACTCAATCATAGGGTACAAATGAAGCAGCAAAAAATGTCCCTTTCTAACAATGTCACAAATTTTTCCAGTATTGTAGAAAACAAGTACAAGAGAAATTCAGAAAGAAGAATATATTTTGGTGTTAGAATAGTCAAAAAGAAAAGGCTTTGTGGGGGAAATTGCGGAAAGTGGATTTGAAACTTGAGAATTTAGATTTGAAAGGGCAGCTAGGTGCCTGGGTTAGATCACTGGCCTTGGAGTCATGAGGACCTGAGTTCAAATCCAGCCTCTACATTTGACACCACTTCTAATCTGTGTGACTCTGAGGAAAGTCAATCTCAATTACCTTGCCCCCCCCCCCAAAAAAAAAGGATTGAGATTTGAGGGAGGCAAAGTAGATATTTTTAAATCAGAATCCTTTCATCAAAGAGAATTGTATGTGTTTTTTTAAACAAAGTCAAAAGAGAGGTATACACCATTTGCTGAAATCTGCAAAAGGGTCTCTCTCTGTACTTTATAACAATGGAATATGACAGTCAGAAAAGCTAACGTGATATTAGCCTATATTAAGAGAAGCAAAATATACAAGTCTTTGGAGGTAATTATTTCTGCTATAATCTTCCCTGATTGGACTACATATTAACTATTGTTCTGAGTTCTGGTGTCTTTTTTTTAGGAAAGAGGTTGATAAGCTGTAGGACATCAATAAGAGATAACTTAGAATGATGAAGCCTATGGAAAAGTATGCCATTAAAGAAGCTTGGAGAAGAGACATAAAGGGGACATAACCATCTTCAGGTATTTAAAGGATTGCCACATGGAAAATGGAGTAGACTTGTTTTGCTTGGTCACCAGAGGGTAGAACAGAGACACAATTTTAAGCTTTTTGTGAGAAAAAAAACAACAAAAAACAAACTTTTTAATGAGTCTACTTCATTGAAAGGTGGTTCACTGGAGGTCTCTAAAAGCAAAGCATAAACTATTAGTATTATTATTTCCTGAAACTAAAGAAATTTCTTCTCTCTCTCTCTCAATCTGTCACACACACACACACACACACACACACACACACACACAGACACACAGACACACACCTTCCTTTATGTATTCCCAAAGTACTTTGTAGTTCTGAAGCTCTCATAACAGTCTGCCTTTTATTATATTTGAATGAATAAAATATTAAGTGCTTCCTATTTGCAAAGCACCATGTTGAGTTCTGGGGAATACAAATAATAAAGTTAGATATCTTATCCAATAGATTGTAAATTCCTTGAGATAAGGGAAAATGTCCTATTTATTTTTTGTATTCCCCACCCTCAGTGTCTAACACCCCATCATATGCTACACTGTTGTTATTCCTTTAGGGACAGGAATTATCATTTTTCATTTTTAAATCTCTAGTGCCTTCTCTATAATAGCCACTTAACAAATGTTTATTTTCAATTGAACTATTCCTTAATTGACAATCACCCATTTTTTAAGTGGGAAGTTGTGACACAAAGTCCTTGTTACATAATGTTAGATTAGATATCATCTAATGCACTGCCTCAGGTTACACATAGGAAACTGAGGTGAGGTAACTTGCTTCAAGTCATGCAGGAAGTTAGTGGCCCTGCTCAACCTAGAACCTTACTTGTTCTCATTCTCCTCCTGTTGTTCTTTCCACTCTGGGAGGTTCCCTTCCAACAGAAGCAAAACTGAAGCAAGTTCGTTCACGATTACCTTAATTAAGATGATAAAAGTAAAATAACCACAGAGGAAAAATACAAACAGCATTCAAATTTATCTGATTCTGCATCAAAAAATAATTCAGAATAGCAAATTTTGAGTTATGTCCTACAAAAGTCAAGTGAAATCACACAGAGTCTTTAAATTTTCATTAGTATGTTCACATGTTACTTGTCTTTATTGATATGCTTAATAAAGTATGCTAAGCCAAAGAACAAAATAAAGAGGACTATTTATAACCTCTCCAGTTAGTTATACTTGAACTAAAAATGAATCACTTTGTACACTACTAACATCTTCAAGATAAAAATATGAAAAGACAAATTTGCAGCAAAATTTTTACACCTTTTTTTTCCTTCTTTATGGGGAGGAGGGAGATGGGGGAAGAGAAGTTGCTTGTAGTACTTTTTGAATTTGAAAATGGAAACTCCTGTATTTCATACATAGGGAAAAAACACAATGATTTTCCCAATTCACATAAATCAGTAAAGATAAGTTTCAAAAAAAACTAACATTTACTGAGCATCCATTATTTATGCCTTGAACTATATATATATATATATATATATATATATAATTTTCACAAAAAGAAAAGAATGTGTTTTCTCTAGGAGATTACTCCCAACTAGACATAGCAAACAATAGGAAACTTGAGTAGCCAAACCAGAATACAAAAAGTGTTTTTATTAAATATAGAAGACATACTCTGCATATTGTCTTTTCTTATAAATTCACGTCACTCTTAAAACTTGTACTCTAACCAACATAGCAAACTTGCACAATTACTATAACAGTAATGATGATAGTAAAATATTGTTAGAAGGAAGATGGATTTTTTTAAAGATTTTATTTATTTTGAGTTTTACAATTTTTCCCCTAATCTTACTTCCCTCCCCCCACCCCCCCAGAGAAGGCAATTTGCCAGTCTTTACATTGTTTCCAGGTATACATTGATCCAAATTGAATGTGACAAGAAAAAAATCATATCCTTAAGGAAGAAACAAAGTATAAGAGATAACAAGATCAGACAACAAGATAACAGGTTTTTTTTTCTAAAGTAAAGATAATAGTCCTTGGTCTTTGTTCAAACCTGCACAATTCCTCCACAGATGGTATTCTCCATTGCAGAGAGGCCCAAATTGTCCCTGATTGTTGCACTGATGGAATGAGCAAGTCCATCAAGGTTGATCATCACCCCCTGTTGCTGTTAGGGTGTACAGTGTTTTTCTGGTTCTGCTCATCTCACTCAGCATCAGTTCATGCAAATCCCTCTAGGCTTCCCTGAAATCCTGTCCCTTTTGGTTTCTAATAGAACAATAGTGTTCTATGACATACATATACCACAGTTTGCTAAGCCATTCCCCAATTGAAGGACATTTACTTGATAGGAAGATGTTTTTTAATGGAGATAATTAAAATATATGGTTGGTTGGTTGGTTGTTTCTTGTCCTTCATTATCAAAGAAGATCAAAATGACATCACTGTGTTTGAGACAAATTACAGTGTGCCCTACTATGGCTGATAGACCAATATGAGCTCCAAATCTTCTACCACAGATTGGACACAAGTTATTCATGTGAATACCCAGGTTGGATACTCTAAACATACATATAATCATGTTTCCTTTGAGCTGCTTCAATTCTAGCTTCCTTATAGAGTATAGAACCCTCCCTGATGAGGGCACATTATGCTGGGCAGTCCTGTGCCAGTGTCTCCCATGCTGTACAATAAATTCTAAAGTTCTTCAATGAGATCTTCAGGGTGTCTCTATCAATACTTATGACTCCCTTGAGAAGAAAGAAGGGAGCCCAAAAGTTGACTCTATAACCTAGGAACTGAAAGAGAAAAGATAGGTAGAACCAGTATTTACTTACATCCCTTTCAAAACAGTTATTCCTAAAGAAACCATTCTACTTCTGTTACCACGACTAAAAAGTTAGGGACTTTTTTTTTGGGGGGGGGGTGGTTGCTCCAGTCCAATTACTTGCAAACAGTACCAGAATGTGCATCAAACAACATTAGCAACATTTTCAAGAGTCAAATAATGGCTTTTCAAGACCCTTAAATATGAATTATCCCAGCATTCAGGTCTACTTACTACCTTTGAAGAATTGAAAGTTTCCCTGTAAACCTAGAGAGGTGGAAGTCACATTGAGATTTTTCTAAAACTTACACAGGAGTTATATACATAATCACCCACCTTGAATTCCACTTCACATTCCTATCTAGGGAGATACAACAGAGTAACCACTCTTATTGGTCAGTTATGTTGTTAGGTTTTTTTGTTTTTATTTTTTTTATATATGACAATCATCCTATTAGCCCTGTTAAGTTAAAATATTGTCTGAAAATTCAAGGTTGAGAATTCAAAAACATTGAGATCCCATAGGCTTACTATAGATTTTTAAGACCAGAAATCAGGCAAAGTGAATGCAGAATTTAATTCAACAAACATAAGCATCTACCAAGAGCTTAAAGGCAGAGAATCAAATAGTTCCTGCCAGGCATATGACACCATATACAGAGAAGCAAAAGGAGATAGGATGAGCTGGGGATAAAAGAGAGATACAAAGTGCTTTAGGAAAATAATCAAAGGGAGAGAGAACATTTCCATCTAAAGGTAGCAGAGAAATGTGACAGTAAAAATAAACCAAAGTTATATTGTAAAGAAAAAGAAAGATTTTGTTAGGCATAAATGAATATATTCCAGGTTTCCAGAATGTATGGAAGGAGCTTATGACAGGTCAAATTCAAGTACTATTTGGCTAGAACATAGAGAGCATGGAGAGGAATAATGTGGAATAAGATTGGAAATGGAAATTGGAGTGAAAATATAATCCCAAGTAAAGTGTATCCCAAGGTTTAGGAATTTGCATTTCATCCCATAAGTAAAAAGGAGATACTGCCTCTGCTAATAAATCACAAATATGGAATAATTTCTTATCTCACCCTTATCCTCCCACACCACACCCCCAACTAATCTACTGGTATCATTAAGAAACTCCACTATCCCACCCCCACTCTCAAAAAGTGAAATCTACCTTTTCAGTTCCTGATTGGAGTCTAGAATACAATTATCCCTTCCAGATCTGTACTTTACCCAATTGCATTTTGATATGCAACTGGCAACATGAAAAAATAAGTGAGAATTTGGGGGGAATTTTGGAGAAGCCATAAACAAGTAAAAACAAGCAGATGACAAGAAAAAATTCAGAAACTCAAACGCATAAAATATATGCATAGTATTGTATAATATCAACATATTTTATCTTTTGATACTGTAAACATCCCACAAAAGGAAAAACGTTCAAAATTCTTCTCTGGTATGAAGGGAGGGCCAAAATTTTTTACAGACTTTCTAGACTGTGGGCCACCATGCTCTCTAATCCTCACCATGTATAAGGGATAACTGTATATTCCATTGTGGAATAAACCAAATGAGATTAGAATCCAAGTCTCTTAACACTAGTTTAATCTGGAGCAACAAAAGGTCAAGAATAGCAAGGGAACAGATGGGAAAAAATGTAAAAGAAGGTAGTCTAGGTCTACTAGATCTAGAACTATACTATTAAGCAGCAGTCATCAAAACTGCCTGGGACTGGTTAAGAAATAGAGTAATGGAGCAGTGGATTAGGATAGGTTCAAAAGAAACTGCAGCAAGTGACCACAGCAAATCACTGTTTGACAATCCCAAAAACAACAGCTTCTGGGATAAGATCTCACTATTTGACAAAAATTGTTGGGAAAACTGGAAAATAGTATGGCAAAAATTAGGTATAGACCAACATCTCACACCCTATACCAAAATAAGGTCAAAATGGGTATAGGATAGACATAAAGGGCAACACCATAGATAAATTCATAAAACCAATAAATATTCTATCAGATCTATGGAAAGGGGAGGATAAGTTTATGATCAAACAATAATTAGAGTAAATTAAACTACAAAATGAATGATTTTGACTATATTAAAAAAAGTTTTTACACTAATAAAATCAATGCTGCCAAAATTAGAAGGAAAGCAGAGAGCTGGGAAAGAATCTTCACAACCTAAGAGTTCTGATAAAGTTCTCATTTCTAAAATATATAGAGAATTGCATCAAATTTATAAGGTTCTGAGTCATTCCCCAATTGATAAATGGTCAAAAGATATGAATAGACAGTTTTCAAATGAAGAATTTAAAGCTATATATTATCATATGAAAAAATACTCCAAATCATTATTGATTAGAGAAATGCAAATTAGAACAACTATGAGGTATCACCTCACACTTATCATTTTGGCTAAGATGAGAAAAAGGGAAAATGATCAATGTTGGAGAGGTTGTGGGAGGATTGGGACATTGATGCATTGCTGGTAAAGTTGTGAAGTGATGCAATCATTCTGGAGACCAATATGGACCTATGCCCAAAGAGCAATAAAAATCTTCATTCCCTTTGACACAGCAATTCCAATTCTAGGCCTATATCCAGAAGAAATCATAAAAAAATAGGAAAAGTCCTACATGTTCCAAAATATTCATAGCAGCCCTTTTTGTAATGGCAAAGAATTACAAATTGAAGGGATGCTCATCATTTGGGGAATTGCTAAACAAGTTATGGTACATGAATACTATGAAATATTATTGTTCTATAAGAAACCATAAATGGTCAGACTCCAGAGAAGTATGAACTGAGTTACTCATGCTGAGTTAAGGAAGAAGAACCAAGAGAACAATGTACACATTAAACATTGTGAAATGATCTACCTTAATGGAAGCAGATCCTCTCAGCAGTTCAGAGAGCCAAGACAACCATATTATATCAAAACAAAACAAAACAAACAAAAAACAACCCTTCAGAATCTCATGAACACTTTATAAAAACTATTTCATGTATCTCCCTTAATTCTAATTCCTCATACCAAAAATGACTAATCCATAAGCATGTTTATCAAAAATATGTATATACAGTGCTAACTTGACTGCTGCTGAAGGGGGGGGGTGGAAAGAACTTTCATAACTTAAAAATATAAATGTGCATAGGACTAAGAAAAAGAAAAAAACACTGATTTAATACTCTTTCTACTACACTATATTGACTATCTGTATAACTTTTTCTTTTTTTAAGTGCAATTTCACTTAATTTTAGTCTGAATCAGCATTAGAATGTTGTAGGACTGACTTTTATATTTAAAAGTTTCTATACCTGCTTCTTTTTGGCTGCTTACATTATCAGGCAAAATTGTTCTTTTTTCTTACTATATAGGCTAACTAACTTTGTAATGCTACCTACTCTAGAAATTGTTTAGTGAAGCCAGACCCCAGTGATTGCCTCTCTTAATATTTTTTTTCCTTTCCTCCCTTCCTCTTGTCCTTGAAATAAAAATGTAGTTATCTCATATCTGGTGTCTTCTTGTGACATCCATCAATGACTAAGGATAACTCTAATTTACTCCTCTTTATCTTACTAATTGGATTCTTTAATACTATGCTTTTATAGAATGTCTATTGTTGTTCAGTCATTTCAGTTGTGTCTAACTGTATGTGACTCCATTGGGGGTTTCTTGGAAAAGATATCCAAGTTTATTTTTGCCATTTCTTTTTCTAGCTTATTGTACAGATGAGGAAACTGAGGGAAATAAAATGACTGGTCCAACATCACACATCTAATAAAGGTTCAAAGTCAGATTTACAACTCCAGACTTCCCGACACCAGACCTCATACTCTATCTACTATACCACTGTACCACCTGACACCATCTTAAGAAATGCCTCACTTAGCATTACAAAAAGAATTTAACTCAGTTCTGTATTTTATAATTTGACTTTTGGTCAGAGTAAAATTAATCATTTCTACTACTCTCTGCCTTTCTCATACTCATCCCCATCACTATCTTAAAAAAAAATGCCTAGGCTGAATACTGTGAAAAAGATAGAAAGCCAGTCTCAAACTAAGTACTGCCTAGTTCTCTGCTCCTCCTGACAAATACTGATTGTCTAACTCTGGACAAATCACTTAACCTAGGACCATAGGCCACTCAATAAAGCTGTAAGTATCAGATCAGATTTTACCTTCATTGGCAGTGAATATCCTCACTAGGAGTTCCAGTGAAATCGTAGTCTTGTCTTAACTGCTTTATTTTCTGTGTGTGTGTGTGTGTGTGTGTGTGTGTGTGTGTGTGTGTGTGTGTGTGTGTGTGTGTGTGTGTATTAGACTTAACAGGAAAGAGAGTGAACTCTGAGTGCCTCCTTGCCTTCATCACAGTCAGACATAGAGTAACAGCAAAGACTGAGGCCAAACATTGACTGCGGAGGTGCTAACAAGGCTTAGCAAGGAGTTGCCAAGGATCAAAAGAAAGTGTGGTATAGGGTTTGGAGGGTTGGACTTGGGGTCAGGAAAACCTATTTTTCAAATCCTCTCAAAATTAGATCAATCTAAACAAAAAAGATAATGAAGTTAATAGATTTTTTTTTAATTAGATACAAGAGACCTCTGGAGAAAATTGATTTGGGATTAGAATAGAATATACATTTTTCTTATTGGTAGATGGCACCTAAATTAACCATGTATTGAAGCATAAAAAAAAAATCACACCCAAATGCAGAAAAACAAATATTAAGTACATCCTTTTCATATCATAATATAATAAAAATAACATTCAATAAAGGATCATGGAAACATAGATTGGAAATGAATTGAAAACTAAAAAAAAACTAATCTTAAAGTATGAGTAGGTCAAAGACCAAAGCATAGAAACAGTAATTTCATTAAAGAGAATGACAACAATGAAAAAACATACCAAAATCTATGGAATATAGTCAAAACATTACTTGGGGAAAATTTTATACTTCTAAATGTAAACATAAATTAAAATTAAACATAAAGAAAATAGAGAAAGCAGCTTAATTAATTGAATATGCAACTAACAAAGAAAAACCTCAGAAAGAGAGAAAATTTAAAATCCTCAAATACCAAATTGGAAATCCTGAAAAATCAAAGGAAAGATTAATGAAAGTAAGAAAACCATTGATCTAATCATTTAATCTAGGAACTGCTTTTATAAAAAAACAATAAAACAGATAAACCATTGGTTAATTTGGTTGAAAAAAGAAAAAAAAAAACCAAATTACTAGTATAAAAAAAATGAAAAAGGTGAATTGACCAGTAATGAAGAAGAACTCAGAGTATTTATTAGGAGCTATTTTGATCAATATGCCACCAAATTTGACAATGTAAGTGAAATAGTGGTTATAAAAATAAAAATTGCCCAGGTTAATAGAAGAGGAAACAATATCAATCCTATTTTAGGGTTGAACAAGCCATTACTGCTTTTCCTAAGAAAAAATTACCAGGACCAAATGAATTCACAAGTTAATTCCACCAAACATTTAAAGAACAATGCCAATACTATATAAACAAGATGGAAAAATAGATGAGGATTCCTAACAAATTCTTTTTATGAAAAAAATATGGTGCTGATATATACCAGAAAGAGTGAAAATAGTGAAAGAAAATTACAGACCAATTTCACTATGAATATTGATGCAAAAATTTTAAATTAAATTCTAGAAGGAGATTACATCACTATATCACAAAGATCATATGCTGTGAGCAAGTGGGATTAACACAAGAATGGAGAACTCAGTTCAATACTAAAAAAAGTCTCAGCACAATTGACCATATCAAGAAAAAATAAAAAAAATCTTATGATTATCTCAATAGATACAGAAAAAGCTTTTGACAAAATACAACACTTATTCCTATTATAAATGTTAGAAGTCTTAGGAATAAAAGCTTTCCTTAAAATGATAAGTAATATTTATCTAAAACCAGCAGCAAGTATTATTTGTAATGGGTATAAGCTAGGGGGATCCCAACAAGATCATGGGTAAAGCAAGTATATCCATTACTACTATTACTCAGTATTGTACTAAAACACTAGCTATAGAAATGAGAAGAAAAATACATTGAAGGAATTAGAAGAGGCAATGAAGAAACAGAACTATCACTCTGAAGGATATTCTTAGAGAATCATTATTTGGGGTAGCTAGGTGGCGTAGTGGATAAAGCACTGGCCTTGGAGTCAGGAGTACCTGGGTTCAAATCCGGTCTCAGACACTTAATAATTACCTAGCTGTGTGGCCTTGGGGAAGCCACTTAACCCCATTTGCCTTGCAAAAACCTAAAAAAAAAAACAAAAAAACTAGTTGAAATAATTACCAACTACAGCAGAGTTTCAGGATATAAAATAAATTCACATAAATCATCAGCATTTCTATAAATTACACACAAAGTCCAGCAGCCAGAGATATTGATTGTTTAACTCTGGGCAAGTCCCTTAATCTCTTAGGACCATAGGCCACTCACTAAAACTATAAGTATCAGAAATTCCACTTAAAATAACTCTGAACAGCTATGGTCAGTTAACTTATGCAGTGGCTAAGAACACTGGGATTGGAAGCAAGAAGACTCATCTCCATAAATTCAAATCTGACCTCACATACTTAGTAGCTATGTGACTGGAGGCAAGTCACAAAATCCTGTTTGCCTCAGTTCCTCAGCTGTAAAATGAGCTGGAGAAGGAAATGGCAAGCAATTCTAGTATCTTTATCTAGAAAACCTCAAATGGGGTCATAAAGAGTCAGACTGAAAAGTGACTAAACAACAAAAACAACAAAATTCAGCAGCAAGAGAAAGAAAAGGAAATTCTATTTAAAATAATCATAGACATTATAAAATATTTGGAGAGTCTATTTCCAAGACAAAACCAGGAAATATATGAAATAAATGAATTTCAATTACAAAACACTCTTCACACAAATAAAGTCATCTAAGCAATTAGAAAAATATTAATTGCTCAAGGATAGACCACAACAATTTAATAAAAAAGATATTTCTTCCAAAATTCATATACTTATTCATTGCCATACCAATCAGATTACCAAAAAAATATCTTATAGAACTAGGAAAAAAGTAACAAAATTCATCTGAAGAACAAAGTCAAGAATATCAAATGAATTAATGAAAAAAATTGTGAAGAAAGATACAGCCACCCAGATTTCAAACAAAAGTGGTAATCATCAAAACAATCTGATACTGCCTAAGAACAGAGTGGTGGATCCATGGAATATATTAGATAAGCAGTATATAGTAGGAAGATGCCATATTAATCTGGTGTTTGATAAATACAAAGAACCAGATTTTGGGGTCAAAAATTCATTATCTGACAAAAAACTGCTGGAAAAATTGGAAAACAGTTTGACAGAAACTACCAGGATAAGGTCTAAATGGGTATATGATTTCGACATAGAGTGATACCATAAAGAAAGTAGGGGATCATGGAACAATGTACCTGCCAGAACTGTGGATAATGGAAGAATTTATTACCAAACAAGAGATATAGAGCATTGTGGATTATAAAATGGATAGTTTTGATTGAATTAATTTTAAAAGATCTTGCCCAAGCAAAACTAATACAGATAAGAAGGAAAGATTAGGAGGAACGGAGAAAACTGGGAGAAATTTTTATAATAAGTTCCTTTGCTAAAGGCCTCATCTCACAAAAATATAGATAAATGAGTCCAATTTATAATAATACAAGTCATTCTCCAATTGATAATGGTCAAAGGATATAAACAGTCAGTTTTGGATGAAGATATTAAAGCTATTTATAGTCATATAAAAATGCTCTAAATCACTATTGATTAGAAAAATGCAAATTAAAATAACTTGGAGGCACTACCACTTACCTATCAGATTGTCTAATATGACAGAAAAGAAAAATGATAAATATTACGGATCAATATGGAAAAATTGAGATACTAATGTTCTATTGGTGGATATGAATGGCTTCAACCATTCTGGAGGGCAATCTGGAACTGTACTCAAAGGTCTATAAAACCCTTTGATTCAGCAACAGCTCCACTAGGTTTGTATCCCAAAGAGATTAAAACGAAAATGGAAAGGACCTATATTTAAAAAAATATTGATGGCAGCTCTTTTTTTTTGGTGGCAAAGAATTGGAAATTGAGGGGATGCCCATCAATTGGGGAATGACTGAATAATTTGTGGTATTTGAAATGAAATATTGTATTTTAAGAAATGATGATTTACATGAACTGATACAAAGTGAATAGAACCATGAGATCATTGTACATGGAAATATCAGTATTGTATGATGATCACTGTGAATGATTTAGCTATTCTCAGAAATACAAAGATCAAAGACAATTCTGAAGGACCTGTGATGAAAAATTCTAATCACCTCCAGTGAAAGGCCTAATGGAATGTGGATGAAGATCAAAGCATACTGGCTTATTTATTTATTTTTTTTTTACTATTTTTGGCCTGTGTTTTCTTTCACAACATGACTAATATGGAAATATGTTTTGCATGCTTGCACATGTATAACCTTTACCAAATTGCTTGCCTTCTCAATAAAAGGGAGGGAAATGAAGGTAGGAAAGAATTTGGAACTCAAAATTTAAAAAACCCCACAAAGGTTAAAATTTGTTTATTTATATAACTAGAAAAAATAAAAAAAAATTTAAGAAAAGGAAGGAATACAGGGCGGCTAGGTGGTGCAGTGGATAGAGCACTAGCCCTGGAGTCAGGAATACATGAGTTCAAATCTGGCCTCAGACACTTAATAATTACCTAGCTATGTGACCTTGGGCAAGCCCATTGCCTTGCAAAAAAAAAACCTAATAAAAAATTTAAAAAAAAGAATTGGGAACCACCAATGACTGCTGAATCACATAGTTCTATATATTGGGAAACTCACTTTGACAGCTGCCTTAATGATGAATTGGACAAAGAAGACAATTGAAATATGGAAATCAATTAGAAGGTTGTGACAAAAGTTCAAATAATAAAGGTCTGATCAAACTTCATGGTCATGTACGTACAGGGGAAATAGACACTTAGATGCTGGAGCAACAAAGTCTTCTTAAAAGCTTAAACTATTGGGGCAGCTAGGTAGTGCAGTGGATAGAGCACTGGTCTTGGAGTCAGGAGTATCTGAGTTCAAATCCAGCCTCAGACACTTAATAATTACCTAGTTGTATGGCCCTGGGCAAGCCACTTAACTCCATTGCCTAGCAAAAACTAAAAAAAAAAAAAAAAAAAACCTAACCTAAAAAAAAAGCTTAAACTATGATGGTGGCTGGATGAGCAGTAAGAAGGGGATAGGCATAAAAACCTGACAGTGCTTATATAGATGGCAATCATCTCTATAGAGATGATGCCGTATTTCCCTGAAAACATGATCTAGCATGATTTTTTTCAGGAGGCTTATAATCCCTATTCCAAAAATAAGCCCTAGTTAAGATCATCAGCTAGATGTATTTAATCTGTTATAACACACAATGGACATATTGAATTATAAAATAACAATATGAATATGTAATTGAATATAAAGAAAGAATATTTTGACATTAATATTTTAAATTATAATATGAATTATAATTATTTGTAATTACCCATGCAGATGTCTTTGGGCGAGAGGTAAATGCTTATGTAAACAGATGAGCTCACAGGGGCAGCTAGGTGGCACAGTGGATAGAGCACTGCCCCTGGAGTCAGGAGTACCTGAATTCAAATGTGACCTAGCTGTGTGACTTTGGGCAAGTCACTTAGCCCCATTGCCTTATATGAGTAAAATTTTTTAAAATACTTAAATAAATAAACAGATGAACTATTTATTGCTGAATGACCAATCAGATTGGACATAACACATGAATAACATGTGTACTGGATGGGAAGAAAGCCCCACCTCTATCACTAAGGGCAAGAAAGATAAGTTGAACCTGTTTCAGGCATTTATGTTCTTGAAACCAAAAAAGTCTGGTGCATACAAGCAGTTATAAAGAAGTGGGTGGATTTAATGCTGCCACTTGTTTTGTCAAACATGAAGAATTTAGACATGAAGAATTTTCTTACAGAGAGAAAGAATAAATCAAATAATGATTTCTGTAGGAATAACTGCCTATCTCCAGACATCTTCTGAAAATAAGCTCCAATGATGCTTTTGGAGCAAAAATTAATATAAGACCAGGTCTTATTTTGGAGAAAATATTGTAATTAAACTCATGGAATTGATGAATTAACCAAAGAAAGTAGAAATAAGAAGACCTGGGACAGAAATTTTGGGGACAACCCACTTAAGATATGTGATGTAGATGATGACCAGCAAACAACACTGAGTAATGGTTGGACAAATAGAAAAATAAGAGGAGAGAGTAGTGTAATGAAAACTCTTAGAGAAGAGAGAATTCAGGACAGACCCTTCCCTACCCTATTAAAATCATCACCATCCTTCCAAGCTTTTGGCTTTGTTACTTCAGCATTATCCTGGAACTCTCAATCCCCTCATCCCACATATTGTCAATTTACAATTCTTTCCATTTCCATTTTTATAATGTCTCTCGCATTTGATTCTTTATCTCTAATAGCACAGATACCATCTTAATTCAGACCTTCACTGCTTCTCACTTATGTTATTGTAATAGACTCCTGCCTTGGTACCCCTACCTCAAGTCTCTCACCATGTCAGTATATACACTAGACATTCAACCAAAGTAATCTTCCTTAAGGACCCCTGAAATTCCCAACTAAATTAACCCATTGGTTTCGTATTTGTAAAATAAACTCCTCTGTTTAGCTTTTAAAGGCTTATTTTTTGGCCCAACCATCCTTCCAGTATCATTGGACATAATCTTGCCTCCTACACTCTTAAATCTAGCCAAACTGACCTTCACTCTATTCTTTACATCTTTCCTTTCTGTGCCCTTTTACTGGACATCTCACATAGCTAGAATTCACTCCATTTATTATCTCTACCTCATAAGTTCCTGATTTCTTCTAATATGTTGCTCAAGCACCAATTTCTGCATAAGGATTTTTCTGATTTTTCCTTCCTCCCAAATTGTCTTGTATTTAACTAATAATATTTGTGTGTGTTCACTTTATATTCATGCCTTATATTTATGCCTTGTCTGATCCATAAGAATGTACAGTCCTCAAGATGAGATTACACCAGGGTGGCTAGGTAGTGCAATGGATAGAGCACCAGCCCTGGAGTCAGGAGGGCCTGAGTTCAAATCTCAGACACTTAATAATTACCTAGTTGTGTAGCCTTGGGCAAGTCACTTAACTCCCATTGTCTTACAAAAACAAACAAAAAATAGAAGAGATTACACCTATCTCATAGTGCACATAGCAGATGCTTAATAAGTGCATATTTATTGAAAGGTTTTTAAATATGGCAGAAATCTATTTAAAGGTAGCAAGGAAAGAACTAGTAGACAAATATTGAAAATTTGTGAAAGGGGGGATGATTATGGGACCAATTTGATGGAGAAGGCAGGAAAAAAGTTGGACACCCCAATTTTTTAACTCTTAAATTCTATATTCGACCCTTGACAAGTTTTTGTTTTTGATACAGCCCAGAAGAGTTAATGGGTTGGATATCCCTGATTATTAGCTGAGAGTGTGAAGAAGAGTTATGGGAGATTTGATGGGATAACATGAGTTTTGGAACAGCTTCAATAAGGAATGGGGTAGAAAACTGCTTAGTGAGGAACAAAAGGATTGCCTTGCTACATTTGAGGATTCAGTTAAGGGTAGATACAATTTTGTAACAGTGTAATGAATACTCAGAGAAGAGAGAATTCAGGACAGACGCTTCCCTCTTTCCAATCTTTTCTACTCTATCAAAATCAACCATCTTTCCAAACTTCTTGGTTTGTTACCTCAGCACTTTTCTGGAACTCTATTGTGACTTCATCTGAGTTGAGGATGTGGAAGGCAAGAATAATCCAGAGATGGAATTTGACAAGGGATGAAGAACAATAGGACAAAAGGGAAAAGTATTCATCATTTCCAGCTTCTAACATAGAGTCTAAAAGAAATAAGACTAGGTATAAACTATCAAACTAAGAGTAAAACAACAATAACAAGAAAAAACAGTCCCAAAATTGAAATCCATATAATTTATAGAATTATTATGATAGAATTTAAAAATTATAAGGGAGGAAAGATTTTCAATGAGAGGGAATTCATCACCTCTAGAGGCAATACAATCTACTTTTGGCTAACTCTAATTGTTAGTAAGTTTTTATTTCATATTTCTTTGCATTAAACTTCTACTCATTATTCCTAGCCTACTTCCTATTCTTCTTTAAAAGTATAACCTTCAAAAACCTGGAGATTTGAGCCTTCTCTTCTCCAGGCTAAACATCCCCAGTTTTTTCACCACTTCCTCATATCACTTGAATTCAAGGCCCCTCAAAACCTAAGTTGCCCTCATCTGGATGTTTTGTCCTGTTTATCAATATCCTTTTAAAATGTTGATATCAGAACTAAATGTAGTGCACCAGATTCAGTCTAACCAGGGCAGAGAATTAACAAATAAGTAAGAAAAATAAGTTATTATATTTGGAAGCTATTCTTCTGTAGGGCTAATGGCAGCCCAAGATAGCATTAGATATTTTGGTACCATTTTTGCTGACACAAAGATTTTGAAGTCCACTAATCCCTTTCTGCCATTTAAAAAAAATTATCTAACCAAGTATCCTATATTCCTTAGGCTATTATATACTATTTATTTAAGATTCAGCATGTCAATGATCTGTCTATCTATAAAAAAAGCACAGATTTTTATCATGCCACTCAATTATCTCTGCTGCTTTCCCATGACCCAAAAGATAGAGATAAAATTCTTCAGTCTGGCACACAGGACTCCAAACAGGCTCTTACCTAGTTCTGCAATCTAGTTCTGCAATCTTATTCCACTTTGCTACAAATAGATCTACTCATTTTCTCTCTGAATTCATCATGCATATCCCAAATCCAGTATTTTCTCTTGGTGTTCCCCATGTGACAGTAATCAGAAGCTAACTGCCATGCCAAGTCAGGGACAGCCAGCAGGCACTGGTTGAGTTGTAAAATCACTTGGAACCTTTTGGCATGGAGACAAAAACTACCTTCCTAGCTGTGGCTAATTAAAAGAGCCCTTCCTCATCCTCTCCTCTTCCCCCTCCACTCCCCCACCCCTGCAGAAAAAGTAGCATCATCAAAGCTATAAAAACAAGTTAGGCACATGGTGCTACTTGGAGTTATCTCGGTGCTAGTTCTTGTTCCCTGTTTGTTGATAGCTTCCCAGAAAGAACTCTAACTATGTGTGCTATGAGTGAGCTCCTGCAGAAGCCAAGTTTTCTGGACAATATCATCCTGCCTTATTTGGTAAACATCCCTAAACTCTCTGTGTGTGTGTGTGTGTGTGTGTGTGTGTGTGTGTGTGTGTATCCTGTTTCTTGGGAGAGATCTGAATCTTTTCTCTATTCCATATACGACAGACTTTCATCAGTTCCCGTTTCTTTGTCAAAATCTCTACTTGGCTGAGAGACCAAAGAGGGCACTTAGGAGCTGATCAAGGATCTATACAGGCAAGTTGCCAGTGACTTAATGTTTTCTTTCTGTATTTGCCTTTGTCTTGGCTTGTGAGTGAACTTCAGAGGTCTAGCACCTAACCTGCATCTCCAGTAAAAGATGCAGCCTGGAGAAATCCCAAAACATACTACACTTTGCCTAGAGTAATCAATCCTAATCAATCCTCCCGTTTTCACTGATTCAAACCCCATCCATCTTTCCAGGCCCAGCTCCCATTCTCCTTTTATTATAAGACATTCTTAAATTGATAGTATTTATTAAACACCTACTGTGGGCCAGGCAAAAAAATAAACTCTGTCCTTGAAGAAGTTTTCGTTTTGGTACTGAGTAATCCACTAAGTGGTTAGAGTACTGGAACCTAGAGTCTGAAAGATTTTAAGAGTCTATCTATGTGATCTTAGGCAAGTCACTTATACCCTGACTGCCTCAGTTTCCTCAACTGTAAAATGGGGATAATAATAATATCTACCTTTTATAGTTGTTATGAAAATAAAATGAGATATTTATAAAGCACTTTGCAAACCTAAAAATGCATTACAACTGCTACTATCATTACTGCTCTCTTTAACTGTTTACTTTGTGTATGTTAGACTCTTTAATTTGATTGTAAGACCTTGGAGTATAAGGATCATGTCTTTGCTTTCTTTTATATATAGTGCAAAATAACTAGCAAACAGTTCCTAGCATAGTGTGACTATTATGATGCTCATTTATTGTATGTTACAAGAAGAGATTACCTGTTAGAAATTCTGTGTATTATTCTAAAATTATCTATAATGTGAGTCTTTAATAGGAAGTGATCCCCTATATGAAGAGTACAAAAGCCTCATCAAAAATAATTCAGAAAAATAGAACTTTTCCTTTCCAAGGTCAGATCATCACTTCTATTCCTTAGTTCTATAGTAAAATACTCTACTCATTTCATTTATCTTTTTCTTTGGCCTTACCAGTCACCGGAAAGGTTAACCTTTGTAGAAATAGAGGATTCTCATTTCCTTAGGGAGAGAAAAGTTTGTGTTCAAACTAATCTCATATTCACCTCATTTATTTATTCCAGTGTCATAGACTTGTTTTTACATGGCTCTGGCCAGCAATTTCATTTATTACTCCCCTTGGACCAACAAGACACAGCTGAGCAGGTCATTTTGATGGTTATTTTTCAAGGTGAAAAAACTAGTCTTGTGCCTCCTTTTCTCTTTGGAGAAAACTAGAAGTTATTTCTATACTCATCTCATTTAAGAAACACATTCAAGGATCTCTCAAGGTTAAGGGAATGAACTAAAAGGCATACAGGAGGGGGGGGAAGAAAGACTTTCCAAGATAAAATAAGCACAAAAACAAACTATATAAGGACTCAAACTTTTGCATAGACATTATTGTTAAATCAACATTACCTTCACTCAACTGAATAGAACATTGAAATTAACAATGGCAACTAATCCTGTCCCAAGATCAAACCTAATTTGGGGAATCATAAAATTTAATAGATTTGTTATAACACTATATAAAGGGTGAATACTTTTTAAGCTTTTCTGGGTCATCATCCATAATCTAAAACAGATATGTCACTTTTCCATTTTAAATTTCTACCTCATTTAAATATTCACTTAAGGACAGACTCCTTCCCACCCTACCCCCTAACTCTAATCCACTTTCCATGCTTATTTAACTATCTAATAGTTGAGAGATTTCTTAGCCAGGAATTTTTAAAATTTAAAGATTATAGGATCAAAATATTTAGAATTGCATGGGAGCATCTTGTCATTTTATAAATGATAACACCTAAAAGATAAAGTGAGCTGGGATTTGAACCCATGACCTCTGACTCCAAATGCATATTAGTTTCACTTCACCAGTATATGTCATCTTTGAATTCTTCATTACTTTTTATGTTCCTTTCCAGGTGAATAGGATAGAAGAGCTTTTTAAAAGGAATGGAAATGGGGCGGCTAGGTGACACAGTGGATAGAGCACCGGCCTTGGAGTCAGGAGTACCTGGGTTCAAATTCCACCTCAGACACTTAATAATTACCTAGCCATGTGGTCTTGGACAAGCCACTTAACCTCATTGCCTTGAAAAATCTAAACTATAAGTAAAAATAAAAATAAAAAACAAAAGGAATGGAAGTAAGGGCAGAGAGAAAGAAGAAAAAGAAATAAAAGAAAAACAAAAGAAAAAGAACAAAAAGAAAAATGTGGTCTTATTTCTCCATGGCAACATAATTAGTTTCATCTGATTGTAGTATAATACTCTCTTCCTATCACCTCTCAACTTCTTGGGCATAATAAGCAGTTGAGTGAAAACTGCAATGTAACTCCAAGTATTTATTTGTTTAAATATTTCTAGGTCATATACTATAGAATGTCAAGTCTTTCTTATTTTAGTGAAAAAAATACTTTCAGTGGGTAAAATAAAACAATATAATAACATTTTCAGGAGAGGTACAATTCTCCTCTTATAGCAGTAATGACAAATGGTTACTTAATGATATTTCCATTCCATGGAAATGTAAAATGCTAGGATATATTACTATAAAGTTATAGTGCATGTTAGTTTAGTAAACATTTAAAGTAGACATTTAAATATGACACTTTAATGATGGATTATGGTGCACTTCGTTTCCAATCATTTTGTTAAAACCAAAAATGGCGATTTATCATCTTTCATAGAGACAAAACTGGTAGACTGATTTTTTTTTCCCTTTGATTTATGAATCCTCTTTTGCAAAGTCTAATTATTTTACTATGGGGAAATGCTTTACCCTTTGAAATTTAGGTATATTTTGAAAACTCTCACATATTCCTAGGAGAGGATCTCCATATGAGAATCCTTATTGAGGGAAGAGGATTTGGTAATAATATTTATCTAAAACTACTGTCCTGAAAATGCTAACCATTCTTCAAGGTCAGGTTCAAATACCATCTCCTTAAGGCATGAAAGTTTTTCCTCTCTATTCAGAAATGACTTTTCTTCCTTGGACTTCACATATCCTTTCTTCAGACTTATTGCACATATTTATTGTATTCTAGTTTTTATGTTTGGGATCCCATATTTAGAGCTGAAAGAAATGTAGAGGTCATCAAGTCACATGCACACATTTTAAACATGTAGAAACTGAGACCAACAGTGTTTAAGTGACTTCAATCACTTGGATAGTAAATAGTATAACCACAGAGGCTTTAACATCAAATTCTGTATTGTCACCCCACAACCTACATCTGTATCTCACCTACTCAGTTGTATACTCTTTGGGGTTCTTGTCAGATTTCTGTATTCCCTTTTAGGAAGAAAAGTGCTTGAAGAGATTCATTGAAATGAGTGACATTATAGTTTAGAGGACAGACTCCCAGACTTGTAGTCAAAAAGTGTTTAAATACTAACTGTGGCACTTACCCACTGTTTGACTGTGGTCATCTTTTCTGTACCTCAGTTGTTTTGTTTGTTTGTTTTTAGGTTTTTGCAAGGCAATGGGGTTAAGTGGCTTGCCCAAGGGCCACACGGCTAGGTAATTATTAAGTGTCTGAGGTCAGATTTGAACTCAGGCACTTCTGACTCCAGGGCCAGTGCTCTATCCACTGTGCCACCTAGCCGCCCCTGTACCTCAGTTTTTTTCTATAAAATGAAGGTAATACCTATAGTAATGACACAATGCATAGCTATTGTGACATAATGGATAATGTATTAATAATTATTAGCTTTTTTATAGCACCTTTGGTTTGCAAATCACTTTATAAATATTATCTCATTTTATCCTCACACCATCCTTGGAAGGTTAAGTGCTATTATCCCTGTTTTACAGATTGGGAAACTAAGGCAGATAGCAATTAAGTGACTTGCTCAAGTCACACACACAGTTGATAGTGTCTGAGGTAGATTTTTTAACACAGGTCTTTCTAACTCCAAATATAGCATTTTATCCATTGCTCTTTCTCATTTTATTTAAGTGCTTTGAAAACTTTAAAAGTTCATTATAAACATCAGTTATTATTTAGTTAAAAAATACATGAGTATTATATTTGAGATAAACTTTTAGATTTTTTTGAAGATATAATGACTGGAATAATTCAGTTTATTATAGTCTTATTGCTTTGAACTTGCTCTGAAAAGAATTGAAAGGAAGTGAGTTTGGGCAAATAAATATGTAACTTTAAGCTGATATTTCCCATTTTGTCAAAGAGCCTCAGAATAGATTCATTGTAACAATCCCTCTTCTTGCACTTGTTTGTTGGGAACATTCTATTCCTTTGACCATATTTAAGAAAGACATCGGTAGTTGACATCTACAGCTGTATCTCATTTAGCATAATGGGCATTTATGAAAAGTTGAGTGAATTTTTATAAATCAAATTATTTTTCCTCCTATGTTTGCATTATTATTTTAGTCGTACTTTATTTCCATTTCTGATTGACCTTCAACAAGTAACCAACAGTTCTTAACACATACACATACACACGTTGGGGGAGGGTGGAGAGGGAGGGTGAAGGGAGAGAAAGAGAAAGGGGAGGAGAGGGGAGAGAAAGAGAAAATGGGGAAAGGGAGGGAGAGAGTGTGTTCTTTTCTTACTTCTTTTTTGTCTACATATAAAACCAAAGGTAAATAGAAATAAGGTCAAGTAAAACGGCAAAATTAGAGTATTTCAAAGTTCCCCAACCTCTTCATTTTTGGAGCCTTCTGCCCTTTTCTCTATCCTTTCCTCCAACTTTATAGGATCCAGAGCTAATACTTTTGACAACCCACTCATTTTGTAGATGAGTGAACTGAGACCCACAGAAGTGAAATATAGTTATCATTGTGTGTTTGTGTGTGTGTGTGTGTGTGTGTGTGTGTGTGTGTGTGTATGTATAATGTGGGTGGGGTGTAGCAAATTTGCAAATCTCAGATTAAGAATTTCTAATCTAGATTTTTAAGAAAAAGCTTCTGGCTTGAGATTTTGTAAAATATCTTTCCTTTTTCTAACACTATGCATTTAAATCCTAGGTATTAAGTTAGATATAAACTGCTGTCTAAGCACATGGTCTTGAAAAGAAGTTAACTCAATCTTTCTGAGTTCAGAGTTAATAGAACCATTTGTGGCTCAATGATTGGAATTAAAAGCTTCTCTCATGTTCTTGGATCTTGTCTGTTTAACTCAATCTACACAGTACCTATCTCAGTGCTTTGGGAGGAATAGGGTTTAATAAGTGCTTTTTGATTGATTGTGAGGGAAATCTTGGGCAAATTTCTGCTGCACTAGCTAAACTCAAGTTACATTGAACTGGAAGGACAAAATGAAAGATTGTTCAAGAAAATCAAAAGAGCCTTAGAAATGTTATCCCTTTGCAGATACAAAAATCCCTGGAAGACAGCCACATGATAAAAGCTATCTGGAAAATCTCTCTCAAATCCCCAATCAAAATCTTTATCTTTTTTACTTTTTACATATCACAGACCCACCAACCTTTCCAAAGTAAGGTAAAAATCCCCTCAGATCCCTTGTGGTTCTAAAAGGCATTCTTTCAATTCTTGGGGGAAATCTGCTTTTTATTCTTGACTCTTCAGGAGAAAGAAGTTTTGTTGTTTCTTTCAGTGAATAGTGGCAATTCAGCAGATGCCCTTCACACCTAGTTAGCTTTTATTAGCCACTGTGTATCATGAAGCAAAATGCTTTTGCTCCCTCAAAAACATCACTAACCTTACTGAAGAAATCAAGAACTTATGAGTATATAACTTTGGAAGTTTTTCTATCAGTCCCTTCAGTTACAGGTTTGGCAGATGTTTGGCATTCTAATAAAGTGGATTCTGAGTCCTGAAATCAACTTTTATAGTTAATCCTTTACACTTTTTGTTCATCTGCTCCCCACCCCCAATCTCCCCAAAGTAAAGACTAGCACAGTGGTACCTATCCTTGGACACAGCCAGGATTAACACTTTTTAAGAACTTTTCATAAAAAAACACATTTTTATTGCTAAGAAATTTTACTCCATTATTCCTCTGTTTAAAGTCAAAAGACCAACAAGCATTTATTAAGCTTTTTCTACTCACCAAGCACTATACTGAATGCTGAGGATATAAAAAAAATGCAAAAGCACAGCTTCTTTCCTTAAAACGTTTATGCTCTAATAGGGAGACAGCATGATGTAAGATATTTATATATGTGGTTGTCCATTTAAATATAAAGATAATACAGCATTCAGGTGGCAAGGATCCATATGATCTGGGATCTAGCCCACCTTTGTGTACAATAACAGGACTTTGCCAAACTGGATCTGGGACCACCAAGTCTAGTCCATCTCATCTTGAGGGGCATTGGACTAGACTTTATCTACCAGCCCAAAGTAGCTCTCTATATCTCTCTATTCTGGGGTCTGGTTCAAAAAGAAAAGTCCCTTCCTTGATCAATTTCAAGGGATAGGGTAAACTCTCAAGTTTATCCCCTTCTTACCAAAAGCTGGTTATACAATAGGCCATTATTAATTGTTGTAAATCTCTTTATCAAAGAAAAGAGCAAAGTGAAATCAAAGAAACTATATAGATAAGAATATACCAAAGAATAATCAGGAATATCATGTGGGAGTAAGACAAGATGCTGATGCTTCTTTGTCATTCTTATAATGTGCTCAAACCAGGATGGAGAGCAATCCTTACTGATTGGAGTTTGTTCTCAGCATTTTCTAGGGTTGCCAGTACTAGAAATCAAGGGACATACTAGGGAGCAAATTTCTCCTCTGTGGTTAATGGGATACAATCTGCCATTTAAAAGTCACATCTCTCTGAATATGTCATCTAACAATCTTCCTCACAAAGAGAATAAAAAAAGGAAAGGGGATTAAATATTTAGTACCTCACAGTGTCATAATTTTACAAAAATTATCTCATTTAGTTTTCACAACAATTCTATGAGATAGCTACTATTATTTTCACATTTTATAGATGAAGGGAAACTAAGGCAGACAGAAGTTACATGACTTGCCCAGAGTCACACAATGTCTGAAATGGGATTTGAACTCAGATCTTCTGAACTCTGGACTGTGTTCTCTCTGTCTGCTATGCCATTAAACTTCAGCCAAAGATCTACATCATCATACTTGGCATCTTCTTAGCCAATAAAGAGTTATATTTTGGGGGCAGCTAGGTGGCGCAGTGGATAGAGCACAGGCCCTGGAGTCAGGAGTACCTGAGTTCAAATCCAGTCTCAGACACTTAATAATTACCTAGCTGTGTGGCCTTAGGCAAGCCACTTAACCCCCATTCCCTTGCAAAAAAACTTAAAAGAAAAAAACAAACAAAAAAACCCACAAGAGTTATATCTCCCACCTAAGCAGCATCACAGGGTCATTTCTCAGTAGGAAAAAAAAACTACAACTTGGTAGATATAAGATCTGTAGAGAATAGATAGAATATTCTCTGGTAAGGTTTGGCACTAGTAGTCGAGGGTCTAGTAAAGGACTCCTGGAGTAGGTAGGATTCCTCCTGAGTCTTAAGGAAGTCCAAGAAACTGATAAGGAGAGGGGAGAGCAATCTAGGAGCTGGGGAACAGATAGTATAAAGGTAGGGAGATGGAAGTTGGAGCATTGTCTGCTGGATGGCACCATAGTGTCTAGTACCCTGGACCTACAATCAGAGAGATCCAGAATTTAAATCCAACTGCAGATACTTTACTAACTGTGTAACTGGGAAATTCCCTTCCTGACTCAGTTTCTTTAATTGTAAAATGGGAATAATAATAGACCTGCTCTGTCAAGGTTGTTGTAAAGATCAAATGAAATAAAATCTGTAAATCACTAAAGCACATAGGCTCTTATTTTGTTAAAAAGTTAAGTCAAAAATTAGAGAAAGAACAAATTAAAAATCCCCAATTAAACACAAAATTAGAAATTCTAAAAATTAAAGGAGAAATTAATAAAATCGAAAGCAAAAAAAACTATTGAATTAAATAAAGCCAAAAGTCGGTATTATGAAAAAACCTATAAAATTGATAAACCCCTGGTTTAATTTGATTAAAAAAAAGAAAGAAGAAAACCAAATTGCTAGTATCATAAATGAAAAAGGTGAACTTACCACCAATGAGGAGGAAATTAATAATCCGAAATTATTTTGCCCAACTCTGTGCCAATAAATTTAACAATCTAAGTGAAATGGATGAATATTTACAAAAATATAAGTTGCCCAGGTAAAATGAAGAGGAGATTAAATACCTAAACAACCCTATCTCAGAAAAAGGAATTCAACAAGACATCATTGAACTCCCCAAGAAAAAAATCTCCAGGGCCTGATGGATTCACAAGTGAATTCTCCCAACCATTTAAGGAACAATTGGTTCCAATTCTATATAAACTCTGGAAAAAATAGGAAAAGATGGAACTCTGCTAACTCTTTCTATGAAACCAATATGGTGCTGTTACCTAAACCAGGAAGAGTTAAAACAGAGAAAGAGACCTATCTCCCTGATAAATATAGACACAAAAATCTTAAATAAAATATTAGCAAAATGATTACAACAAGTTACCACTAGGATAATACATTATGATCAAGTAGGATTTATCCCAGGAATGCAGGGTTGGTTCAATATTAAGAAAACTTTTAGTTATTAGTATACTCAATCATATCAACAACACACCTATCAGAAATCATATGATCATATCAATAGATGCTGAAAAAGCTTTTCATAAAATACAGCATCCATTCCTACTAAAAACACTAAAAACACTTGGATGATCCCAAGAAATCCTCCAAAAAACTACTGGAAACAATTAGTAATTTTAGCAAAGTTGCAGGTTATAAAATAAACCCTCATAAATCCTCAACTTTTCTATATATGTCTAGCAAGATACAGCAGGAAGAGCTAGAAAGAGAAATCCCATTCAAAGTAAGCTCAGACAATATAAAATACCTGGGAGTGTATTTGCCAAGACAGACTTAGAAACTTTTTGAAAACAATTATAAAACACTTCTCACACAAATTAAATCAGATTTAAATAACTGGGAAAATATCAACTGCTCATGGATAGGTAGAGCTAATATAATAAAAATGACAATTCTACCAAAACTAAACTACCTGTTTAGTGCCCTACCAATCAAAATTCCAAAAAATTACTTTAATGAGTTAGAAAAAATTATAAGTAAATTCATGTGGAGAAGTAAAAAAGTCAAGAATTTCCAGGAGCTTAATGAAAAAAAGTGCAAAAGAAGGTGGCTTAGCCCTACCTGATCTAAAATTATATTATAAAGCATCAGTCATCAAAACTGTTTGGTACTGGCTAAGAAATAGAGTGGTAGACCCATGGAATAGACTAGGTGCAAAAGCAGGAGACAATTATAGTAATCTGCTATTTGATAAACCCAAAGAGTCCAGCTATTGGGATAAAAACTCCCTCTTTGATAAAAACTGCTGGGATAATTGGAAGATAGTATGGAAGAAACTTAGATTAGACCAACACCTAACACCCTTTACCAAGATAAGGTCCAAATGGTTACAGGACTCAGACATAAAAAAACAACACTATAAGCAAATTGGAAGATCAAGGACTAGTTTATCTGTCAGATCTATGGAAAGGGGAGCAGTTTATGACTAAGGAAGAGTTGGAGAACATCACTAAAAACTAACTAGATGATTTTGATTACATTAAATTAAAAAGCTTTTGCATAGATAAAAACACTGTAACCAAGATCAAAAGAAATGTAGTAAATTGGGAAACAATCTTTACAACTAATGATTCTGACTCATTAGGACTCATTTCTAAAATATACAGAGACTCATTTCTAAAATATACAGAGAACTGAGTCATATTTTTAAAACAAAAAGCCATTCCCCAACTGACAAATGGTCAAAGGATATGCAAAGGCAATTTACAGATGAGGAGATCTAAGCAATCCATAGCCATATGAATAATTTCTCTAAATCATTAATTATTAGAGAAATGCAAATTAAAGCTTCTCTGAGGTACCACCTCACACCTCTCAGATTGGCCAATATGACCAGGAAGGATAATAATCATTGTTGGAAGGGTTGTGGGAAATCTGGGACACTATTACACTGTTGGTGGAGCTGTGAACTCATCCAACCTTTCTGGAGAGCTATTTGAAATTATGCCCAAAGGGCAACAAAAATGTGCATACCCTTTGACCCAGCAATACCACTATTGGGTCTATACCCTGAAGAGATGATAAAAAAGGGTAAAAGCATCACTTGTACAAAAATATTTATAGCAGCCCTGTTTGTGGTGGCAAAGAATTGGAAATCAAGTAAATGTCCTTCAATTGGAGAATGGCTTAGCAAACTGTGGTATATGTATCTCATGGAACATTATTGTTCTATTAGAAACCAAGAGGGACAGGATTTCAGGGAAGTCTGGAGGGATTTGCATGAATTGATGCTGAGTGAGATGAGCAGAACCAGAAAAACACTGTACACCCTAACAGCAACATGGGAGTGATGTTCAACCTTGAAGGACTTACTCATTCCATCAGTGCAACAATCAGGAACAATTTTGCCCTGTCTGCAAAGGAGAGTACCATCTGTATCCAGATAAGGAACTGTGGAGTTTGAACAAAGTTCAAGGACTATTTCCTTTAATTTAGGAAAAAAACAGATATCGTATTGTCTGATCATGTTATCTCTTCGACTTCTTGTCTCTTCCTTAAGGATATGATTTCTCTCTCATCACACTCAATTTGGATCAATGTACAACATGGAAACAAAGTAAAGACTGACAGATTGCTTTCCGTGGGGGGTGGGGGGGAGGGAAGTAAGATTGGGGGGAAAATTGTAAAACTCAATATCTTTAATAAAAAAAAAGAAAATGAAAAAAGTCAAGTCAAATGGGTTTCAGTAATGATTCAGTCTCAGGTGCTCAGGTATACACACAGCCCACAATTTTCCAAAGTGTATGTTTGTATGCGGCTGCTGTGGAGGTCGGGGGAGGGGTTGCCATTTTCAAAGCTTGGTCCTAGCTCTTAACCTAGCATTCACTTTCATGGACCATCAAAATCCTATTATGGAAAAATAATTGCTATGAATGACATCTTTGTCCCAGAAACTGCCTTAAGGGTTGGATTTGGTTTATAGAGCATATACCTTCTTTGCACATCCTTAGTTCACTTTGCTCACTTAATCCTATGTTAAAATCCCTGTTTTGTACCAGAATTCAACAAACCTTCTCTATAAGAGTGTTTCTCTCAATTGCAACATTCCAGAAGTATCTTTCTCATCACTCACTTTCTTCCCTATTCTCAACAATAACCTTTAAAAAAATTATTTAGTAGTGTCAGAGCATATCAAAAGTACTGATCAGTGCTCGCTTCGGCAGCACATATACTAAAATTGGAACGATACAGAGAATATTAGCATGGCCCCTGCGCAAGGATGATACGCAAATTCGTGAAGCATTCCATATTTTTCACTAAGGATCAAAGCTCAGTTTCTTCCACTCCTGTTTTGGACATAGTGACAACCAGACCCTCAGAAATACCAGATGGAAAAAGTTGGACACAGCCTGGTATCCCAATTGGCGAGAATGATACAGTGACAGAAACTCCAGAAGACTACTTGTATGAAAACAAAACGGTCATCCTATATGAAAAAAACTGGTGACCACACAGGACAAAATATTCATTGGAGTTGGTGTCTTTGCTGGAGTGCTTCTCATTCTGATTTTATTTGGCTTTGCTTTGAAAGGACATTTCTATAACAGAAAAAAAAGTTCCAAGTATAAGTCTGACTTTCTTGGCAGGTAGTAGAAATGAGGCTGAAAGGACTGCCCCTGAAGATGGCAGTTATGCAGAGGGCAATGTCTACACGATTAAAGATAATGTCTACATTGTTGAGGATAATATCTATATGATTGAAGAGGAGAATGAGTATGTCGTACCAACATGCAATGAGAAAAAGGAACCCTCCAAAATTTGACCATGACATCCTTAACTGACACTTCTCAGTTTTTCCATGTTTACCTCCTTTCAAGCTCATGGACTATTCTTTGATGTTATCTCTACCTGACAGGAGCAATTGCAATAAAATGGTGATTCTGAAGATGATGCAACCAACTTGATACCAAACAATGTTACCTGTATCAGATTATAGATTGTGCCAGAAAGATGGAAATTAAATTTGGCACTATTTCTTTTAAGTTATGCCATTCTTGTCATGTGTGGACATAGAAGTTAGGATTTTTTGGAAAGTCATACAATCACTGCAGCTTTCAAAAAGACCTATAAAACAAATAAAAGGATATTGTTTTTGTTAATTCCAAAAAAAAAGTACTGATCAGAAATTAATTTTTTTTAGGATTTTTTTTTTTGCAAGGCAATGGGGTTAAGTGGCTTGCCTAAGGCCACACAACTAGGAATTATTAAGTATCTGAGGCCGGATTTGAACTCAGGTACTCCTGACTCCAGGGCCATTGCTCTCTATCCACTGCGCCACCTAGCCGCCCCTAGAAATTAATTTTTTACAAATATTATTTAAAATTTTTTTTACAAATATTTTTTACAAATATATAAGCAGCCTAAAATATCTAATTTGTAAAACATAAGTTTGTAAAGTTTGTAAAACATAAAAGAGAAGGAAAGTTTGTAAAACATAAGAAGGAAATCTTAAGTCTCCTGTAGGGTAGGACAGTCTAAACTTAGCAAAGAGTCCCAAAATGAAGTACAAAGAGCTCATGGGTCCCCAAGACCATTTCAGAAAGTCTATGAGGTCAAAATGATATTTTAATTTCTAATTTAGTAAATATCAATTTACATAAAGTGAATAGAGTGCCAAGCCTGGAATGAGGAACATATATCTTCCTGAGTTCAAATCTGACCTCAGACACTTATTAGATGCCTGACCATGGGCCATCATTTAACATTGTTTGCCTCAGTTTCCACATTTGTAAAATGAGTTGAACAAAGAAATGGCAAACCATTCCAGTATCTCAGTGAAGAAAACCTCAAATGGAGTCACAAAGAGTGAGACATGACTAAAATGATTAAAGAATTACAATTTTAAAACTCTTTGGAAATGCTCGTTTTTTTAAGAATGTAAAAGGGTCCTCAGGTTAAAATAAAAGCTTGAAAACATTCGTCTGAAGTATGTTGCAGTTCAGTAATTCTTATAAATATACCCTTTGAAAGCAGAATTTCTTAGTGAAATTCCTTAAGATCCCATGAATCTCTCTAAGTACTCAGAGAATACATCCATCTTCATATATCATGATAATAGTTTACATTTTACATATTTCCATGAAAAGTTTTGCTTAATAAAAACAGTTTGATAAACAAAAGACTAGGGAAACTAACCAACTTTTTGAGGTTTTCCATAGGAAGAGTAAGAGTAAGAGTAAAGAATGTTATCTAAAGACTGCTTCCCAGATTTCCTATTTAAGAACCCATTTTTAATGTTGAAAATTTTCTTATATTCTTACATGATAACGATTGTCCTTTTAGATTTAATTGGGAAAACATTTACATTCTACAATATGTAATGGACTATGCTGAGTACCAGGGGAAAAAGTAAGAAATGGTAGTCTCATATTTAACAGGGAGAACATGTGAACAAATAATTAAAAGGATAAGAAAACAGATGGAGAGAACATCATCTATTTTGTCAGAAGGAAGAGGGAAGTTTCCCTTAGAATGTGGATCAAGAGTTAAGTCTTGAAGGAAGACATTAATACTGAGAGGCAAAGATGAAAAGGAAAAAAAAACATTTCAAGCATGGGTATTGACTGGTTTGTCCAAAGATTCAGAGGTAGGAGGTGATTTAGTGTCAAGGGCATGAGGGGTAGTCCAGTTTGGCTGGAACAAAGGAAACAGAGTAGTAGTGTGAAATAAGGCTGAGTGGATAGATGGAAGCCAGTCTGTGGACCAGGGAATTAAATGTCAAGCTAAGGAGTTTCTATTTATCCTGTAAGCAATAGTCAATTGAGGGTTGTTTTTGTTTTGTTTTTAGGAAAGGGATTGTACTAGATGGCTGCTGAGGCTACTTCTAACTCTAAAATTCTGTCATTCTGAATGACATGATCAGATCTTTGTCTTGTGAAAATTATTTTGGGAATGACATGAGGTCTGCACTGAAGAGGGAAAAGATTAAAAGCAGGAAGACAAATTAAGAAGCTAGTAAAAGCATGTAGATGAGATGCAAAGAAGGTCTGCTCTTGGGTGGTAACACTTTGAGTGGAGAGAGAGATATACACAGAACCACAGAGGCAAGGTTTAACATGTGTTAGGAGAAGAGCAACAAATTTGGAGCCAAAGGACTCCAAACTTCATTATTTACTACTTGTATAAACATTCACTTCTCTGGATTTCAATTTCTACATCTATGAAGACTCTTTCTAGGCATAAAAACAGATTGTATTCTGTGACTGGGGCCTGTGGGAAAAGGAAGAGTCAAGGATGATTATGAATTTAGATACCTAGGTTATGTTTATGAATTTAGGTTATCCAGGGGATCTTGACTTTCTTAACAGAAAAAGGGAAGTTGGAAGGAATAAAAAAGTTAAGGGAAATATATTATATATATATATATATAATACATGTATACATATATATATATATATACACACATTTATTTATTTATATTTTATACATGTATACACTCACACATAAGATACTCAGGAGGAGCTGTTAAGTGGACACTGAAGTTCAAGAGAGAGTTTAGGACTAGATAGACGCATTTGGGAGACATCTGTATAGAATTGTCTTTGGAACTCACAAGAGCTGAAGATAACTTTTAGAGTGTGTAAGGGGTCTGTGTGTGTGTGTGTGTGTGTGTAGGGGGCCAGAGAATCAGTGTCTGAAAATAGAAGCCCTGGGGAAACTCTCCTAGGACAAATTATCAAATTATCAAAAGCTGCAGAAAAGTCAAGGTTCATTATTTAAAAAAAAAATAGGATGTCAGCTTTAGTAATCAAGAGCCTACTGTAACCTTACAGAGAACATTTGCACTAAAAAAGGCAGAGCAGAAGCCCAGTCTGTGAAGAATTAAGAAGTGAGATGATGAGGAAATGGAGACAATGAGGTTAGTTCATGCTAAGAGTCTGGAGTAGAGAGAGGATAACAGAAAGCTACATGAATTCAGTAGCATTTTAAAATGAATTTGCATTTAGTAATTTGAACAGCGGCATCCACATGTTTGAAAAATGACAATACATATGTCTTCTAGAGGTATTATTCATTTGAGCTATATAAGCAATGTTTACTTCTTTGTTACACTGAGTGTTTTAATGAAGTGCTAGTACTTTTTTTAAAGTTTTCTTTCAATATTCATTCAACAAACATTTATTGAGTTCCAACAATATGCTAGATGTTATGCTAAGTGTTAGGGGAAACAATGAAATAAGATTACATGGAAGCTTACATTCTATGGTGGGGGTGGGAGTGGGGGTGAGGCAGGGCAGGGTGAGGAGGAAGAGATAGGAGGCAACTACAGAAATAAATAAGTATAGAAAATATACAAGGTTACATCTAGTGTAGGAGAACATTTTAAAAGATATTTAAAAATTGTTTTAACATGTAATTGGGAGGGGCGGCTAGGTGGTGCAGTGGATAAAGCAGCGGCCTTGGAGTCAGGAGTACCTGGGTTCAAATCTGATCTCAGACACTTGGTAATTGCCTAGCTGTGTGGCCTTGGGAAAGCCACTTAATCCCATTTGCCTTGCAAAAAACCTAAAATCAAGACAAAACATGTCACTGGAAGAAAAATAAATATTATTAAAAAAAAAGGCAGAGCATGGAAGTCAGGCTGAAGTAAGGAAAGATTTTTACGTTCACTTCTACATCTAGTTAATCCTCTGTGTTGTAGGACAAAGCATCTGAGCATTCACAGCTTTCTCAGATAGTTTTAGATACTAGGTTGGAGTCAGACAAGTGTTTTTGAGAAGACTAGTGAAGACAATGCTTGATAAATATTGGGATTCAGTCCAAGAGACATAGAACCTTGGACTTGACCTCAAACTTCTCAGATTTTTGATACCTGACCATTCTCATTTCCTATTGAGTCTTTACTAATTTAAAACCAGGGGATTATTTTTGGAATTTTATTTTTTCTTTCTTCTCAAAGGTACTAAATTAAATCTTTCATGTCCATGTTCCTCTTTTCAGTAAAGATAACTAAAGAATCCTTTAAAGTGTTACTTTGAGTGCTCGCTTCGGCAGCACATATACTAAAATTGGAAAGATAGAGAGAAGATTAGCATGGCCCCTGCGCAAGGATGACACGCAAATTCATGAAGCATTCCATATTTTTTTCCTACAAAAAAAGTGTTACTTTGAGAATAAACCTGAAATAGTATATCAAGAGAAATGACCAGTTATTAATGTCCTGACCAAGCTCTCTCTGGTAGCTCTAAGATGTTGGAAAGTGGGAATCCAATAGTTTTGTTTCAATTAAGCAATAATATTGATGATTTATTTTGATATTTGTTCCCCCTACTCACTTAATTTCTCCCTATCAACTTCTGTTGATATTCTTTCCTTCTTGGAAATATACTTTTACTTAGTAGGAATATGTAGCATATAGTTCAGACTCTGTAGAAAATAAAAAAAAGGAACTCTACTTTCATCTAAATTATGTCTAGCTACACAAAATCAGGTGAAAAATCTTCCCAGATAAATCCTACTTTGCCTTAGGTTGTGCTAGATAGGTTAGACAAAAAAAAACTGGGATGGATAACAGTGAAAGGGGCAGATATAACTAAATTCTGGTGTGATTGCATCAGGATTTTTTTTATAATACACTTGTGTTTTTATCTTTTAATGGTGCTCCCTAGGCCAACATAGATCAACAACTCAGCAGTTATAATCTTAGAAAACTTGCTGCCATCTCACTTTGTATATTTAGACACAATCTAAGTGACCCAGTTTAATTATAACTCATTTATCGCTTTTTATCCTTGTTCCTCTTGTTTCTATGTGACAGATGAAAACACCCATAATTTTGTTTTTCATATTTACAGGCTTTCTGAAAATTCATGGTTTCATTCTGTCTGGCATGTTGTTGTTGTTGTTGTTGTTGTCGTCGTCGTCGTCGATAATGTAGTCTGTTCTTCATTCTCCAAGAAGACCATGACATCAGGAAGGTAATGCCATGATATGCAAATGAATTGAACTTAAGTGAGTGGGTGACTGCAAAGTCCCTGGCCTCTCTTAAAAAACAAACAAACAAATAAATAAAAACACCAAATAAACAAAGTCCCTGGCCTCACTTTCTCCTCCGGAACCATCTGGGTCCAGGATCAGGATGACTGCATATGACCTGGTTGCAGTGGGAGGAGATTAAAGCTTTTACCTATGTAGGTCATTAGGACACATAAATCTCATTGACCTGCCAACCCATGACAAGGAATATACATACATTTATTAAATGATTCTTGCTTTGACAGGCTAGCTAAATTTGACAAGCTAAGAAGCAAATTAACCAAAGAATTAGAAATTTAACATTTAGGGAAAATAAAAAATGTTTGCACTTATCTTCAACACATTTAAAAATTAAATAAATCATCAATGCTATAATTGATTTATTGTGAATATTTGGGATGGGGGGGGGAATTAAGGCTACACCTATAGGAAACTCCCAGCATGGATACTCCCTCCGCCAAGACATATTTGACATCTTGTCTGTCTTGGAGAGGTGTTTATGCTCCTGTATAATTAAATAACTTACCTATGGTGACATAGTTTGTGTCTGATATAAAACTAGAATCCAAATCTTCCTGATTCCATGTTAGTATCTCAAAGCCCTGTGCCAGCTGAGCTTCAACATTCTCTCCAAGGTGTGGACCCTTTCTCAAAATAAAATTTTTAAATGATGAAAATACATACAAATACATTATACTGATACAGGTTATTAAAATATATATTTTTAAAAAGCAAGTTCATTTACCCTGCATGCTGGCCACCAGACTTTAGGTCTCTGTTCTCACTACAAGTTGCTCTAGAAGCCATCCTCCAATCAGAATTATTCCCTTTTTTTCCCCCCATGTACTCCTTCAACTTCACACTACTGTCTCTCTCCTCCTGAGTGGACTTCTTCAGGTTTTACCTCTACCTGTTGTTTTCTGTAGAAAGTCAGACAGGTCTCCTGAGGCCTCACAGGACACACAATCATCACCCGTCACAAAACTGGCAATTGAGAGGGATTTTTGTATACCTTACTCACCTGCCTTCCTCAAAAAACATTTCAATCACTACTAGTCTGCCTGAATTCACTCCTTAATGGGTAACATACAACTGCCACATTTTTTACTCTGTTTCAAGGATGTGTTGAAGCCACTCCTATAGGGTAAGGCAATTGTTAGATTTTCCTTGGGAGCATTTGCACCTCTAAAAGATGAAAAAAAAATACAAATCAGGGCTTGCTTTGATATTGATAATTCCTCAACTACACTAATTTCCTAGTTCTTCCACTCAATTCCCAAGACCTCCACTCTACTACACTTACATGTAAATGGTTATAATTTGATTTTGTGACCTATAACCTACAAATGTTTCACTACCATTTTGATAAATTCTGATATTCCTTTATCCTATCATTATCTTTTATTATTTCATCTTTCCCAAGGAGAGGTAACCCTTCTTCTTGCCAAGGCAGTTGCATTTTTCTCTAATCTTCTAAGTCCCCTGCCTATAAGCAAGTTCATATTTTCCTAATCCTTAAAAAAATCCTCAATTGATCCAGTCATTCTTATTAGCTATCCTGTTTCTTTTCTCCTTGACTAAACTATTTGACATTAAGCCAATTAGTTAGTTAGTAAGCATTTATATTGATCAAAATGCCAGATACTATACTAAATACTTGCATATGAAAAAAGGTCAAACATTCCCTTCCCTCTATGAGGTTATATTCTAATGGCCTATGGCATGTAAATAACTGAATCTACAAGAGGTATACAATGGAAATGGGAGTAATCTCAGAGAGAAAACACTTCATTTCCTCTCTCAATCCTCTGCAATTTTGCTCAACTGAAATTGCTCTTTCCAAAGTTAGCAGTGGGTCCGCTAGGTGGTGCAGTGGATAAAGCACCGGCCCTGGAGTCAGGAGTTCCTGGGTTCAAATCTGGTCTCAGACACTTAATAATTACCTAGCTGTGTGGCCTTGGGCAAGCCACTTAACCCCATTGCCTTGCAAAAAAAACCCCAAAACACCTACCCCCCCCAAAACCCCCCCCCACAAAGTTAGCAGTGATTTCTTAAGGCCAAATTAAATGATCTTTCCTCAATCCTCAACCCACTTGACTTCTCTGTAGCTCTGGACACTGTCAATCATTTGCTCCTCTTTTTCTCTAGGTCTACATGGTGTTATTCTTTGCCTCTCCCTTGCTTCTCATCCTTCCTATTTGACTCCTTCCTCTTACTAATTTCATAGGTATATCCCAAAGTCCTATCTTTCACTGTCTTCTCTTTTCCCCTTATAACTGAAATTTGCTACAAATACTTAAATTATCTAAGATGGAGGTACCCATGGAGAGAGCAGGGATTTGATTTTGTTTATTTTTATTTTAGGTTTTTTTTTTTTCTTTGCAAGGCAAATGGGGTTAAGTGGCTTGCCGAAGGCCACACAGCTAGGTAATTATTAAGTGTCTGAGACCAGATTTGAACCCAGGTACTCCTGACTCCAGGGCCGGTGCTTTATCCACTGTACCACCTAACTGCCCAGGGATTTGATTTTGAAAGAAAACATTCTAATTCTATACAGTACACTTTTACATTTAATCTGAACTTTTAACATTTCATTCGTCACTTTTTAAAATCTAGACATAATCAACAAAATAAAAAATCAAACCCTGATTTGTAGCATTTGCTAATTTCTGAAGTATTAAATCACACTGCAAATTTAACCATCAGCTCTTGAAACCTAGTTTGAACCAACTCTAGCACACACCTGATTCTCTTAGTCTTCAAATTGGGCTTGGGTTTTTGGTCTACTTTGTTGCAGGTAATTCAGTCCTGTGGCATGTAAATAACTTTAGCCCAAGCCATGGCAACCTCTGGAAGCAGGATTACTATCAGTTACTATCAGCCCTAAGGGTTGGGAAACCCTGAGAAACCAGGCTGTCTAGATCCAGGCCCTGAGGGTAGAATTGTACTTAAAAGTTGGTGGGACAATTTTACTAATATGGAAATATGTTGTACATATATAACCCATATCAGATTACTTGCTGTCTTGGGGAGAGGGAGAGAAAGGGAAAAAAAATATGGAACTCAAAAATCTTACAAAAAAGTGAATATTGAAAACTATTTTTATGTGTAATTGGAAAAAATAAAATTCCAATTAAAAAAAGAATGTTGGGCAGAGCCAAGATGGTGACAAGAGAGGATTGTGTCTTAGGTGCTCTCTCCTAAATCTTCAAAACTAAGGACTAAACTTTTGAGAGACAGAACCCACAGAGGGACCCAGTGAGGCTGTTCTCCTACTCCAGGTAACCTGGAAAAGAACAGAAAGGCTCTGCTCCCCGGGGTTGGAGGGGCGGCCGCCAGAGGGGTGGCCCGCCAGAGTGAAAGAACTTCAGCCTCCCAGAGGCAGCCCCAGGGCACTAGGAGCAGGTGGCTCACAAGGGGGGGTTCCTGACCTATGCCCCTGGGAGCATTGGGCACAGATTGGGGGAACAGCTGGGGGGGGACCTCTGCCAGAGCAAGCATGTGAAGCCCAGCCCTCAGGGCACACAGCAGCATGGCCACCGCAGCCCAGATCCAGGAAAAAGAAGCAGGCAGAGCCAGTAAGCAGGAGCCCCCAGGGCATGAGCCCATTGAGCCTAGGGAGGGGAGTGAAGAGAGAGAGAGACTGCAGAGCTCTGTTCTCTGCCCCTGGAACAGGACTCTGGGGCTCTGACCACATTCAGATCCTGATCCCAGTCTAGGCCCCCCCCCCCCCCCCGAAGAGCAGCAGGGACCCCCCCACCTCAGTCCCGTGGCAGAGGGGGGCACTTATGGTCATTCACAGACCAGTAAGGAGGACAGAGCCTCACACACTGAGATCCTTGTGGGAGTTTCCCAAAAAGCTCAGGAAGCACCCCAAAAACAGGTTAAGGCTGGGAAAATGAGCAAGCAGAGAAACAAGAGGAACACCATTGAGAAATATTTTGCCTGTGAGCCCAAGAAGGATCCAAACACTCAGTCTGAAGATGAGGAAGCACAAGCTCCTGTATCTAAAGACTCCAAGAAAAACAGAAATTGGGCTCAGGCTATGACAGAGTTCAAAAAAGACTTTGAAAATCAAATGAGGGAGTTAGAAGAAAAACTGGGAAAAGAAATGAGAGAGATGCAGGAAAAACATGAAAATGAAATCAGCAGCTTAGTCAAGGAAATCCAAAAAACTGCTGAAGAAAATAGCATGTTAAAAACCAGCTTAGGTCAAATGGATAAAACAGTTCAAAAAGTTATTGAGGAGAAGAGTGCTTTAAAAAGCAGAATGGGCCAGATGGAAAAGGAGATAAGAAAGCTCTCTGAGGAAAACATATCCTTCAGACAAAGAATAGAACTCAGGGAGAATGATGAATTTACTAAAAATCAGGACTCAATACTTCAAAACCAAAAGAATGAAAAATTAGAAGAAAATGTGAAACATCTCATTGAAAAAACAACTGATATGGAAAACAGATTTAGGAAAGATAAGTTAAAAATTATTGGAATACCTGAAAGTCATGATCAGGAAAAGAGTCTTGACATCATTTTCAAAGAATTACTACAGGAAAATTGCCCTGATATCCTAGAAGCAGAGGGCAAAATAGAAATGGAGAGAATCCACAGATGCCCCAGAGAAAGAGATCCCAAAAAAACCAACCCCCAGGAATATTATAGCCAAGTGACAGAACTCCCAAGTCAAAGAGGAAATATTACAAGCAGTCAGAAGGACACAATTCAAATATTGTGGAGCTGCAGTCAGGATCTCACAGGACTTAGCAGCAACTACATTAAAAGCTCGTGGGGCTTAGAATATAATATACCAGAAGGCAAAAGAGCTTAGCATGCAACCAAGAATCAACTACCCAGCAAAACTGAATGTCCTCTTCCAGGGAAAAAAGATGGAATTTCAATGAACCAGGGGAATTTCAAATGTTCCTGTTGGAATGGCCAGAGCTGAACAGAAGGTTTGATCTTCAGATACAGGACTCAGGCGAAGCATGGAAATTGGGGGAGAAGGGGAAAACATGAGGGAATTAATGATGATGAACTGCATGTATTCCCACACAGAAAAATGACACTGATAATACTCATATGAACCTTCTCAGTTAATAGAGCAGGTAGAAGGAGATTTTATAGTTGAAGCACAGGAGAAAGCTGAATTTGAAGATAAAAATATGGTGTAAAAATGGAGTCAATAGAAAAAAGGGAAATGCAATGGGAGAAAGAAAAAAAGGAGAGGGGGGAATAGGCCAAGATATTTCATATAAGATTTTTCTTTATTACAATGAGCTATTGCAATGATATAAAAGGGGGGATGCAAGGGGGAATGAGGGAACCTTTGCTCTCATCAGAGGTGGCTAGGAGAGGAAACAGCATATGTACTCAATGGGGTATAGACATCTGGAGTAAGAAGGAGAGAGGGGAGGGATGGGGGAAGGGGGTAATGTGAGTGATGGAGGAGAGGATGGGGGAGAGTGGTCAGATATAACGCATTTTCTTTTTTACTTCTTGCAAGGGGCTGGGATTGGATGGCCTGTCTGTGACCATAGGGCCGGGTGGATGCTGGGCCTAAGGGGTGGTATGGGAGCTCGGGGCCTCTTGCCCCCAGGCCCAGGGATCTATCTGCCGGCCACTCAGCTACCCTACAGCAGAGTCAGTGAAAGGAGAGAGAAAATATAGTACATGGTTGTGGAGAAATACGAAAGGAGGGAGTTGCGATCAGCAATGGCAATGGTGGAAAAATATGGAAGTAACTTTTATGATGGACTTATCATAAAGAATGTGATCCACCCAGGACAGAGTTGGTGGTGTTGGAACAGACTGAAGCACATTTTTTATTATTATTATTATTTTAGGGCTGGTGCAGGGCAAATGGGGCTGGGTGGCCTGCCTGGGGACTCAAAGCAGGGTTGGGTGTCTGAGGCTGAATTCGGACCCAGGTGCTCCTGGCTCAAGGGCCAGTGCTCTGTCCACCACCCAGCCCCCCCTACTATGATTACTATTTTATTTTATTTTAGGTCTTTTTTTGGTTTATGCAGGGCAGTGGGGTTGGGGTGGCTTGCATGTCACACAGCTGGGTGATTGTTGGGTGTATGGGGCTGGATGTAGGCTTGGGTGCTCCTGGATCCAGGGCTGGTGCTCTGTCTACTGTGCCACCTGGCCATATCTACAATTATTACTATTATTTTTTTATTTTAATTTTAATTTTTTTCTCTCCCCTTTATCGCTCAAGTGAGTCTATATTTTTTGGGGGGAGGAGGTATTTTGTTTACTCTTAAACAAGAATATTTTATTAATGTATAAAAAACATTGTACAAAATGATAATAAATATTAAATTAAAAAAGAATGTTGGTGAGATTATGCGATATAGGAACTGAATTAATCTATGTACTTAATCTTTATCCCTTCTGCAGAGACAGAGTAACAGTAAGTATGGGAATGTGTATGATTTTTGTATGATTATTTTTTGCTGTACCTTTGAAGTAAATATTCATCTGTAAAAGCTATTCTAGCTATTAAATAATTAAATTATTATTAAATCATTAAATTAAATAATTAAATGGAACTGGAATTAAAGGTACCACAGAAATGGAGGAATATAATTGTTAGGAGTTTGAATCAATGGCAGAAACTAAGCATCCCCTGATCCTCAGGCAGTGGGAATCAGGGTATTTACTATCATGTTCTCTATTAGCTTGCTTGGTGACTTCATCAGTTCCCATGGGTTTAAATATTATCTTTATTCAGATAACTCACAGATTTATGCATCCTAATTTCTCTCCTGTATGCCTGTCCTAACTTTTGGATATATCAGATTGGATTTTCTATATGGTACACTTAACAGTTCCAAAAGAGAACTGATTTCTACTCTCATCTCTCCCTTTTCCAATTTAACTATACATCTGCCATCCTCCTAGTAACTCAAGCTCAGGCTCATACCCTCAACGCCTTATTCTCATTCACTCCCATATATCTAATCTGTTCTCAAATCTTGATGTTTCTCTCTTCACAATGTCTCTATTCTCTGTCACTTTCTCTCCACTTATATAGCCATCATCCTTGTACAGGTCTTGATCATCTTTCACTTGGATTATTGAAACAGCCTTCTAATTGGTTTCTCTGCTTAGTGTCTCTTCCCATTCCAATCTTCCATCCACTCAATATGTCAGTAATTTTCTTTATAAAGCTCAGATCTAACCCTTACCCTTATGCACTAGTCTCCATTGATTCCCTACAATATAAAATGCTCTGCTTGGCATTTAAAGCTTTTGTCCCTTCCTACTTTTCTAGACTTCTTATTCTTTACTCTTTGCCACATGTTCTCTACATCTAAGCTCTGCTGACCAACTTACTGGTCCTTGCAAGGTTTGTTTTTGACCCTGGGCTTAGCAATAGACTGACTGTCACCATGTCTAGCTTCCTTGGCTTCCTTCAAGGCTCAACCCAAATTCTACCTTCAGCAGGAGTTTTTATTTGATCTCTCACCCTAGTTCTCCTTTATACATTTCCTTCCCATTTATACTATATATATATATATATATATTATATATTATATATATATTATATATATATATATATGTGTGTGTGTGTGTATGTGTGTGTGTGCGTGCATGCGTGTGTGTGTGTGTGTGTGTGTGTGTGTGTGTGTATCTTACATATGCATAGTTATTTTCATGTTAGAAAGTGAACACCTTGAGGGTAGGGACTGTTTTTTCCTTTTTATTTGTATCTCTTAAGCCAGGTACAAAACCTGGCAAAAAGTGAGTACTTAAGAAATACATATGGACTGACTTATTGACTAACTGTCCACAATATCAGACTACCTGTCTTATTAAGCATTATTGCAATATTATGAATTTGATAGCAATGATAGTATAGAAGCATGTGCATAACTTTTTATTTGGGTAGAAAAACTTGATAAGCAAATAGTGCTATATGATAATAATAATAATATACTTTGTGTATCATGTCTAGAAAGATGGATATAAAAAGTAGTAAGTTAGTTGTTCTTGGATCTCAAAGAGGACCAAAATGACATCACTAATGTTAGAGTCAATGTCTTTGACTATGACTGATCAGCCCAGTACAAACTTGGAATGCTTTACCACAGGTTAGACACAAATAGTCCACACAAACATTCAGGGTGGTTTCTCCAAATTTATGCATCTCACATTTCTTTTGAAGTACTTTAATTCTGCTTTGTTAATAGAGCGCAGCACCCTCTCTGATGATGCTAGGCAGTCCTGTGCCAGTATCTCCCTTGTCATGCAATCAATTCCAAAATTCTTAAAAGAGACTTTAAGAGTGTCCTTATATCCCTTATTCTGATCACTGAGTGAGTACTTGCCTTGTAAAATAGTCTTTTTGGCAAGCGTTTATTTGGCATTTGAACAGTGAGGCTATCCATCAAAATTGCACTCTCTCTGTAGAGTTTGAAGGCTTGGCAGTTTAGTTCGAGAAAGGACCTTGGTGTCTGATAACTTATCCTGCAGGTTAATCTTTAGAATCTTCCTAAGACAATTCAAATGGAAGTGATTCAGTGTCCTGGCATAGTATTGGTCGAGGTTCTGGAGGCATACAACAATGAGGTCAGCACAATGACTCTGTAGACTTTCAGTGTGGTAGTCTAATATCTATTCTCTCTTACTTTCCTTCCAAACGCTGAGCAAGCTATTGGCAATGCATATTTCCCAGATCACTAGCTGTCCTTCCAGATCACTCTTAACAACCATTATAAAGGCAGCTAGTTGATAGAGCACTGGCATTGGAGTCAGGAGGATGGGAGTTCAAATCCAACCTCAGACACTTGCCACATTTGTCCCATGTGGTCATGGACAAATCACTTAACCCTGATTTTCTTACAACCAGGGTCATCCCCAGTTGTCTTGATTCATACCTGGCCTCTGGACCCAAATGCTCTGGAGAAGAAAGTGAGGCTGGTGACTTAGCATAATTACTGATGTTATGATATTCTTTGAAAATGAAGGGGGAAAAAAAAGAAAATGAAGTACAAACATCATCATTAACAACCATTTTACAAGATTCCTTCTCACTAGCTACAGTTATCTGGAAAATACAATCCTTGCCACCATCAGCCTTGAATCTATCAAATGGTTAAATATCAGAGAAAGATACGGTTTTTACCATTGGAAGTAAAATAAAAGAAAATATAATGCCATTATCTTTGTGCTATGTCCTGTTGATGTTTTTTTTTTTTTCTTATGGCTTATTGCTAAACCTTCAGTATGTGTTGATTCTTCCATTAGGAGATGAAGTCCTTGAGAGCAAGGACTGTCTCTGTTTTTCTCCTTGTATCCTACACTTAGCACAATGCTTTTCTCATTTTAAGTACCTAGAACATGCTTTTTCATTCATTCATGAAGGGCTATGCATTGAAAAAATCTGTGTATGTAGTTAGAGATTTTGTTTATATACCCAAATAAACTGTGGGATCATAGTGACATCTAGAGGAATCATTTGTAATAGTAGATTATTTAGCTACAGTTCTATATGACACATTAAAAGGAAAAAACTGGATTCCATGGGTATGAAAATAGTGACCTCTAGTGAACAAGTCATAACTCTTTAGGCCTGCTATCAGGTAACAAAATTTTCCCTTTTTTTCTAAAGCAAATGCATTTGGATTTTTATAGCTATTCTTTAGCTTGTGTATGTATATCTATATATCTATATCTATATATATGTATTATTATGAATATGTATGACTTTAAAAAGATATGTAAATAAGAATATATAGAATTTTTTACCTTTTTTTCAAATTATATGAATAGATGGTTAGCATGTGGAATTATAGAACAACATGTTATCAAGATTCTGGTCCATAACTCGGGGAAAAAGAAGGACTTGAATTAAATAGGGAGGGAAAAAGTATGAAGGTGACTGGAAGAGATCTGCAGATGGAAAGATAATTTGGGGGGTAATCTGTATTTACTGGCTTTTCTCTGTCTACATTCTTCTGAAGTTCATACGGTTTAGTTTTCCTTCTTACCACACCACTAAAACTGAACTCACAAAATGTTGTTCTTAGTTATTTCATTAAATTCAATGACCCCCCCCCCCCAGTTTTCAATTTCCTTTATTTCTCTACAGGATCTGACCTTTTTTTTTTTTTTAACACTTTCTCCTTGATACTCTCTACTCCTTCCATTTTCTTGGTACTGCATTTCTGGTATAATATTCTGTAACAAAAATTAGTTGGGGGTGGAGACAGCAACCTTAATGACCCCTAAGATTCACTTGACCTCTCTAAGGGAATTGAAGGAATTAGAACAGTATGAAATAGTGGAAAATGAGTGGCCTGAGCTGATTCCATCTTTTGACACAATTCTGGTTAGCTCAATTCTCTTTCATTCAATTATAGATCTAGAACAATTTCTGTCTTGTGAGAAAACTTTATTCAATTGTGGGAATTGAAAGAAGGAATTATTGCATTGTTTGGACCTAGCTAGCCCTCTGTGGCTGGGAAGCTAGGCCACTTCTACCTGTTGCTTAGAGATACTAAGGATTTAGGTTAAAATGACCAGAAATCCAGTTAGATCTAAAGTTTGATGCAAAGAGTTTCTCACAATTATATATCTTAAGCAACCCCTATATTTTATCTGAAAAATGGTCCCATACTGATTAATTAGTTATTTTTTCTGTGTTCTTTTGATTGAATACACTTGTGGGAAGTAAGACACCTTTTTCTGATTTCAGGGAATTGCACCTGGTCCCTCTTTCCTTCCCAAACTGGAAAGTCCATAAGATTTCCTCTACTTAGAAATCAAATCACCTAATTTTATATCCTGTTTAATTTCTTTTAATTAATTGTCTCATTAATTAATAATTTTAATACTTAAAAATTCTTCTCCCCTTGCAATTGGGGTCCAGTGTCAAAGCTGAGGAAGGTGACTGGGCCTGATTTGTTAGGTAATAAGTATGCATTGCTTAGTAAATCAATGCTTCAGAGCTCAAACCTTTATTTCCTCAGTAATTTCATCTTCCCTTTCTTTATTCTTTATGGTTTTAGGGGTTTTATTTACATGAAAAGTTCTGAGTTCAGTCACAATCATTTTGATCCCCCAGATAGGAAATTGAGTCCTCTGACTCAATTTATATTTGTAAGACTTAAATGAACTGATGCTGAGCGAAATGAGAAGACCCGGGAGAACATTGTATACCTTAACAGCAATATTGTATAATGATCAACTATGACAGTTCAACTCGGCTCCTCTTAATACAGCAAAGACAGTTCTAAAAGGCCTGTGATAGAAAATGCTATCCACATCCAGAGAAAGAACTATGTAGTCTGAATGCAGAGCAAAGCATACTATTTTCACCTTTTTAGATTTATTTTTTACCTTTTTTCTTTTTTTCTGATTCTTCTTTCACAGTGTGACAAATATGGAAATATATGTTACATGATTCATGATTGTCCATGCATACTCTATATCAGATTCCCAGTTCTCCTGGAAAGGGGAGAGAAAAGGGTTGGGGGGAGAAAACGTTAAAAAAATGAATGTTGAAAACTATCTTTAAGCATAATAAAAAATAAATAAAAATAAAATTTTAAATTGAAATTTATATTTAAATATTTCCAGAAAATTTCTGGCCTCTTTATTATTGGAGTCAAATTCAGTCTACTGAAAACTTTTGGATAACAAATAGATATTCTAGTGTCTGTGGAAAGGAAGGAATTGGGAAGGTAAGTTGAATTTTTCTTGGGACTCCCATTAGCTTGGACTTGTTTTTATGCCAATGAAGCACATCTTGTTGTGCAGCAAAGTTAGGTGGTTTGTCCAAGGTCACAAGCTAGTATGTGTCAAATGCCTGAGGTCCAATTTGAACTCATGTTCTCCTGACTTCAGGGACTTGTGCCACCTAGCCTTAATAACTAAACGGGTGAGGGAACTTTGGGGGGGGGCAAGGGTAGCATGAAGCTACCACGCTCCTCAAACTTTTCCCTAAAAAACGTTAAATGAAGCCTCTACACAGACCCTAAAGCCCCAAATCCCATCAAAAAAAGACATGCCTGGATCTATTTTCCAGGTCTTTTGTATCAGGGCATAAAAACCTTACAATCAAATGCAGAAAGGCAGAAATAATAAATACATACTTTTCAGGTCATAATACAATAAAAATCATATGCAATAAGGGGTCATGGAAAGATAAACCAAAAATTAATTGGAAACTAAATAACAACTTTAAATAATAAGTGGTTTGAACAACAAATCATAGAAATAATCATTTAAACCAAGAAAATGATAACAATAAGTCATCATATCAAAATTTATGGCATGCAAACAAAGCAAATCTGAATGATTATTTGAATAAAATAGAGAAAGAGGAGATCAACAAATTGAGTGTGCAACTAAAAAAAAAACTAGGAAAAAGAACAAATTAAAGATCCCCAATTAGATCCCAAATTAGAAATTCAGAAAATAAAGGGAGAGATTAATAAAATTGAAAGCAAAAAAAAATTGACCAAATAAATAAAACTGAGTTGCTTTTATGAAAAAAAAAAGGTTAATCTGATTTTAAAAAAAGAAAGAACTAAATTACCAGTATCAAAAAATGAAAAGGGTGAACTTGCCACCAATGAAGAGGAAATTAAAGAGGTAATTCAGGGCTATTTTGACCAACTGTAGGCCACCAAATTTGATAACCTGAGTGAAATGAATGAATATTTACAAAAAATATAAACTGCCCAGATTAAAAGAAGATGAAACAAAATACTTATCCCCATTTCAGAAAAAAAAAAAGAAATCGAAGAAACCATCAATAAATTTCCTAAGAAAAAGTCTCCAGGTCCAGATGGATTTACAAGTGAATTCTACCAAACATTTAAAGAGCAATTAATTCCTATTCTAGCTATGAACTCATCCAACCTTTCTGGAGAGCAATTTGGTATTATGCCCAAAGGGCAACAGAAATGTGCATACCCAGGGGTGGCTAGGTGGTGCAGTGGATAGAGCACCGGCCTTGGAGTCAGGAGTACCTGGGTTCAAATCCAACTTCAGACACTTAGTAATTACCTAGCTGTGTGGCCTTGGGCAAGCCACTTAATCCCATTGCCTTGCAAAATCTAAAAAAATGTGCATACCCTTTGATCCAGCAATACCACTACTGGATCTATACCCTGAAGAAAGTATGAAAAAGGGTAAAAACATCACCTGTACAAAAATATTCATAGCAACTCTGTGTGTATGGTGGCAAAGAAATGGAAACAGAGGGAATGCCAATCAAGCGGGGGAATGGTTTAACAAACTATGGTATACATATATGATGGAACACTATTTTTCTATTAGAACCCAAGAAGGATGGGAATTCAGGGAGGCCTGGAAGGATTTGCATGAACTGATACTGAAGGAGATGAGCAGAACCAGAAGAACATTGTACACCCTAACAGCAAGATGGGGGTGTTGATCAACCTTAATGGACTTGCTTATACCACCAGGGCAACAATCAGGCACCATTTTGGGGTGTCTGTGATGGAGAATGCCATCTGTTTCTTGAGAAAGAATTGTGTAGTTTGAACAAAGACCAAGGAATATTATCTATAATTTTAAAAAAATGTTGTCTTATGTAATTTGGATATATCTCATACTTTATGTTTCTTCCTTAAGGATATGATTTCTTTCTCATCACATTCAACTTAGATCAATCCATACTATGGGACTGATGTAAAGATTAGCAAACTGCCTTCTATGGGGGTGGGGGAGGGAAGCAATATGGGGGGAATTGTAAAACTCAAAATAAATGAAACTTTTCTAAAATTTAAAAAATAAAATAAAATAAATATTAAAAAATAGGAGAAAAAAAGAGTTCTGCCAAATTCCTTTTATGACACCAATATAGTGCTGACACCTAAACCAGGAAGAACCAAAACAAAGAAAATTATAGCTCAATCTCCCTAATGAACATTGATGCAAAAATCTTAAATAAAATTTTAGCAAAGAGATTATAGCAAGTTATTGGGGCAGCTAGGTGGCATAGTGGATAAAGCACCGGCCTTGGAGTCAGGAGTACCTGGGTTCAAATCTGGTCTCAGACACTTAATAATTACCTAGCTGTGTGGCCTTGGGCAAGTCACTTAACCCCATTTGCCTTGCAAAAACCTAAAACCTAAAACAAAAAACAAAACAAAAAAATAAGCAAGTTATTACTACGATAATACACTATGATCAGGGAGAATTTATGCCAGGTAAGCAGAGATGGTTCAGTATTAGAAAAATACAGCATAATTGAACATAGCAATAACAAAATCAACAGAAGTCATATGATTATTTCAATAGATACTAAAAAAGCCTTTGTCAAGGTACAACATCCATTCCTAATACACTAGAAAATATAGAAACAAATGGACTTTCCTTAAAATAATAAGCAGTATCTATCTAAAATCATCAACAAATATTATTTGTAGTGGGATAAACTAGGAACATTTCCAATAAAATCAGGGGTGAAACAATATAGTATTAGAAATGGTGGTTTTAGCAAATAAGAAAAGAAAAATAAGTTGAAGGAATTAGAATTGACAATGATGAATTAAAACTTTCCCTCTTTGTAGATGATATGATGGTATGCTTAGAGAACTGGAGAAAAATCCCCTAAAAATCTACTTGAAACCATTAACAGATTCAGCAAAGTAGCTAGATATAAAATAAACTCACATAAATCATCAGCATTTCTGTATATGAACAACAAAGCCCAAGAGCAAGAGATAGACAGAGAAATTCCATTTAAAGTAACTGCAGACAACATTAAATACTTGGGAATCTACCTCCCAAGATAAACCAGATACTGTATGAACATAATTACAAAGGCATTTTTCACACAAATAAAGTCAGAACTAAACAACTAGAAAAATTTCAATTGCTTGTGTTTAAGCAGTGCTAATATAATAAAAATGACAATTCTACCCAAATTAAATTAATTATTCAGTGCCATACCAATCACCCTACCAAATAACTATTTTACTGAGCTGGAAAAAATAGTATAAAAATTCATATGGAGCACAAAAGGTCAAAAATATCAAGGGAACTAATAAAAAAAAAGTGAAGGAAGGTGGCCTTGCTCTACCAGATCTAAAATTTTACTATAAAGCAGTATTCATCAAAACTGCCTGATACTGGTTAAGAAATAGAGTAATGGATCAGTGGATTAGGATGGTTTCAAAACAAAGAATAGTAAATGACTACAGTAATCTACTGTTTTTGATAACCCATTAGTTTCTGAGATAAGAACTCACTATTTGACAAAAATTATTGGGAAGACTGGAAAATAGTATTGCAAAAGCTAGGCATAGAATCACATCTATTACCCTATACCAAAATGAGGTCAAAATGGATACAGGATTTAGACCTAAAGGGCAATATCATAGACCAATGAACAGATCAAGAAATATTCTATCTATCAGATCTATGGAAAGGGAAGAAATTTATGACCAAGCAAGAAATATAATACATTATAAATTGCAAAATGGATGATTTTGACTACATAGATTAAAAAGTTTTGCACAATAAAACCAGAAGGAAAGCAAAGTGGAGAAACAATTTTCATAGCTAGGGGTTCTGATAAAGGTCTCATTTCTAAAATATATAGAATCAAATTTATAAGGTTAGAGTAGTCATTTCCCAATTGATAAATGGTCAAAGGATATGAACAGACAATTTTCAAATGAAGAAATTAAAACTCTATATATTCATATGAAAAATGCTCCAAATCATTACTTATTAGAGAAATTCAAATTAAAACAACTATGAGGTACTGCCTCACATCTATAAGACTGGCTAAGATGACAAAAAGAGAAAAAGATCAGTGTTGGAAAGGTTGTGGGATGATGGGGACATTAATGCACTGTTGGTGGAATTGTGAACTAATCCAAAGATTCTGGAAAGCAACATATAACTATTCCCAAACCAAAATAAAACTGATCATACCCTTTGACTCAGCAATACCAATACTTGGCTTATATGCAGAAGAAATCATAAAAAATGTGAAAAGTCCCACATGTTTCAAAAAATATTCATAGAGGTTCTTTTTTTGTAGTGGCAAAGAATTGGAATTTGAGGGGATGCCCATCAACTGGGGAACAGCTTGTCCTGTAAGAAACCATAAATGGTCAGAATCTAGAGAAGCATGGAACAAGTTACAGGAATTGATGCTAAGTGAAGGGAGCAGAACCAAAAGAACATTGTACATATTAAAAACAACACTGTGAGTTGATCAACATTGTTATGGACAATGCTATCCACATGCAGAAGAAGAAAAACAAAACAAATAAAAACCTACAGAATGTTCACTTTTTTTTAGGTTTTTTAAATTTTTGCTTTAATTTATTTACAATTACTAAAATATTCTTGTTTAAGAGTAAACATAATACCTTTCCCCCACAAAAATATAAAACCTCATGAGAAATAAAGTAAAAGAAAGAAAAAAAAATGTTTCAGTCTGTGTTCTGATACCATCAGCTCTGTCTTGGGTGGATCACATTCTTTATCATGAGTCCATCAGAGAAGTTACTTCCATATTTTTCCACAGTTGCTGTTGCTGATTGTAATTCCCTCCATCCATTCCTCCCCACTACATCTATTATATTTTCTCTCTCCTTTCACTCTGTCCCTCTTCAAAAATGTGCTGTGGGGCAACCGAGTGGTACAGTGGACAGAGCACCAGCCCTACATCCCACCTTAGAGACCAAGCAACCACCCAGCCCTGTGGTCCTGGACAGGCCACCCAATCCCAGCGTCTTGAAAAAAATAAAAAAGAAAATGTGTTATATCTGACTATCCTTTCCTATGATTTACCCTCTCCTCTATCATCTACACCCCCCTTCCCCCATCCCCCTTTTCTCCTTTTTCCTTTAGATGTCTACACCCTATTGAATGTGTATGCTATTTCCTCTCTGAGTCATTTCTGATAAGAATGAAGGTTCGCTCATTTCCCCTCACCTTCCATACCATTGCAAAAGCTACATGAAATATCTTTTATATGAAATATCTTAGCCTATTCTGCTTCTCCTTTCTCTTACTCCCAGTACATTTCCTTTTCACCCATTGACATGTTTTACAATATATTATATCTTCAAATTCAGCTTTCTCCTGTGCCTCATCTATAAAAGCTCCTTCTACCTACTCTATTAAATGAGAAGGTTCACATGAGTATTATCAATATCATCTTTCCATGAAGAAATACATGCAATTCATCATCATTAAGTCCCTCATAATTTACCCTTCTCATCCACTCTCTATGCTTCACCTGAGTCCTGTACTGGAAGGTCAAACTTTCTGCTCAACTCTGGCTGTTTGAACAGGAACATTTGAAATTTCCCTGTTTCATTGAAAGTCCATTTTTTTCCTTGGAAAAGGATGTTCAGTTTTGCTGGGTAGTTGATTCTTGGTTGCATTCCAAGCTCTCTTGCCTTTTGGAATGTTATATTCCAAGCCCTATACGGCCTTAATGTAGTTGCTGCTAAGTCCTGTGAGATCCTGACTGCAGTTACATGATATTTGAATTGTATCCTTCTGGCTAGTAATATTTTCTCTTTGACTTGGGAGTTCTGGAACTTGGCTATAATATTCCTGGGGGTTGTTACTTTTTTTGGATCTCTTTCCAGGGGAAATTGGTGGATTCTCTCAATTTCTATTTTGCCCTCTGCTTCTAGGATATCAGGGCAATTTTCCTGTAGAAATTCTTTAAAAATGAAATCAAGGTCTTTTCCTGATCATGACTTTCAGGTAGCCTAATTTTTAAATTATCTTTTCTGGATCTGTTCTTCCAGATCAGTTATTTTTTCAATGAGATATTTCACATTTTCTTCTGATTTTTCATTCTTTTGGTGTTGAATTATTGTGTCTTGATTTCTTGCAAAGTCATCAGCTTCCTTTAGCTCTATTCTACATCTGAAGCATTTGTTTTCCTTGGAGAGCTTTCTTATCTCCTTTTCCATCTGGCCAGTTCTGCTTTTTAAAGCATTCTTCTCCTCAATAACTTTTTGAATTGTTTTATCTATTTGACCTAAACTGATTTTTTTTTTTAGGTTTTTGCAAGGCAATGGGGTTCAGTGGCTTGCCCAAGGCCACACAGCTAGGTAATTATTAAATGTCTAAGGCCTGATTTGAACTCAGGTACTCCTGACTCCAGAGCCTGTGCTCTATCCACTGCACCACGTAGCTGTCCCCCTAAGCTTATTTAACATGTTATTTTCTTCAGCATTTTTTGGATCTCCTTGACTAAGCTGCTGACTTCATTTTCATGTTTTTCCTGCAGCTTTCTCATTTCTTTTCCCAATTTTTATTCTATCTCCCATACTTGATTTTCAAAATCTTCTTTGAACGTTGTCATAGCCTGAGCCCAACTTCTATATTTCTTGGAGTCTTTAGCTGCAGAAGCTTGGACTTTCTTATCCTCAGTTTGAGTATTTTGATCCTCCATGGGACCAAAGTAATTGTCTGTGGTCAGATTTCTTTTTTTTTTTCTGTTTTCTCATTTCTCCAGTCTATGCCTGATTTTGGGGTGCTTCCTGAGCTTTTGGCTATTATTGGGACACCCCCCCCCCCAAGGTCTTCAGTGTGTGAGGCTCTGACTGCTCTCCTGGTCTGTGAATGACCACAAGCACACCCTTCTGCTCTTGGGCTGTGGGGGGGGGGTCCCTGCTCTATGGGGGCCCCAGACTTCAACCAGGGACAAAGCAGCAGAGTCCTGTTCCAGGGACAGAGGACAGACCTTGGCAGTCTCCTTCCATTCCCTTACCTTCTGTGGGCTGAGTACTCAGGGTCCAGCTGCCTGGAGGCTCCTGCAGGGTAACTCCATGGGCCTGTTTCCGTTTCTTGGAATCTGGGCTGCACTGAGTGCCATGGCTGTGCTGAGGGTATGAGCTTTGTGCTCACTCTGGCAAAGGTCTTCCTGCTGATCTTCCAAGTTGTGCTTGGTGCTCCCTGGGGTGCAGGCCAGGGAACTGCTTCTGCTGGTGGGAGCAGGCACTCTCTGGCACCCTGGGGTTGTTTCTCAGAGGCTGAACTTCCTTCACTCCTGCACTACTGACACTCCAATACCATGGAACAGAGCTTTCTCATTATCTTAAAGATTATCTTGGGCTGGAGAATTACCTCACTGGATCTCTTGATAATTTAGAGACATAATTTTAAAGTTTTTTAAAATATTTTGAAGAAAGCACCAAAGAGAGGCTCTTCTGTCACCATCTTGGCTCTGCCTCTATGTTCACTTTTGAAGAATTCTTCTTATGTTTTTCTTTCCTATATCATGGTTTTTTTTCTTTTCCCTTAGTCCTAATTCTTCATATAGAAAATGACTAATCTGCAAATATGTTAAACATGAATGTATATGTATAATGTTAACCAGACTGATATTGAGGAGAGGGGGTTTGGAAGGGAGGGTAGAAGAAAATTATGCAACTCATAATTATGCATATGCATGTGGACGAATGTTGAAAAACTTTCATAACATGTAATTGAAAAAGTAAATAAAATATCAATTGGGAAAAAATAATTAAATGGGTGTTGCTCCACCTGGAAAAGACCTTAGCTTAAAAAGATCAGGGTCTTCCACTGCATCTGGATCCATCTCCAGTCTTTCTGATCCATATCTTGCCACTGGATCCAGATGGCTCTAGAGAAGAAAGTGAGACTGGTGATTTTTCACAATTCCCCTCAATTAAATGCACATCATATTACCTTCCTGATATTATGAACCTCTGAGAATGTAGGACACGGGGCGGCTAGGTGGTGCAGTGGATAGAGCACTGGCCCTGGAGTCAGGAGTACCTGAGTTCAAATCAGGCCTCAGACACTTAATAATTACCTAGCTGTGTGGCCTTGGGCAAGCCACTTAACCCCATTTGCCTTGCAAAAACCTTAAAAAAGAGAGAGAATGTAGGACAAACAACAAATGATTTATTGTGGCCTTGGGCAAGCCACTTAACCCCATTTGCCTTGCAAAAACCTTAAAAAAGAGAGAGAATGTAGGACAAACAACAAATGATTTATTTCTGCTTGGTATATTTTCTGTTATTCATTCATGTCTAACTCTCCATGACCCCTTGGACTATACCGTTCATGAGGTTTTCTAGGCAAAGATACTGGAGTAATTTGCCAAAGGATTAAGGTAAACAGAGGTTAGGTGTCTTGCCTAGGGTCACACACCTAGTAAGTATCTGAAATAGGATTTGAACTCAGATCTTCCTGACTAGGTCCAGCACTGAACCACCTCACTTTCTCTTATTTTATTTCAATGAAATCATTGAAAAGTTTTTGAAAAGTCAGACCTGAATTTAGTTATTTCATTTGGGCAGCTCTGGGGATTTTCTAAGACCAGTAACCTTTGATCCCTGGTATTTTATATATCTTGGTGACACAGGAATTTTTTAAATATATTTTGTAAATACTTTAAACATGAGTATAGGTATGATTTTCTTGTGTATTGTTTCTATTGTTGTTGTTCAGTCATTTCAATTATGTCCAACTTTTCATGACCCTATTTGGCTTTTCTTGGCAAAGATACTAGAGTGAGTTATCTTTCCTTTTGCACCTCATGATGATGAAACAGAGACAAATAGGGTTAATTGACTTGTCCAGGTTCACTCAGTAAGTGTCTGTTTCTTAAGTGTAAGAGTAATTAAATACTGGTAGATACTGCCCACCATTCACTAGTATTTATTAAATGCCTGTACTAAATATGTACTATTTATTGCAGGTTCTTAAAAATTTACTACCTCAATAAGAATCCCTAAAATTTTTGTAACATTTCAGTTTATAAGTATATTCAATGCAATTCTATAGCTGTTCTCTCACAAAATTTCATCAACTTCCACAAACAGGCAGTATTAGTACCCACTGCAAATATTCCAATGGATGTAAGATCCTCATCCATGTTAATATTTACTTTCAAAATCCTGTCCATTCATATTTGCCCATTCTGTACACCTCTCATCCATGTCCTTTTAGTAATTTTTCACAGGAAGTCCACCCAATGCTGAGGTCTTCTCCATATTATCTTCACATTTTATAGATAGCAATGAAACATAACTAGTATTTACAGATAACCCTCAAGAGTTGCAAAGTGTTTTTATATATATATTTGCTTTTGATCTTCACAACAACTCTAGGGAGACCCAGGAGAAAATTGAGGTAGAAAGTTAAATGACTTTCCCAGTATCATATAACTACTACGTGTTTGGGGCTGGATTTGAAATCAGGTCTCTAGGTCTAACAGTTTATCTTTTTCATTGTCTAACTACCTTTAACATGTGAACTGTTCATTTATTTTCTTTCCCTCTTGCTTAATGTTTGGTCCATATTTTTTGCCTTGTATATTTCTTCAATAACATACTTTGCTTCAACTAATTCTTCTTCTAATGTATCTTAGGGCTTCTTACCCCTACCATCCATCATTCCATTTCTTAACTTTAATACTTTGGAGAAGTCTGCATATTTGATATTCTTTTTTTTAAACATTTAAACATTTTATTTGTTTTCCAATTATATATAATAGTAATAAGTACCCATCATTTTTTGCAAGGCTTTGAATTCTACAATTTTTCCTCCCTCCTCCCTCCCCCCCCCCAAGGCTGTCTGACAGCCTCTACATTGTTTCCAAGCCATACACTGATATAAATTGAATGTTATAAGAATAAACATAACCCCCCCTTAGATGGGAAACCTCAAGAATAGAGAGAGAAAAAAAATGTACTTCAGTCTGTGTTCAGATTTCAATGACACTGTCTCTGGGGTGAGTTGCTTTATTTATCATAAGTCCACCAGAGAAATTGCTTCAATATTTTTTCCTCAGTTGCTATTACTAGCTGTACCTCCACTCTATTTCTCCCCATTCTCATTCTATTCTCTCTCTCCTTTCATCCTGACCATATCCAAAAGAGTGTTGCATCTCGATCTTCCCTCTCTTCTATCACCTATTCCCCCCTTCCCTTCCCCCATTCCCCCTCATCCCATCCCTTTCCTCCCATCCTTCTCCAAGGCAAGACAGATTTCCTCACCCTATTAAGTGTATATGTCATTTCCTCCCTGAGCCATTTCCAATGAGAATGAAGGCTCACTTATTCCCCCTTGCCTTCCCCTGCTCCACTCCATCAAAAAAGCTTTTTCCTTGATTCTTATGTGAAATCTCTCAGCTTCTTCTTCATCTCCTTTTCCTTCCTCCCAGTACTTTCCCCATCGCCCATTGGCTCCATCCCTTTACCACATCATACCATTATATTCTGCTCCTTCCTATATCCTATCTATCTGTCTGTCTGTCTGTCTGTCTGTCTGTCTGTCTATCTATGCTCCTTCTAACAGCTCTTATAAATGAGAAAGTTCATATGAGTTATCATTATCTTCTTCCCGTGCAGGAATACAAACAGTTCAACATCATTAAGTTCCTCATGGTTAGTCCCTCCTTTCACTCCCTCTATGGTTCACCAGTGTCCTGTACTTGGAGATCAAACTTTTTGTTCAGCCCTGATCATCTTGATAGGAAAGTTTGAAAGTCCCCTGTTTCATTGAAAGTCCATCTTTTCCCCTGAAAGAGGATGTTCAGTTTTGCTGGGTAGTTGATTCTTGGTTATAAACCAAGATCTTTTGCCTTCTGGAATATCATATTCTAATCCCTGCAAAGCTTTAATGTAGATGCTGCCAGATCCTGTGTAATCCTGACTATGGAACCTCTGTAGTTGAATTGTTTGTTTCTGGCAGCTTTTAGACTTTTCTCTTTGAGTTTTGGAATTTGGTTATAATATTCTTGGAAGCTTTTCTTTTGGGATCCCTTTCAGGGGGTGACGGGTGAATTCTCTCAATTTCTATTTTATCCTCAGCTTCTAGGATCTCAGAGCAATTTTGCTGTATTATTTCTTGAAAAATGAAGTCTAGGCTCTTCTGCTGGTTGTGGCTTTCAGATAGTCCAATAATCTTTAAATTATTTCTTCTGGATCTGTTTTCAAGGTCAGTTGTTTTTCCAATGAGATATTTCACATTTTCTTCTAATTTTTGGCTTTTTTGGAAGAGTTTTATTTCTTCCTGTCTTGCAAAATCATTATGTTCCTTTAGTTCCATTTTGCATTTGAAGGAGTTATTTTCTTCAGAGAGCTTTTTTATCTCCTTTTCTAGTTGGCCAATTCTGCTTTTTAAGGCATTCCTCTCTTCATTTGCTTTTTGTTTTTCTTTTTCTATTAGGCCTAAACTGGTTTTTAACATATTATTTTCTTCAGTATTTTTTGGTATATCTTTCACCAAGCTTTTGATTTGGTTTTCATGATTTTTCTGTATCACTCTCATTTCTCCTTCTAATTTTTCCTCCACCTCCCTTAATTGCTTTTCAAGATTTTTTTTGAGCTCATCCATAGTCTGAGCCCATTTTCTATTTCTCTTGGAGGTTTTGGATATGGAATCTTCAATTTTGTCATCATCTGAGTATGTGTTTTGAACTTCCATGGGACTAAAGTAATTCTTTGGGTCAGATTCTTCTTTTTCTGTTCTTTACTCATTTTCTCAGCCCAAGACTAATTTACAGCACTTCCAAGGCTTTGGCATTTTTTTGGGGGATGGGGAACACCCCACTGGGATCTTTATTCCTCCAAGGTCTTATGCTCTCTAGCCTGTGCTTTGATATGTAGATAACCACAGCACTGCCCTCTGCCCTGGGGCTATAAGGAGAGATCCAGCTTGGTTATTTAGTATGGAGGCCCAAACTGCAATATGTGAGTGTAGGCAAACAGCAGAATCCTACCCCAGGGAGAGCAGAGAAATCTCTGCAGACTTCCCTTACTGTCTCTGGGGGTGCAGGCTGCTCTCTCCAGATTCTCGCTGCAGATTCTGTGGCCGTGCTCCTCACTCTCCACTCACCCAGGTGTAGCAGAGTTCTCTCACCTCCCTGGTGATTTCTGGGCTAGGCTGTGCTGTGCTGTGCTGTGCTGCAACTTTTTTCCCAACCCCTGATCCTGGTGAAGCACACCTTTCCCCGCAGAAGTTCTAAGTTATCTTGGACTGGGAAAATGTATCAGACTCTGTGGGTTCTGCCCTGCTAAATTTTGGCTAGAGCCATGCGTTGTTTTTTTGGTGTTTGGGGGGGTCAGAGTTCTCAGGAAATGCTGCCTTCATACTGCCATCTTGATATTCTTTTTAAATAGATCTATATTTTATAAATCTCAATAGTGCCTGTGTGCATATTAAAAATAGAAGTGACTATAAGATATATTATTTATTTAGGCTATAGGAGGTTTGTTTATTTAATTATTGATGTGTATATGAATTTGTGGCTCTTTCTAGTGGATTTGTGGATTCCTTTTAGTCTGAAGAGTCTGTAGTCCTCAGATTTAGAATCACTGTTCTAGAGATTTAACAAATTGAAGGACTATTGAGTAAAAATGTCAAATTAACAAGCTAACAAGTTCACAGATGTTTCTGATATGCTAGACAATGTGCTAGGTAGTAGGCATACAAAGAAAGGTAAAAACAGTCCAACATCCCAGGAACTCTCAGTCTAAGGAGGCGGGGAGACAACATGCAAACAATTAGCAAGATCTCTATATATTGCAGTCTCAGAAGGAATCCAAAAACATTAATGAGGGCAGGGAAAGCTTTCTTATTGAAGGTGAGGTTTTAACTAAAATACAAGGAAACCAGAAAAGGTGAAGGCAAGGAAGGAAAGAATGACAGACATGGGAGACAGACAGGGAAAATGACTGGAGAGAGGGAAAGGATTGTCTTGTGGATGGAATGGTAAGGTCATTGGATTATAGAAAAATTAAAAGAGACATTTCAAAAGGTAAAGGAAAATGATATAAACATCTGAGTTGGAAACTACATATATATATGTATATATACATATATATATGTGTGTGTATATATATATATATATATATATATATATATATATATATATATATATATATACACAAAGGTTCATTATCTCTCAATATTTGCCTACATGGACCTTCATTCAGGAGAGTCTGTTCTTCCATAGCTTCATTTATTTCCTTTCCTTCTCTGGAATGTTTTTGCCTTTTCTCTCTCTGCCAATTCTAATTCTATATAAAGATGAACTAAAACTGCATTCTCTTAAAAAAACTGAATTAAGTTCAATTTACACTGATCTTGCCTTTCTTTTGCATTCAATCATTATTTCTTGATATAGTTTTATCATATCCTACTACCCTCTGTGTTGCCTTGTTCTTTAGTTTATTAATATCTTCTCTTCCCAATTAGATTTTAGTCTTTGAAGGCAATTATGTTTGAACTTCTTTTGAATTCCCCTTGGTACCCAGTACAGTGCTGTGCACTCAGAACAACATTGCTAGTTTTGGAAAAAAAGTAATAACCAGCGATCCTATTAGACCTGAACATAGTTCAGTAATATAAAATCAAATTTCCCTCCTTTCTCCCTCTATCTCTTACTCTTGCCAAGAAGTTTAATAGATCTTTACAAAAAAAGGAATATTGTAGGAAAAAATAAAATATTTATTCACCTATTGTTTCCTAGTACTTTGTGTTCAGTTTGGGGATCTTCAACACAAGCCGGATGTGGAGAACTTTGGAGAGAGTTCAAAGGAGACCATAAAAATGATTAAATAGTTAGTTGGAACTTTTGAGGATAAATTAAAAGAATTGGGATTATATGACCTAAGGAGGAGGGGAAAAAAAACCCCTCAAGCAATGATTTAGTAACTGTCTTCAAACACATGAAAAGTTATAAGACATATACAATGTACCAGATGTTCTCAATATTTTTTAAAAAGGAAGAAATGAGCAAAATATAGGAAAAGAGACTAAGATTTGATATGAAGAAAATTTCATGTTTGAGAGTTCTAATGCAGATTATTAGGAGAAGCTGCAGTATTTCTTTCCTTTTAGAATGGCTATTCATATGTGGGTATAGTTAGAATAAATTGTCTATAGCCAGGAGATAGATTAGATCAGTATTCAGTACTACCTATGCTGTGGACTTGGAACATATATAAATTCCTTGTATAGGCTATTGAAATTAAAGAAGTAAATAATATGCTTTTTTAACCTCAGAAAGACCTGGGTTGAAGTCCTACCTATAATACAAACAAACTTTGTGTTTTCATAGACAAGTCATTTAATCTCTCAAAACCCCAGCAACTCTCTGAAATTATAAATTATTGACCATTTATTTTTATTGGGACCAACCCAAACTCCCCCACCCCACTCAAAAAACATGATTAAATTCTTCAATAAATGTAAAATTTTTAAAAATATATTTTTCATTATTCTCTTTTATCACTGAAATAAGAAACACTTTGAGTAATCATTTTAAATATAGTTAATGTTACACAGCATATTAGGAATTATTAAATATTTTATTTTATTAAAATTATTATTACTATTAAAACAAATAAGTTCAAGAAATATAATTATTATTCAAGTTATTTAAACATTAAGAAATTATAATTAAGATTATCAGAATGATTATTTTTCTTTCTCACTTAGTAATTTTTCTATCCCTAGGTTTAAAGGTGTTACATGAAGATGAGCATCAAAGAACAGAACTGGACACCAGGCAATTTTTTTCCCCTTGGTTTTCATATCAAAATGGTTTTTGAAAAATGACTTAATTCTCAAAGCAGTTAAATAGTTATTTCTTGGGACATACAACCTTCTCTATGGGAAAAAATGTATTCATGACATACTTTTAAATTTAATCTGCATTATCAAAAATCTCTTAAACTAAGGCAATCAGCAAAATAATCCAAACTGATTTGTAGAGTTAATATTTAACTCTTCAGATTTGACTCCAGCATATGTATCCCATATATATATTCTGGACTTACTCTCCACACTCCAATTTGTATTGACACACTGGATCCCAGAAGCTTAGCTGTTACTTCTGAAAAAAATACTCAGACTTCAGGATGGCCTGAAGAAGTAAAGAGTTGCTTGTCCAGCACTATAGCTCAAGCCCCCAGCAATATATTTGCAACATGATCATCAATTGATAATAGTCAGACTCGATAATTTTTTAGAAAGGGATTTTTTTTTTTTTAGGTTTTTTGCAAGGCAAATGGGGTTAAGTGGCTTGTCCAAGACCACACAGCATAGGTAATTATTGAGTGTCTGAGGCCAGATTTGAACTCAGGTACTCCTGACTCCAGAGCTAGTGCTCTATCCATTGCACCACCTAGCCACCCCAAAAAGGAAATTTCTTAAGGTGATAAAGTTGATACATTTGGTACAAAAATATTTCCCCAAAGTTTGTGACACATCCTTTCATAAATATGTACAGAGTCTAGGGAAAATTTAGAGAACATATATGGCAAAGGTCTAACTCTCAGTATTTGGTTGGATGGAAGTCCTTTATTCCATCCATGCAGAGTTTTCATGAAGTTCACCTAAGGTGTCTATAGTTCCCTGCTCTGTCCAAGATCAAAGTCCTTATAGAGTCTTGAAACTACATTTCTCTCCAAATGTCTACTTTATCCTCTCTCCGTTCTAGGATATAGACATTATCCTGATCTATATTTTGCCACTGAACCCAGGTGGCTCTGGAAGAGGAAGTGAGACTTGTGACTTTGCATAGCCCCTTTCACTCAAATCCAATTCACGTAGATGTCATGGCATTACTTCCCTGTTGTCATGGTCTTCTTGGAGAATGGAGGACAAACAACAACAATGTTTTATTTGTTCCTTGTCTAGTCTCTCTTCATGACTAGTCAATGGAGAGTGAATTGAAGGGGAGTGAGACATTCCCTCATAGGTCACTCATTTCTCTTTCCCTCACCCCTACTTCTGGTGAGCCCCCCCTCTACCTTTTCAAATCATTCTATAAGCTTGGCTTCCAAAGAAGTTGCTAGAATGTTTTTACTGGAATTTTCTCTCATGTTTCCAGGTCCAGAAGCATATCAAATTCTAATAAATATCCCCAATGCATTTTATTATCTTATTTCATCCAATAGCTCAAAGCACTTAATTCCTTTCCAATTTGATTTACTAGGTCGTTCACACTTAATTCATATATATGATTGTTTCAGTAGGGATACCTTGGAATTGCTCATGACTTAGACATGTCTTTGATTCTACAACTCAAAGAGACATTCTCATTTGATAAGGGTATAAAGGCTTAGAACATCAATAGTTACATTAGTTTGAATTACGGCATGGAACACAATCCTCTAGTAAGTATATCAAAAACTGTCAATCATATTTTGAGGGTCTAAGTTTATCATTTCAATATGACTTTTTGCTAAATGTGAAATAGCAAGAGAAGGAGAAAAGAAAGTATTGTGTGAGGTTTGGCAAAAATTTGACTTCCCATAGCTTAAATTTCCTCACCTATAAAATGGGTTTGGTAAAATGGTCTTTGATGTCTTTTCCAGCTATAGATCTGTGATCTTATCAAGAAATTTGCAAGGCACATGGAGGAACAAAATATGTTAATGAGAGTTGTATTAAGAGATATGAATTAAGCTCCTCTCTATATGAGCAGTACATTTTAGAAAAAATATTGAAGACATCCATTGCTATACATAACTCAACTCCTCCAGACATTAAAACCTCTGATTTCTTTTTCAACCTCTCCACCATTTCTCCAACCCTGGAGAATGAGGTAATGTTTGCCCTTTTTCAGGTTAATTCCTTTACTTCACTGCTTCTCCTCCTACTTCTTTTGGTATTTTACCCCAGTGATTGATGCCTCTCTCATTTTTTTTTTTTTTTTTAGGTTTTTGCAAGGCAAACAGGGTTAAGTGGCTTGCCCAAGGCCACACAGCTAGGTAATTATTAAGGGTCTGAGACGGGATTTGAACCCAGGTATTCCTGACTCCAGGGCCAGTGCTTTATCCACTATGACACCTAGCAGCCCCCTCTCATTTTCAATCTCTCTCTGTTTACTATCTCTGTCTTACAAGTCACAACCAGATGTATGTATTCCTTATTCTTTTTTTTTTTTGTTTTTAGTTTTTGTTTTTTTGCAAGGAAATGGGGTTAAGTGGTTTGCCCAAGGCCACACAGCTAGGTAATTATTAAGTGTCTGAAGCTGGATTTGAACTCAGCTACTCCTGACTCCAGGGTTGGTGCTCTATCTACTGTGCCACCTAGCTGCCCCTGTATTCCTTATTCTTAAAAAAAAAAAACCCTTTTATTTGACTGCCACCATCTCATCAAGCTATCTCTCATTCCCTTTACTAGGAAACTCCCAGAAGTAGTAATTTAAAGTCATTACCACCTCCTGCACTTCTTTCCAACCAATTCATCCCTCAGTTCCCTTGTAATCTGGTTTGTGATCTCTGTACTAAAAATTACTGTCTCAAAAGTCAGCAATGATCCTTCATTTACTTAATTATTAGAGTACTCATATTCCTTGGCTTTTTTTCTCCCCAGGACTTGACACTGTTGAATACCCCTTTCCCCTGGAAACTCTCTCCTCTGGTTTTCTTGAAGCTACTCTGTTCTAATTTTGGGCTATCTGCAAAGTACAGTGCCATCTGTATCCAGATAAAGAGCCATGGAGTTTGAACAAAGTTCAAGGACTATTCGCTTTAATTTAGAAAAAAACATATCTTATTGTCTGATCTTGTTACCTCTTAGACTTCTTGTCTCTTCCTTAAGGATATGATTTCTTTCTCATCACACTCAATTTGGATCAATGTTCAACATAGAAACAAAGTAAAGACTGACAGATTGCTTTCTGTGGGGGGTGGGGGGAGGGAAGTAAGATGGGGGAAATTGTAAAACTCAAATAATATCTTTAATAAAAAAAAGAATAAAAAAAAAGAAACTACTCTGCTCTGTCTCTCTCCTTATCTATTTGACCTCTCCTTCAAAGCCTCATTGTCCTCATCCCATTCACTAAATTTGGATGTCACTCAAGGCTCTCTCCTTGGCTCCTCATTACTCTCTCCTTTAATCTCATCTACCAACTGTAGTTTCAAGCTTGAATCTTTTTGTTTAGTATTACTGGAGGATATGTGGCCTTGATGGTGGAATTCTTTTCCTAGAAGCTTTGTGTATCAGGTCGGCTCTTTTCAAGTCAGAAGTTGATTTCCTGTCCCTTCCTGTTTCAGAGTCACTGCCCCTGACCATTTGTATTTGTTTCTTGTCTGAGAGATGCCCCTAGCTCTTAGCTTTTTCTCAGAGGAGTGATGAAATATCTTGATCTCAACTATAACCTTTATGCTGGGTTTAGGATATGATCTCTGCTCACCTCAAGTTATGATTAGCCCCAGGAATGATTATCCAGACTGCTAATACTAGTAGTGTTGCAGTTCTGTGGGAAACTAATTGGGTATTGGTGGGGGGCAAATGGAGAGATTATGATAATAGTCTGGTTGGAAATGATGGAAAGGATTGGGGGTGGGGGAGGCGAATATCTGTGTGATTAGAAAAAAAGATGGATGCAAAATATTTTACATAGATGAATCAAGCAAAACTTGATAATTGATTGGTTGCAAAAGGTGAAGCAAAATAAAGAGTTGAGGATGACTGCTAGGTTGCAAACCTAGGTGGAATAGTAGTGGTGCTCTTGCGAAATAGGCAAGTTAGGAGAAGGAATAGGTTTTGAGGAACTATAATAAGTTATTTTGGGGCAGAAAGGAAGAAAGGGGAAAAAAAAGAAGGAAGGAAGGAAATACGTCTTTATTGAACACTTCCTATGTGACACACATTGTGCTTGCACTATAAATAAAATTATAAGCGAAAAAAAGAAAAATAGTCCTTGCTTAGGAATATCTAAGTGCCCTTGGTAAAGGTACCTAGCCCGAGGACACAGTTTTGGAGTGTGGAAGTCAAATATAGACCTAGGAGGAGAATGAAGGCTTCTTTGAGAACCTGTAAAAAAATGGTTTCAGGAAGAACTCCTCAATGGGAGAATAGAGTAGATCTTGTAGAGGGATATTCCAAGTTAAAAAAGCCTCGAGGAAGATTAGATGATCCAGGTGAGGAGGTACCATTCTCTGAAGGTCCAGGATGAGACCCACAGCAAATGGTGTTAAAGTTCAGAAGTTAGGAATAGAACCAGGAAAAAGGGAAGTTTTCAAGAGGCTATGGAACATGCAGGTGGAAATTTCAAATAGGCAGTTGTAGATGCATGACAGGAAGTCAGGAGAAAGATGGGGACTGGATATGTAAATTTTGAGATCATCTACATAGAGATGATAATTGAATCCATAGGAGCTGATGAGATTACCAAGAAATAATATAGGTATTGTAGAAGTCCCAGAGCACAACCTTGAGGTTTAGCTATGCATAAAAGGGTGGGAAATGTTAATGAATCTGCAAAGTACACAGAGTAGAAGTGTCATCAAAACCAAGGAGAAGTGAGTATTCAAAAGGAGATGGTTAGTCAGCATATGGCTAAAGTGAACAGGAGGTGAGAAAATGGAATCAACATGTATAACCAGATTTTTCTAGGAGTTTGTGAAAGGGAGGAGGTAGGGTTATAGCTTGAGTCAATAGTAAGATCAAATGAAGTTTATTTCTAAAGAGGAGGAAGAATTGAGCATATTTATTAGCAGTGCAGAGGAGGCATTGAAAATTAGGGAGAGATAAGGGATGATTAAAGGGTATAGATCTTATGGGAGAGAGGAAGAGTTGGGATCAAGGATTTAAGTAAAGGGAATTGGCACTGGCAAAGATAAGAATAAAACCATTCTCTGAAAATGGAGCAAAGGAGAAGATAAGGAGAAACTTGAGAAGGGACTCCAGAGAAGGAGAGGAACAGGGTATGGTATAAGTGGTTTGAGAAGATTCTAAGAAGCCTCTATGGGGAGTCCCATAGTCAATCAAGAAAGGGTAAGAAGGATGGCTACAACATTGATAACCCTATTGAGATTGGATCACAAAAACCCATTGATGGATGATGTTTGTCCTTCCCTCTAGAAAAAGACCATGACATTAGGAAGTGGTGCCATGATTATGCTTGTGAATTCTATTTAAGTGAGGGGGTGCTGTGCTAAGTTACCAGCCTCACTTTCTCCTCCTGAGTCATCTAGGTCCTTTGGCAAGATAGGAATCAGGACAACTGGAGATAGCCAGTCATATGATTTCCTTCTGGGCACTCAACAAAAATCAATAGAAATAGAAAAGAAAATGGAAAGAATAATCCAGGGTTAGTATTTGTTGTCTATTGGTAACCATCACAGGAGGGGCTGAGGGAGGAAAGAAAAAAAAAGAAATTTACATGATAACTATTATATATATATTTAAAAGAAATAGCAAATTGTGCATAATAGATCTTCAGTTTCATGTGCAATTATTTTTAAAAATTCTATGATATGGAAATGCTTCCTTTATTTCATAAATTGAAAATTAAATAAAAACATTTTAAAAGACAATCAAAATGTTGAAGTGCACAAAAAAAGAAAAAAAGTGGTTGGGTGAGAAAAATAGGACAAAGGTTTCTTAATTCCCTGTATTGGGAGTGAATCTTTATCATTATGACCTAATTCTCCCCACCCCTCAAAAAAGGGGGATTACTAAGGCCTTAATCTATAGGACAGGTGTGCCCAACCCACATGCTGCAGGCCACATGCAACCCTCAAAGCCCATTCATGCTCATCCCATAACTGGATTTTTGAAGGAATCAGTGAGCACATGTGCCAACATTGTAACATCACAAACCAGTTTAACCCTTAAATAATATATTTTCCCTGTACCTAATATTATACAAATTCAATTTCAGACCAGTTTTTTTGGTGAAGCATACAAAAAGTAAAACTAAAAATAGAAAAAAAATTTCAGATAAGCATCTTGAAGAATATTCTTTGCATCTCTACAACTTCTATCAAATCAGATATAGATGCACAGGAATCAAAACAGCAAGCTCAGTGTTCACTTTAAAAATGGTTTGTTTTTATTTTTTGTATAAAAACCAAATGTTTCATTTTTGTACTCATTTTTATTATCTCAGTGTAGGAGCAGGTTATATTGAAAAATACATGTTATCTGCAAATTTTATTTGTTATTTAGTTGTTTTTAGATTCATTTATAGGGTATTTAGGAAGCAACTAACAAACTGTAACTATAATTGCTCCCTTGTGAAATTTGTATTTTGGCTCAAATTTGTCACAAAATATTCAGCACTGAGACAAAAGCAAAATTTTTTTTCAGTACTGAAAGTTATGGGTTTTTTTTCAGTACTGAAAGTTATGGTTTTTTTTACATTTCTATATTTTATTATTATATTCATTGGTAATATGGGTTAGTGTGTTCATAAATAAATATTAAATTTTATATGTAACCCTTGTCAAGTTTTAGTTTGGTGATATCACTCAAAAAAGCTAAAAGGTTGTTAGATACCTATGCTCTAAGACACCTGGAGATTTCCTTTTACCTTAGGACTTTTCAGCCTCCTATAATGGGCTTAGTCTTTCCTATCCTCACCTGCTTTTATGACATATATAAAATAGAATAATATACACCTCCATCACACACACTATATGTGTATGTATATAGATAGATAGATAGATAGATAGATGATAGATATAAATATAAGCTATAGATATGATGCTATTGTACGAGAAATTCTGCTATCATTTAACATCATTAGGAACACAACCCACTAATCTTCATGCTAGTTCTTTGAAGAGACAATTACATTTATGTTACTTCTCTGTGCAGGTGAAGTATATTGGAAAGTTGGGGGTTAAGTTTAGGAGGCAAATTTTTTTAAAGGAATTTTAAGTGTTCTTAGTTTGGAATTGTTACAACTAAAATGAAAGATTCACTGTTTCCTAATATCACAAATCCTTTTGAAGTTAATAAAATTATGATTTTAATATCTCTGTGAACAAAGCTCTTGTTTAAGAAATTTGGGGTTTTATGCCACATATAGCATATTTTCTTTTAGGACAAATCCCAAATCCCATTTGCTTTTAGGGCAAATTTTATTAATAGGTTTCTTTTTTCCCTTTTTATGGACTCTAGCCAAATCCTTCCTACATAAAACCACTTCATGTTTTTATTTGAAGGAACCATAATCTGGGTGAATCAAAAGATTAATTATCTGTAAGGAAAAAGAAAAAAAACTGAAAACAGTCAATATTTTATCATAAAGTTAAAAAGTATCTTGTTCATCTATTTATATTAAAAATATAGCAAGATTTTTTTGAGGATAATTGTTTCAGGGGTTTGGGGGTGAGGGGTATTGGTGGGGGAAAACCTGTAAAATCACTATTCTGGGGAATTCCCAATATATTAATTCCTTCCAGTGTAGGACACCAGTGCCTCTGCAGGTTCTAATCTTCGTACCCCTTAGCACTGACAGAATAAGAAACTTTTCCAAGATTACAGGGCTAGTATGTAAGGCAGATCACGATTCCAGTCTCCATTCCAAAATTAGTTCTCTAGTCACCACACCACACCACACTGCTTCTATTAAAGTAATTCAGAAAACATTAAATATTGCATTGTTCTTAAAACAAGAATCATCTCTTATTTTCCCCCTCACCCCTTCAGTTTATAATCTATTTAATACTTCCAACAACACCTTGCTCTTTCACACTTTTTTTTTTTTTACTTTTTTAGTTTTTGCAAGGCTTGAGGCCACACAGCTAGGTAATTATTAAGGTCTGAGTCCGGATTGGAACTCAGGTCCTCCTGACTCCAGGGCGGTGCTCTATCCACTGCGCCACCTAGCTGCCCCTTTCACACTTTTTTTCCCCCAGAATCTGAGCTTTCATTGAAAAACTTCTAATGCTCTCCTTTCCCTATTCTTTCAATTTTCAAGGCTCAGCTCAGGTACTTCTTTTTGTGGGAAGTCTTTCTTGATTTTTCTTAATTATGAATGATCTCTCTTCCTCCTCAAATTATCTTTTACTTATCTGTTAAAATGTTGCTTCTTGAGCACAAGGATAGTTTTACCGTAGTTCCTGGTAAAGTAGTCACTTAAATGCTGGTTGAATTGAAGGCTTCCTCAGCGTCTCAGTTTGATACTTAAGTGGAAGTACCTTATCAATTAAGCTAGCTTCTTCTAGCTCCTCTTCTGAGTAAATTGGGAGCATTATTAAATTAGAACCTAGGATTATTGGACTTTCTAGGTCATACAGTTTGTATAATTTGGGGACATGAACGTTGGATATCCTTTAACTGAGAACCTTCAATATTCAGTGGAACTGAACATTCAATCCAAAAGAAATGTACTCTGGCAGCTGTTATTTATAGGCTAGTATGCTATCAAGAGCTTAAGGAGCTAAATACCCTCCAATGCATGACACTGAGATTTGTTTGCCCAGAGATGGGCACAAATTCTAAGTGAGCTAAACAGAGGTTGGCTTTTAATTGTTGCAGCTATGTTTACTGATTGACTCTGATTGTAAATTAAGATACAGAGAGGTCAGCTCAAATCTAGACCAGTGAGCCTAGTTAGACCAGAAAAAGATTATCACTCTGAAACACAGGGTGCTCTGGAGTATAGAAAACTGGTTCATCAAAGGATAAGATTTGGGTTCTACTTCTTTAATTCTGCAGTGAGCTAGGCATAATTCAAATAAAGAGAGACAAATGATTCTCCAATAAGAACAATGACTAACAACCTTTTCTAACTTCTAGAACCATTTCAAAATCTTAAAATCCTGTGGTCAGGAGGGACATCAGTATTTATCTAGCCTAACCCACATCCCAAAGAATCCTCTTATAATGCATCTCACCTCTCTTTGATGACCATCCAATAGAGTCTCCCCACCCTCAAGGCAAATCATTCCACTTTTGACCAATTTTAATTATTAGGAAGCTTTTCCTGAAATTATGCTGAAACTTACTTTTTTTCCTCCTTTTACCCATTGTGTCAGGTTATTTTCTCTAGAACCAAATAAAACAAGATCACTTGAATGAAGATTCTATTTTGCATCATGATCACTCCCAATTCAATGTTTTTGAAAATTTTATCACCATAATGTTCATCTCAATTTCTCCCCCTTTTAATATTAAATTAAATTTAGTTTTTTTCTTTCTTCTGCCACATACTTATTTGCCTATCCTTACTTTATTTCTGTCAGAGAGCCTCTTCAATTCTCATTCCATAATCCCTTTTTGTTTGTTAGTGTTTTCTGGATCTGAGGTTCACTCTACAAACCCCAGAGAACTATGGAGAAAACTCAAAATATACTATATAAACCCTTTTATGTGCTTTAAAATCTTAGTCTTGTCTCTTGAAAGGTTCCTCATGACTAACTTACTATGGTAGCAGTATGATTTTAAGAGAGCTGGCAAAGATCTCCATATCCCTGATCTCCCCCAAAGAAAATTTGTTCTTGATATCTCTGACACCTGAAATTTCTTCTATTATGAGACAATTTCTTTCATTTCACAATTAGAAAAAAAAGAAAATATCCCTGGGAGAAGTGACATTGTTTCCAATTTATATTAACACATAAATCAGAGGAGTCAGACAAGAGACCAGCAGCCAGATATACAGTTGGAATCAGATTATGGAACCAGCTGTTGGAACCAGATTAAAATATAATTTGAAATTATTTGACAAAATATCCATAAATACAACAAAACATAGATAATGCTTAAGTGTAATTTTAAAAATTTAATATATGGCCTAAATTTCCTTATGTACAGTTCAGTACCTTCTATTTCTATTTGAGTTGGGCACCACTGCTGTAAATGACTAATTTTACAATCTTTTCTGAGAACAGTTTGTATAGGAAAAAAGGAAAAGAGAAAATAAGTTCAGCCCCATCTGTCTCAGAATGTTCTAGGTAGTGCACTGAATTTGAAACCAGAAAACCTGACCTTGACTCTCAATTATTTACTATGCTTTTGACCTTGGACAACTCATTTAAATGACCTGATCACGGTTCTTTATTTTTTTTTTATTTTTTAGGTTTTTTTTCAATGTAAATGGGGTTAAGTGGCTTGTCCAAGGCCACAGAGCTAGGTAATTATTAAGTGTCTGAGACTGGATTTGAACCCAGGTCCTCCTGACTCCAGTGCTCTATCCACTGCACCACCTAGCTGCCTCACTGCTCTTTATTTTTTAAAAAAATGAAGGGGTGGGATAGATGATCTCTAAGATCCCTTGAAGATCTAATTCTATGATGCTAAGTTTGAATGTGAAGAGTAGTACATAAATATTAGAACTTAAGCACTCAATATATAAAAGACTAGTTGGAGTCAAGTAATAAGGAAAGACCCATACAACTTAAACAATCTTCATTCTCAATGTCCATCATGATGCAAGGTCCCTTCATTTCTTATGCCCCAATCCCTTACCTTTTCTTCTATATTAGTTGGTACCTTGCTTTGCAAACAGTTTTCCTATACTATATTCAAAATGGTGTTAATCCAAACTGGATAACTGTCTTAATAAACTTTGAAAACATTTTTCAAGAACAAAATTTTAGTAACTTTTAACACAGACATCAATAGAAATCCAGATATGAGTAGGGAGATAAAAAAAAGCCTATGCAAATAAATAAATTCTGTTTAGAATTAGATCTTGATTTTTATTAAAAATGAAAACATTAAAATTATTAATTATTATATTACATCGAATGTATCATAGATAATAATATAAAATGTTTAAATGTATAGCCTTAAAATGTATATGTAAATAAATAAAATTGTAAAAATTAAAGGGAACAATTTAGGATTCTGCCAACCCCCAAATGCCAAGGAAAAGAATGAGAATGAGAAACTGCAAACTGTTTGGTAGAAACTTTGCTGGTCTCTGAAAGATGCTTATTTCAAGACATACTTCATAAGTACTTAATACAAATTTCTAGTTGATTTAATACATCCTATGCATTTCCAGGTGACCTTTCAATGAAGTGCATCATGAGAGAAGTCTTGTAAAGAAAAAGATATATATATATATATATAATTTTATATATGTATATGTATATTTATGTATGTATGTATATGTTCCCTCCCTGAGGCAGTCTTACAATATAATAAGCAGATACTTAGAAAAATGACAAAGCAAATCACAATAATTTGTGATTTTTTTAGACATCCCAAGAGAAAATTTATAGTGTATATGCAAGAATTTTGTCTATGATGTGTCCATAACCATAGTTACTGAAAAATATAAAAGGTCATACGTGTGAAATTACTAGTGACTGTTTACCAAGTTACCTAATGTTTTATGGGTTACAGGAAATCCTATCTCATTATCATTTCCTTCCACTCTTCCTCATTATAAGAGGAACTTTTTAAAAAAAATTCCTTCTCTATCTATAAGAATTAGGGTGTGGATATCTTTTATACACAATTAAAACTTTAAAGGGACAGGCTGATCTCATTTTTAAGTGTCATCACTGTATTGAATAAATGTGTCCTATATTTTTGCTCCACTAATCTGATCACTAATCCGTTGGTTAGCATATAAGTGAAGAAAAATTTTATTCAACCTGTTCCCTTGTTCTCTATTTTTATATTACCCTTCTTTGATAATTCTTCTGGAAGCTCTACACAAATGTGCCACTAGATGTCATTGTGTAGCTCGAGGTAGGCTACCTATTACTAGCTCCTTAACCTTCTCTCCTTTCCAGAGAAAGGGATGGAGAAAAGGTCTTTTACACCTTTATTTATCACAGCAACCCTTCTTACTGGGCAAGCAGGCTCAGAACTGAGACTTTCTTCTTTAGTCCCTCTTTTTTCATCTTTTCCTTGGTCTGGGGATAGGAAGAGCTTAGCTTTAGTTAGAGGAATAAGGTCAAAGAACCAAAGTCTCCAGGTGAGCCACAACCACAGTGTCAATGAACTCATTCCTTTAGGGTAGGCATTTTTAAACCTTTTTTTTGTCTTATGGACCCCTTTAACAGTCTGGTAAAGCATTAAAAACAATGATATTTTTAAATGAACAAAATTAAATAATAGAGTTATAAAGGAAGCCAATTATATTATATTAAAATATAGCTATTATATATGTAGGTGCATTAGCATATATATAAATAAATAAAAGTTCAAGGTCACCAAGTTAAGAACCCTTGTTTATGGGAAAGTTAAATTATTCCCAAGTTCAAGTTTTATGGTTCTTCTGTTCCGGGAGAATTATTGAGTCATTTATAAAACTACCCAATAGCTTAATTATCCCACCTCAAGGGTGGGGAAGGTTATTAACACTTCCAAGATAAAACTGGGGGGTCCTGGGTTATCTCGTTTTTGAGCTATTCCAAAGGTGATATTGACAGGTCTTGGCAACAGCTTGCCTATGGGATGAGAGATAGTCAGGAATCAAGGATGGTTCCCAGATTGTAAGCCTGAAGGACTGGAGGAGGGAATTCCTCTCTCCAGTAATATAGAAGGGGTAGAATTTGGGGGGGGGAAGATAGCATAGATTAAATTTGTGGGGGCTGATGAGATCACCAAGTCAAGTAGTATAGAGGGAGAAGAGAAGAGATCCATGACCAAATCCAGAGAGACACCTATGGTTGAGGATGAATAATGGAAGAGAATCTGTCAAAAAGAGAGAATGAATCAAGAGAAGGTGGGAGAACCAAGAGAAAGTGGTTTCTCAAAAACTTAGAAGAAAAAAAACTTAGAAGAGCATATCAAGGAGTAGAGGAGAATCAACAGAGTCAAAGACTATGGAAAGTTGAAAGAGAATGAGAATAGAAAAAAGGACATTGGATTTGGCAACTAAGATAATTATTAATTTTGGAGAGAACAATTTTGTGGAATGATAGGATTAGAAGACTAATTGTGGGGTGGCTAGGTGGTGCAGTGGATAAAGCACCAGCCCTGGAGTCAGGGGTACCTGGGCTCAAATCCGACCTCAGACACTTAATTACCTAGCCTTGTGGCCTTGGGCAAGCCACTTAACTCCATTTTGCCTTGCAAAAAACCTAAAAAAAAAAAAAGAAGACTAATTGTAAGAGACTAAGAGGAGAGAAAGTGGAAGAACCTATCATAGATAGACTTTTCAAGGAGCTTGGCAAAGAGAGATAGAGACAGAGAAAGGAGAAAAGAATTAGGGAAGTTCTGTTTTTTTCCCAGGATGGCAGTAGAAAATGAGCCAGTAGAGTGGGAAAGATTGAAAATGTGAAAGAGTAGGGACAAGGATAGGAGGGATAATCTATTTGATTTGAACAAGTACTTGGAGGTGGATCTTAAAGATCAAATCTCGTTCTTATTATTCCAAGACTAGGGCCCTTTCTCTTACACAGATTATCCAGTCTTTTGCTAGGCAAAAAATCCTGGAAATTTGCAGTCCTTTCTCTCAGATCTAATAAGACCTCATTTTTGAAGACTACTTCTATGAGATTACCATTGAGAACAGTCTCCAAACATGTCATGATGACTCTCAGTTGGAAGATTTGTAACACATCTATTTTCTTTGAGAGGAAAGAGAACATGTAATTAAATATGTAGGTGAGCTTCCATAATGCCACTTCTGAGAGTCACTATGGGCACAATTGTTCATGATCAGTAATGATTTAGTCATTTGGGGTTGATGTCCAAAGCAATAAACCATGGCAAATTGATTCACTTTTCCCACATTGGCCTCTCTGGGTTGTGACATTAGTACATTCTCTTCAGTAACAATAGCCCTTATCCAGCTCGGTCTAATTTCCTCTTTGTGGCCTCTTGGTCACAATTGACCAATTGTGTAGCAATTGACATCGAGGAATGGGATGCTTCAGATTTGGGTTTATAAATGTGAATAGGTTGAGAAAGATCACATTGCGGGTACTGTAGGAAGGTAGAACAACTTGGTGGTGCAAAGGATAGAATGGAAACAGGAAGATTTCTCTTCCTGGGTTCAAACTCTGCCTCAGACACTTAGTTATTAGCTATTGTGTAACTCAGGGCAAATTTAACCCTACTTGCCCCAGATTCCTTATCTATAAAATGAGCTAGAGAAGAAAATGGGAAGCTACTTCAGTATCTTTGCTCAAAAAAACCCCCAAAAGAGTTTATAAAGACTGAAATAATGCCTAACAAAACAAAAAGAAAAGTAGTCCCAGTTTCATAAATGATATGGCACCTGAAGTGGGCCTTAAAGGAAAGGAGATTTATGGAGGGAAACTGAGGGAAAGTGTAGTTCATTCCAGGACGGGAAATAGAAAAGGGCAGGATATGAAATGGAATTACAAAGTAGTTTTTAATTGACTAGTCACAGAATTAAAGAATTTGGATTTGAAAGGAACCTCTAAAGCTTGTCATTTAACCCATACAAGAATGAGAATTACCCCTCAAATTACCTGACAGCCATTCAATCTCTGCTTGAAGATCTCCAATATGTAGTGTTACCCCTTAGAAATTATATTCCATTTTTGAATTAGGGGTGTGTTGGTCAAGGTTTAAGAACTGACTCTCTGAGTAAAAAGTATTCACACATTTTTTAAGTTTAGTCTACATTATTAACATTTTCTTCATCACTTTCCTTTGCCTTAAATAATAACAAAACAATAAATCTAGCTCTGATTTGTGGCATTTGCTGATTGCTGAAGTGTAAATAGTCATGCTGAAAATTTAACAACTAACTCTTCCAAACTTGTGAGAACTCCAACATACCCCTGGGTCAAAGTGTTAGGAAGGTTTTTTTCCCCCCTTAATTTGCCTTTCAAAGTTATATGTAGTGTTTTTAATTCTGCCTTCTGGGCCTGTATCATAAATGATGCCTTATATAATAGGTATTTAATAAATGTATGTTGAATTTTCAAAGTTTATCCCTTTTCCATCTGGTAATTGGAGACAATTGTCATATTTCCCATCCAGCTTCACCAATGAACACTTTTTCCAATCTAAATATTCTTAGTTTCTTAAGTTGATAGTATTATGACATCTTCAGACTCAACACCCAAAACTGGGGGGAGGGGAAGGATAGTTACATCTTTGAAACAGTACCTCAAAATATAATGACAGGCTAGAACACTGAGATGAATATAATTATGTTGACTTTAATAGGGTTCTAAAATATTGGGGAAGGCATTCTTAGGGAGCAATTTATCTGAAAAAAAAAATCTGGTGCTTTGGTGGGCTGCAAACTCAATTTTAGTCAACAATGAGATATTTCAATACTTTTATAGCTACTTTGAATGTAGTCATCACTGACCCCATGGTCGGAGTAGGTCTTGTGCTGTCTCTGGAAATTTGGGGGGGGGGGGGCGAATCTCCAGTCCAAGGTTCTGACCAGATTTGGCTATTTTACCAAACAACTTAACTCCTCCCTGTTGTTGCCTCTCTCAAGACAAAGTGACTTTAAACCCTACCCTTCTGGCTCTGCTGAATTCAGGTATAGGGTACTGTCCAGAATTGAAATTCTTTTGTCTTGATTGAAGATTCCTTGGTACTCCTTTTTATTTCAGTTTGACAGTTTTGTGAATAAACCAATAAAGGATATGACCTCTAATGTTGTAAATCAGTGGGGTCAAACTCAAATAAAAATTGAGCCCTGTGGATTGCATATTGACTATTGACTTAGAAAACCACAAGTGAACATCATCTATGTTTCACTGTACTTTTTATTTATTTCGTTATTCTCAATTACATTTTAATCTGCCGCAGGCCTGAACTTTATAGTTTTACAACTATGTCTGCGAGTTTGACATCTCTGGGGTGTATCATATCTCAGACATGCTATGTCTTCCAATTGGAGCTTTGTTTATGTTCTCACACAAATCCTACATGAGGGGGCCACCCAATGAGCTGAGGGCTTTACTCTAGACTGGAGGAAGTATTCTTTCCACTACACCATGCTGTTTCCCTACAAACTCTAGTCTGCTGTCCGTCAAGACATATGCTTCTTTCTAAACAAATCCCTCTGCTATAAATAGGCCTAGGAAATAAATGGCAAAAGGAAAACTGTGAATAAGTCACTTTTAAAGTCAGTAAATTGAACCTGAGCTCAGTTTATAGATATACTTTATATGTGTATATACATATATATTTAAAGATTGAAATATTAAAGTCTGATATTTAAAAAAAAATTCTTAGAGCTCTGAGACTGTGATAGATGAGTTCCCTTCTTCACTTTCTTGCTCCCCTTTGTACATTTATCAAATGAAGGACTGAACTAGATGACCTCTAGGGTCCCTTCCAATTCTAAATTCTATGATATAAACTGTCTCATAGATTAGTATTCAACAGAGGATTCAGACTTGCTTCTCCACTCTTCCCTCAGCACCCACAGAAGAGTTTGATTGAAAACTGAGAAAAAAGTGATGATTTTCATGATGGATGAATTGAGTTTGAATTGCCAAAGCAGGTGGAACTATACAAAAGGCAAATAAATCTGCAGGACTGGAGTTCAGGGGAGAGATCAAGGGTGGATAAATAGACTGAATTTAAGTTGTTGTTAGGTATTTTCATAGGTGTTATTCAGTCATTTCCATCATGTCTGATTCTTTATGATCCCATTATTTTGGGTTTTCTTGGCAAAGATATTAGAGTGGTTTGCCATTTCCTTCTCTAGTTTATTTGCAGATGAGGAAGCCAAATCTAAAGGGATTAAGTGACTTGCCCAGGGTTTATTCAGTGACTTGCTCAGAGATGCTGCCACTAGGGTCTGAGGCTGGAACTGAACTCAACTCTCCTGGACTCCAGGTCCCAGCTATATCCTATAACTAGGTGGTGCAGTGGCTAGAGCACCCAGCCCTGTAGACAGGAGGCAAGCCCTTTAATCAAGGGCCATTTCCAGTCGTCTTGGTTCACATCTTGCCCAGATGGTTTCAGAAGAGAAAGTGAGGCTGGTGACTTAGCACAGCTCCCACTCAAATCCAATTCACTTGGTTGTCATGGCATCACCTCCCTGATATCAAGGTCTTCTTTGAGAATAAAAGACAAACATCATCCAACTCCCTGCTTAATCTGGGGTAAATTGCTAAATCAGGTTCCTCTTCTATAAAATAAAGGGATTGGACTAGATAGCCTGCAGGATCTGTTCTCATTCTAAATCCACCATCCTATTTTCCTTCTAGGCACCAGTTTCATAGCCTCAGGATCATCTTTGACTTTTTTTAACTTCACCTTCCAGTTCCAAGGGGATATAAAGAAAGACAACGACAAACAACAGAAAGAATAAAACAAAATGAAAACCAAACAACAACAACAAAAAAGCACTTTCTGCCCTCAAGGCATTCTCAGTGGGGGGGCGTGGTGCAGTCATAGGAAAACCACAAAGCCCAAGCAAGATACATACAAGATAAATTAAGAATAGTTTTAGAGTGAAGGAGCTGAGATTAAGGACAGTAAAAGGATTCTTGCAGGAAGTAAGACTTGAACTGAGACTTGAAAGAAGTAAGGGAATCCAGTAGGCACAGATGAGGAAGGAGAAAGTCCCAGGTTGAGTAAGAGCCAAGTGAGAAGACTGTCTTGTCCAGTTAGAAGGTGAGCATCACTGGATCACAGACTATAGGAAGGTAAGTAAGGTATAAGAAGACTAGAAAGGTAAGAAGGGGGCAAGATTTGAAGATCTTTAAAATTTTTATATTATATATTAATTTATTAATTATTTAATTTAATATTTAAGTAATTAATTATATTATATTAAAATTTTAAAATTTTATATTTGATTCAGGAGACAAAAGAGAGCCAGTGGAATTGATGGACTGGGGGAATCACAAGGTCAGACTGATGCTTTAGGAAGATGAATTTAGAAAGTAAGGAAAATGGGTCTCAGAAGGATTAAGTGAATTATTTTGATTGAGTGAATTTTTGATAGTCACTCATCAGCTAAGTATAAGAGAGTATTTGAACCCAGGGCTCCATTTTACCAAGGTGTTCCCCAACTTTTTTGGTTGCCATACTCCTTGACTCTCAGGAAACCTCCCCTCTATTCAATAAGAAATTGAGTTGATGGTGCACATGCATATTCTTTAATCTATTAGTATGTTGCTCAATTATTAAAACTTCGAAAATCCCTTTGTATCACAGGGCTACTGATGGCTTTTTTTTTTCAGTAGGACCTGGCCTCTCATCTCCACCCTGAATGTGCCACTGACTTGTTGCCAGGAAGCCTCTTTGCAATAACAAAGGAATGAATGATTCAGCAGTCACAGGAAAGCCTCCCTTGATTCCACAGCTGCCAATCTGTCGTTTTCCATGTGCTCTGGGATGCCTGCACATTAGGGGAGTTTCCAACATTGTTTTGATTCCTTTTCCTGACCCCTTCTCTTGATCAGCCCTTTCTCCCAGAATGGTTTTCCATATCATTTAAAACACAACAAAACCAAAAACTTGAAGGGAAAGTCTTAGTAGTTTCCACTAGCACATGATTTTCATTCCCCCCCACAAAAAAAAACCCAAACCCCCATAAAGTCATCCCCTGACTCCTTTTACATTCAAAAAAACAATGAATCTCAAGGCTACTAAAAGAAATCCTCAATTTGCATTTGGTGGTAAAATATCAAACCTGCTGTGTTGTTCCTGTCCTTGGCATTTTAAAACAAGAAACATTATTTTTCTTTTGTCCATTCATCTGTTCATTCAGGGTTATTTTTTGGGTTTCCTGGCTATGTGGTTCCCACCCCTACTTCTCACTCTACCCATTTCTTGGTTACTCTCTTCTATTTCCTACACTGTATTCTATGGAGAGCACTTAAGCTTTTCCCATATATAGTATAGATAGCTATAGGTGGTTAGATTCAGAATAAGATGGGAAGGCACCTGCTCTCAAGTATTTCCTCTAGTGATCATCCATTAGACTGTCTTCTCATTCTAGCTGTTCAGAAATTTGGGCAATTAGAATGACTCCCAGATGGGAGTATTGTCTCCAGAAGACCACAGTTAAATTGCATACTCCATCAGAGAAGACAGAATGTCCCCATTTAACCTTCTGCTATTTGTATATGAGTCCTAGTAATAATAATAATAATAATAATAATAATAATAATAATAATAATAATAATAATAAAGTCGACATTCCTAGAATTTTTTAAAAAATTTGAATATTTTATTATTTTTGCAGCAGTAGTTTTCAATAATCATCTTTTTGCAAGGTTTTGAGTTTTACATTTTATGTCATTTATAGAATTTTTAAAAAAAGTTTGTTTTTCCCCAGTTACATGTTAAAATTATTTTTAAAAGTTTTGATTTCCAAATTCTATCCCACTCTCTCTCCTCTACCCTCCCTGAAATGGTAAGTAATTCAATATAGTTTTTACATGTGCAATCATATAAAACTACATAATGTTTTAAATTTGATCTAATACTTCCTTCATAACAACCTGTGAGGTAGGTAGTACAAGCATTTTTATTCCCATTTTATTCATAAAAAATCTGAGACTTAGAGAGGTGAAATTACTTCAATCACCTGATTAACAGACATTTATTAAACCCCTACTCTTTGCCTAGGATTGTATAAGAGCTGGAAATAGAGAGACAAAAATGAAATAGGTCTGTGCCCTCAAAAAATATATTCTAATGGGGAGGATGGGGGAACAAGAACAGAAAACATATCCTTGTATAAATATAAACAGAATAAATACAGAACAAAATCCAAAAGATGCTAATGGTCATAGAATGAATAAGTATCAGAGCTTAGATTTGAACCTTGATATAATTTCTTGATCAGATTTTTCACCTTGAAAAAGACGAGATTGTCCAAAGTCTCTTCCAGCTCCAAACCCTCTAGAAACACAATATATGTGGTAGCCATATATTTGCAGTTTGTGCTCTTAGTTTTTCTCACAGGAGACCTGAGAAATAGGAAAAACAGGTATTATCTTTATTTTACATCAAAGGAAACTGAAGCTTGGAGTTATTAATTCACTCACTCACAGAATATACAATTTCAAAGTGATAGAGCGTTGGACCACTGGATCAGCTTTTGGGGGAAAGGTCAATCCTCCATTACAATCCACTTCTCTATGAAGAAGCAACTTAGAATTTCCCTCAAACTGTGCTCTGTGCCTGAAATATGGCAAACTATCACCACAAAAGTTTTGAATATTGGTGAGGGGAGCAGTCTCAGGTTTCTTAGAAAAAACAATATGTACATTCCTTCTTCAATTATCTGTTTTAGCTAGTGGGGTTTAGGGTTTTTTTTCCCCACTAATAAATATAAGCAAGAGACTCAAGAGACTTCTCTTCATTCAGTTGGAACAGTAGGTGTGACTATTTGTTCAGGAAGAAAACTTTTGGATAAGACACAGCAAGCCCATATTTTTCATTAATTGTTAAAATCTTTGATTGTGGGGCAGCTAGGTGGTATAGTGGAATCATGAGGATCTGAGTTCAAATCCAGTTCAAAACATTTAATAATTGTCTAGCTGTGTGACCTTGGGCAAGACACTTAACCCCATTGCCTTAAATAAAAAAAAATTTAAAAAAACTATGTAGGCTACTTAATTTTCTGTTCAAATCAGCAAAAATAAGTTTAAAAGATCGAACAGTTTTATTTCCTTTTAAAAACTAATTAAGGCACAATCAGGACACTTACCCAACAGTAAAACATATTTTCCTGCAAATGTTACATAAATTATCATTCCTGAAGTATATCTAAAAATAGGTTCTTTGAATTCCTGGTGACTTTTAAAGGAGATTCATTAAAAAAAGGGTAATTATTTCAAAAATACTATAATCTTTTGAAAAATGCTTTATTCAAAACAACTTAGATGCCTTACAGCCAGCAGGGAACTTAGGTTGAAATAGGAAAGTGGGAGAGAGGAAGGCATTGCCCACTTGGATCCCAACTGAGTAAGGATAAAGTACTTCCAATTTTGTGTGTGGAATTTATTGAGCATCAAATCAGAGATTCTTCAATTGAAATAGGGTGGAGTAGAGTAGAACATAGAAATTCTTAGGGATGCATAAAGATAGGGGGTCAAGTGTTTTGTATAGAGATATTAAGGCAGCTAAGTGTCAGTAGACAGAACCAGTGCTTTGATCAGGAAGTCCTGAGTTCAAAATCTTCTCAGACCATTATTAACTGTGACCTTGGCAAGTCATTTAATCTCTACAAACTTCAATTTTCTTGTGTCTAAAATGAAGATACTAATAGTACCTACTATCCAGGGTGCTTGTAAGGATAAAATGAAATAATATCTGTAAAGCATTTTGGAACCCTTCAAGTAAGAGCCAGATATTTTTTTAGTGGTACAAGTGGGTCAGAGGACCTGATTTCAAACCCCATTTCTGATATTTACTATATTGACCTTGAGCAACCTCATTGGCCTCAGTTTTCTCTTCTTGAAAATGAGTTTAGGCTAGATGGTCTTCTTCCAGCTCTAATTATATGAGCCTTTGAAAATATATTGTATAGGCATTGGGATCAGAAAAGGGGAAGGGTTACAGAAATTGTTTTGAATATTCAGTAAATGTTTCTTTCCTGTTCAGCAAAAAGCTGACAATAACCCCCAGGAGTATAATGAATATTATGAACAGGCAGTTTTAGGAAGTCAGAGGCCTGGTACAATCTGAGTGAGCCTAATCTTACATTTTAAACCCAAGTACAGAAAACCTCAAAAATGTCTATTTCAAAGAAATCTACAGGGCCATAAGCATTAAGTGATTCCCAGATCACATAGGAATCACTTATTTTCATATTCTTTAAGTGATGATTTAATAATACTTACTTTTAATATGACACAATAGTTTATAAGATACTTTTACATACTTTAATTCATTTGACCCTAATCTTAATCTTAGCCCACAGCAAACCATCCTTGTAAAGTAGGCGGTGCAAATAGTGACCTCCATTTTGCAGGTAAAGAAACTAAAGTCCAAAGAGTTTAAGTGATTTAGGTCACAGAGGACTGTAGATTTAAACCCATATAGCACTGCCTCTGAATCCTTCAACATGATTCCTTCATGATTCCTTCAACATCTATGCTCCTTAAGTCACTTTCCTACATACTGATTATCAGAAAAGCTGAATCAGTGATGGAAAGTTCTCATTCACTAAGCCAAAAGAAGGTTGTTATCTAGTAACACAGAAACTCCAGACCAAACAACCTGTCTGGCATTGAGTCGTATCAATTGGAAGCATCCTATTAATATTGATACCCTTTCAAAGTTCCCTTGTAATTTAAGCACAAGTTTAGCCTTTTAAAATGTTTCTCTATAGCAACATTTATCTGTGAGGTAGTTTAGTAGTTAAAAATCAAAAGATCTGGGTTCTAGTCCTAACTCTACCACTTACTGCTTATATGACTTTGGGCAAGTCACTTAAACTCTCTGAGTCTTAGTTTCTGTATCTATAATATGGACATAATAATACTTGCACTAATTTCTTTTTTAGGACTGTTGTTATTATCAAAAGAGATATGATTTATGATGATGTGGACAAGTATAATAATTGGATTTTGAGTGTGAAGTGTTTTAGAAATCAATGCCCTACTTTACATTTGAGAAAATAGACTCATAAAATTAAAATGGTTTGTGACCATGAAACATCATACAAATGCGAATTATTTATCATCAACATCAAGTTTTCTCATTCTCATCTTTTATCAATTACAGAGATAGCTAGGAGGCATAGTAGATATAGCTGGTTTCAGGAAGGCCTGAATTCAAATTCAGCCTTACATGCCAGCTTTGTGACCCTGGGCAAATCTCCCTTGGCTTCCTCATATGTAAAATGACTAAACAATAGCTACCTTCCTTCCTGAGTTATTGTGACCAATGAGAAATAATTGTAAATTGACTGGCACAAAGTAAGTGACCATATGTTCTTCTTGTTGTTCAATCACGTCTGACTCTTTGTGACCCCTTTTGGGGTTTTCTTGGCAAAGATCTGAAATGGTTTGCCATTTCCTGCTCCAGCTAATTTTTGGATAATAATAGCCTATTATCATCATTACTGTTATTGTAGCAAACAGGAAGAGAGCCATGCACATGGTCAATATTGGAAAACCTATAAACAGACAAACATCAATTAATGCCAATGTTTCATAAACAGAAAACATTAGAAAGATCACTGCAAATGCTATTTTTGCTACAAATAGGGATACCTAACTTCCATAAAAACAAAGAAGAAAAAGAAATCTTAAACAGATGAAATGCTTGACCATAATGCTATTACTAATAGGTGAAATTTATAGCATGATTGTATGCAGAATGCAATACAAATAGAAGATAAATAAAAGTCATGTATAGAATAAATACCCCAGGAACAGAGGGAAGAGGGAGCTCTAATACCTGAGGGAATCATGAAAGACGTCTTGAAGGAAGTATCACTTGATCTGAGCTTTGAAGGAGCCAAGTTGTTACAAAAGTCATAAATAATGAGAGTTCCTCAGGCTTGGGAAACAAATTGTGCAAAGACATGAAAATGGGAGATAGAATATCATGTGTAGGGAATAACAAGTATACTAGTTTAGATTTAATATGTTTGAAGGATAATAGTATATAATCAGCTTTGAAAGATAAACAGGAATTAGATTGTGAAGGGTCTTAAATGTGAAACTGAGGAATTTGTATTTTATCCTAGAATTAATGGGAAGCTGAAACTTCTTGAGCAGGGAAATAACATCTTCAGCTCTGCATTTTATGATATGAATTTAGAAGTTATGTGGAGAATGCATTAGAGATGAGAGAGAATAGAGACAAGGAGATCAATTAGGAGACTTTAACAATAGTAAAAGTGAGGAGTGATAGAGTTTATAATAGGGTAGTAGTATGTTTGTATCCCAAAAGATTCAAAGGAAAAGGAAAAGAACCTATACCAACAATAATATTTATAACATCTCTATTTGTGGTGGCAAAAATTGCAAATTGAGGGATGTCCATCAACTGGGTAATGGCTGAACAAATTGCGGTATATAATTGTACCACAATGTTATTATTCTATAAGAAATGACAGGCAGGATGCTTTTAGAAAAACCCAGAAAGTCTTCTATGAACTGATGCAAAATTAAGTGAGCAGAACCAAGAGAACAGTATGCTGTACAATGTTCAACTATGAGTAATTTAGCTATTTTTAACAATACAATGATTCAAGACAATTCTGAAGGACTTGTGATGAAAAATGACAAAATAAAAAGTGATGGAATCTGGGTACAATTCAAAGCAAACTTTTTAAACTTTATTTTTCTTAGATTTTTTGTTTTGTGTCATGTTTTTTCTGTAACAAGACTAATATGGAAATATGTTTTGCATGGCTGTAAATCTATAGCAAATTGCTTTCCTTTTCAAAGAGAGGAGAAAATAGGGAAGGAAGGAGAATATTTGAAACTCCAAATTTTAAGAAATTAATGTTAAAAATTGTTTTTGTATGTAATTGAGAAAAAGTTAAAGAATAGTGGCCCTATGAGTAAAATAAAGGGAATGGATGCATTGATGGTTCTTGCCCTTCATTATTGAAGAAAACCAAAATAACATTACTATGTTAGAGTCAAAATACAGGGTGTCTAACTGTGACTGATCAGACTAATATGAGCTCAGAATGCTCTACCTCAATTTGGGCAGCAATAGTCCAAGTGAACACCTGGGGTGTTTACTTTAAACTTATGTATCTCACATTTTCTTTGAGCTACTTCAATTCTGCCTTGCTTATAGAGAGCAGCACCCTCACATCATGCTGGGTGGTTTTGTTCCAGTGTCTCCCATGCTATATAGTCAATTCTAAACTTAAGAGAGTCCTTCAGGGTGTTCTAGTATTGCTTCTTCTGACCCCCTTGTGAGTGCTTGCCCTGTGTGAATTCTCTATAAAATACTCTTTTTGGCAAGTGTACACTTGGCATTCTAATAACATGCCCAGTCCATTGTAGTTGCACTCTCTGTAGTAATGTTGGAATGCTAGACAGTTTAGCTTGAGAAAGAACCTCAGTGTCTTGTATCTTCTTCTGCCAGGTGATCTTCAGAATGTTCCTAAGATAATTTAAATGGAAGCAATTCAGTTTCCTGACATGGCACTGGTAGATTGTCCAGGTTTCACAGGCATATAGCAACGAGGTCAGTACAACAGCTCTGGAGACCTTCAGTTTAGTTGTTAGTCTAATATTTCTTCTCTCCCATACTTTCTTTTGGAAAATTTCAAACACTGAGTTAGTTCTGGCAACTCATGTGTCAACCTCATTGTCAATTTTTACCTTCTTGGAAGGGACACTGACCAGGTAAGTGAATTTCTCCACATTATTTAAAACTTCTCCATTTGCTGTAATTGATGTTTCCATATATGGATGGTGTGGTGCTGGCTGATGAAGCACCTGTGCTTTCTTAGTGTTAATTATTGGACCTAAATTTAGCACAAGGAGCAGAGAATCAATCTATACTTTGCTACATCTCAGCTTCAGAGGCTGCATTGAGTGCACAATCACCTGCAAACAGCAGATTATGCACTAACACTCCCTCCACTTTGGTCTTGGATTGTAGCCTTTTCAAATTGAAGAATTTATCATCAGTTTAGTAGTTAACTTTGATGCTGTATTCATCCTCAGTGAAGGTGCTTGATAACATGGCTGAAAATATGCTAAAAGATATGGGAGTGGGGCGGCTAGGTGGTGCAGTGGATAGAGCACCAGCCCTAGAGTCAGGAATACCTGAGTTCAAATTTGACCTCACACACTTAATAATTACCTAGCTGTGTGGCCTTGGGGAAGCCACTTAACCGCATAGCCTTGCAAAAAAACAAAACAAGACCCTAAAAAAAAAAGATATGGGAGCAAGGACACATTTTTGTTTACTCCGTTCATAACCAGGAAATTATGAAAGAACCTGGTCAAGCTGATAAAGACTACAGATGAATTTCTCTGGGGACCCACATTTTGACATAATTTTCCATAAATCCTTATAATCTTGGTCTGTTCTTATTTTTCCTGAAGCTGTAGGACAGCAAATACCATATCGACTGGCCCTCTACCCTTTCTCAAATCACACTGTCTTTCAGGGAGGTGACTATCTTCCAGGTGAAGGTTCAGTCTATTGAGAAGGACTCTGGCATGAATCTTACCAGTCATTACTAAAAGAGAAATACCCTTGTAAATTTTTTACCTTTTTAAGAGATGGAAAATGGAGGCATCCTTGAATTCTGGAGGAATAATCTCTTCACTCCATGTAACCTGGAAGATTTCAGTCAGTTTTTGGATGAGCAATGGACCCCCCACCTTGTAGATCTCAGCTGGAATAGAATCAGCACTAGATGCTTTGCCACATGAAAGGAGTCTAAAGGCATCCAAAACCTCTTCTTCAGTTGGAGTTCCAGTTAGGGACAGTTTGACTTCAACTTGAGGCAAATTGTCAATGACTTCTGCATTGATTTATGATGGTCTGTTAAGGACAATATGGAAGTGTTCAGCCCATCTCTCTAGGATCATGTCCCTATCATTAATCAATGTGGATCAATCAGCACTGATCAGTGATAGGTATCATGGGTGTATCATGAGAAAGTTCTTATGAATTACCAGTGTCATCTCCCCATCTTTGACACATAAATAGCCTTCAGGTCTCATAAAAGCTCTTTGGACTGTTAACTATCTGCATAAAACTGAATTTCATTTGCCTGCTTCCTGAACAAAGGATCCTGCATCACTTGTACTTTACTTTTGCAGGAGTTAAATATTGCCATCTTAGAAATGGATGAACTATCATGCTGATCAAACCTGTGGAGTACTTGTTTTTCATTTAGAAACTTCTGAATTTTCTCATCATTTTTAACAAATCAGTCTTGGTGTTTGGGGAGTATTCTGACCCAGATGAGCAAATGCATTGTTATACACCAGATCTCTGAAAGCTGTCCACTCTTTATTTCTGCTCTACTTTGCTAAGCTTGGCTTAGTTTTCCCTCCAAGTTAGCAACAAACTCTTTCTCAGAGAAGTTCTCAAATCTCTTGATATTAATTCTTCTAGTATTCATTTTGCCATAGGGCTGCCGCTTTGGTTGAATGTGAATATTCAGCATGGAGAGGATGAGTCTGTGATCAGTCCAGCTCACTGCCCCACATGTTGCCTTTGTCATTCTCACATCCTGTCTGTTTTTTCTCCTTATTAGATGCCAATGTTTTCTATGGGGGTGTATCCAGGAATTTTTAGTATGTTTAGGTAAATGGAAGACAGTGTTTGTGATAAGGTGATGAGATGCACAAGTCTTCAGTAGAAGGGACCTTTGCTGTTGCTGTTTCCAACTTTATTCCTCTGAAGGACTCCTTGCCATGTCTGGTAATTTGAGCCTATTCTAATATTAAAGTCACCCAGAATTATAAGCCTGTTCTCTCTTTTTTTTTTTAGGTTTTTTTTTTCAAGGCAAATGGGGTTAAGTGGCTTGCCCAAGTCTACACAGCTAGGTAATTATTAAGTGTCTGAGGCTGGATTTGAAGGAGTACTTAGGTACTCCTTACTCCAGGGCCAGGGCTCTATCCCTGCTCTATCTACTGCACCTAGCTGCCCCTAAGCCTGTTCTCTTTTGGTACATTGATGATAAGGGTCTCCAAATCTTCATAAATTTTTTTTTTTACTTCATTAGGATTCATCTTAGTGGGAGCATAGGCATTGATGACAATGGCAAGGTGTTTTCCTGAAAGTGGCAATCTCATTGTCATGAGTCTGTCAAGATTGACTAGATTAGTTTTGATTTCAAAACCTACCTCAGCTTCATGGCACTCCCCTTCGCTTCAGTCACTCCAGAAAAACATGAATCCAGCTCTGACTTAAGTATATTGGCCTTCATTTGCCAGCCTTGTTTCACTCAGGATTTTTGGCTGTGATACTTGCTGGGTTCTCTTGCAACAAGAATTATTTATCTTTCAGGTCTTTTGGGTCTTATATTGTCTATGAGTGTGAGCATATTCCATGTACTGATAAAGAGTGGAATCTTCTTTGAGGGAAGTTTTTGTACAGTTTTTTTGTATTACAACTGCAGACTGGGATCCCCAACTACTGTAGTAATCAGACCAGGGTTGGGTAAGCAGACAATTTTTAGGACATCTTTTTTTTTCTTAATAATTTTTAGGACATCTTTTCTAGTCCCATCCTCACATCAGAGGGTGAGAAGTACCTTAAGAGGGCTGTTCAGACACTCAAGGGACTGCTGAATCCCACTGCTGCTTTCAGTGGGGAAAAGACCCTCTGGCCTGTGCTACCTGTGTGCAGGGTTGTGATTATAGCTCCCAGTGTATCTGTACCTGCTGCTTACCTGTCACCACAGAATTTTAAGGAATGGTAAAGTGGTATGAGTGATGTCTTTTGATTCATGTGTTGATTAGATTTAAGTGAAGTAAAGTTGCACAAAGTCATTGACCACATTGTGTCTTCCAAAGTTATCATCATCATAATACAGTGGCAAGGCAGAGTCAAGACAACTGGTGATGACTCCAGATACAGTGAATGACCTTGGCATCTTTGATATCTAACCAAACTCTAAGTGCTTCATAGCACTTGCTTCAACTGCCTTCATGACCATTGGAACTAAGTGTTCTCATCCACCCATTCTACCAATGAAAGACATCATATTCTTAGGGTAGAAAGCTTCCAATTTGCCAATGAGTCACCCTGGTTTAATCTGCCTGCCAAAATGGTACCGGGGTGTGACAACTGTGCATGCCACAGCTTCTTGGAACCCCAGGGGAGAATTAGGTGGCTTAGGTGAACATCAAAGGAGGATAGCGGTCCTGTAAAAGGCTCAGCAGCCCTCATACCAGAGATAATAGTCTTCCTAGAACACATCCTACAATCTGAATGGATGCAAAAGATGTTGTAGAAGTAAAGGGACGATACTTACCAACTAATTGTGAAGTGAGGGAGAGTGAAGAGTTGAAGATGTCTTTGAGATTGTAAAATCATATAATTGGAAAAAATAGTGACACCTTTGGAAAAAAAGTAGGATTAGAACAGAAAATCATTTTGGCTTTGAACATGTTTAATTTGAGAGACTTTATGGGAGGTCTAACTGGAGATCTTCATAAGGCAGTCAAAAGTAAAGGACTGGGGGGCAGCTAGGTGGTGCAGTGGATAGAGCACCGGCCTTGGAGTCAGGAATACCTGAGTTCAAATCTGGCCTCAGACACATAATAATTACCTAGCTGTGTGGCCTTGGGCAAGCCACTTAACCCCATTGCCTTGCAAAAAAAAAGAGTAAAGGACTGGAATAGACATAATCTGCAAAGAGATGTTAATTGAAACTATGGAAATTGAAATCACTAGAAAAGAAGAGGGTACAACATAGAAACCCTGAAGTGAATCCTTCAAAAGTGTAGAGGCATGGATGATAATCCTGTAAAAAAAGAAAACTCTTGGAAGCAATCTTCAGATGAGTAGGAAGGTACCCAGAAGGGAGAGGTTTCATGGAAACCCAGGAAGCAGAAAGAGATGATGGTGACCAGTGTCAAATAGTGCAGAAAAATAAAGGATGGGGACTAAGAAAATACCATTAGAATTATTAAATAAAGGTACTCTGGAAAGAACAGTTTCAATCAAGGAGTGGGATCAGAAGTGGATGAGTGGATTGTGAGAAAGGGAAGGCAAGGAGTGTGGATGGCTGTTCCCCACACTTCACATCCTACATCCCACTCTGGAAATTTAATTGTAAAAGGGAAGAAAGATGATAGATCAAGTGATTGACAGAATCAAGGAAAGTGCTTTTAAGGATGAGAGGCATTTAGGCATGTGATTAGGCAGCAAAGAAAAAAAAATATGGATAAGAAGTTTAAAAAAGGGAGAGAAGATGAAAAGGGAAATCTCCCAGAAGAGATGGAAGGGCCCAAAAAGAGGAGGTGGCAACTGAGATTGGAGCAAAAACTGATTTTGAGGAGATTTGGAGAATGCATTTGCAGAGAAGAGGGAGTTGACATAGACAGCTTCAAACTTTTTGGTGATGTATGAGAAATAACAATGTTTGTCCTTCATTTTCGAAGAGACCACAACATTAGGGGAGGTGATGTCCTGACAAGCACATGAGTTTGATTTGAGTGAGGGGGCTGTGCTAAGTCACCAGCCTCACTTTCTCCTCTAGAGAATCTGGCTCCAGTGGCCAGATATGAATTGGGACACTTGGAGATGACCCTGGATGTGGGACAATCAGAGTTAATTGACTTGCCCTAAGTCCCAAAGCTAATTAGTGTCAAGTGTCTGAGACTGGACTTGAACTCCTATCCTCTTGATTCCAAAATCAATGCTCTATCCACTGGGTGACCAAGCTACCTTGTTAAGGAAAGGTCCATTTATTCCTATGCTAGTCCACGTTTAAAAGAAATAGCCATTGGATATTTTTTTCAAAAGATTTTGCAGCATCTCTTAATATAATCACATGATTTTTTTGTTATTTTTGTTACTAATATGACCTGTTATACTTCCTGCATAAATGATCTGGTATCTTTTCCCCTTCTAGACTGCTTCTGATAGATTTATCCCTTCTGGCTTAAGATGGCTTCCTCCCTCCCACTCCAAAGTAATATTAGCTCTTATAAAGTGGATATAATAATAGTTATGATTAGCTACAGTAGCTACCATTTACATAGCACTTTGAGGTTTGCAAAGCATTTTATACATGTTGACTTATCTGGCCCTCATAACCCTTTGAAGTGGGTGCTATTAATATCTCCATTTGACAGATAAAGAAACTGAGTCTCATACAGTTTAAGTAACATGGTAACACAACTAATGAATAAATTAGAATTTGAACTCAGGTCTTATAATTCCAAGTCCAGTGCTTTTTTTCTACTGTCCCACCTAGCTGCCTAGGAAACTAATAAGTGCCCTTTCTTTTGTGATCAGAAGTTTATACAAAAATAACCCCAATTATTTCCCCAGGGTAAAAAGAGAAAATTTGGATCATATAAATGGCTCACACTAACTAAAGATTGTATTCTTGCATTTCTATGATTTTACTCTCTGTGCAGCATTTGGGAGCCATATGGGGGAAAGAGTGTGTGATGATATTATTCTTTCTATTAGGTTATCTCTTAAATATGCATGTAGGGCCCTCTGAAGAGTTTCTAAAATGAGAAGCATGATTCCTTCTGAATAAACTTCCCCTTCTCATGGCACCCAGGGTGTCTCATTTTTAGCTAGAATTTGCTTCTTTGCCTACTCCAGCTGAAATTGGGGTTTGGTTTTAACAAGACCTTTGCAATACTCTTTCAGGAAATACAGCTTGCACTTTTTGATGTGTTACACAGGTTGAAAAAACATACATGATAGGATCTTTAGCTTCTGCTTTTCAGCTCCTGCAAGTATTTTTTCACATCCATGTGTGTGGTGACTCATTACCATTGAGTTTGCCAGTGAGAATAAGAACATGGTGGGGGTAGTTTGGGCAACAAAAGAGATCAGTTACCATGATCTGTTTTCATTTTTCTCTTTGTTTTGACTTTTCAATGATGCAAACATTCCCATTGGGTTTCCACCCAGTATTTTCTTTGTGTGGCTTAAAATAGTCTCTCTCTAATTACAACATTACATACCATCTTTATGTGTTTTTTTAAAAGCAAAAAATTTTAAAACACTTGATTCAATTCAAATAAATTCATTTAAATTCAATATGGGGCAGCTCTTTGGATGCTGAACTTGCTATCATTAGCTCCAAATGTATACCAACTCTGAAAAAAAATCCTCTCTGAGCCTCAGTTTACTCATCTGTTAAATGAGAAAGTTGATGTAGATAACTTAGTTCTAGATAGTACTAGATCTAGGAACCATAATCTTATAACTATTTCCTACCATGGTACTGTGGAAGATTTTAAAAGAAATCAAAATAGGAGACATGACTTATACTTTCAAAAATGCTTCTAGTCTAGCTGGACAGATATAGTGAATATATATAAAACAATTAAATAACAATATGAGTCATGACATGATTAGGTACAAAAATAAGTGTTATAGATAATAGGTGTTATGGTATATTATAATGGAAAGAACAATAATTTTGAGAGTCAGAATCTAGATTAGAGTCCAAATTGCCATTATATCTGTGTGACCTTGGACAAGTCACCTAAATTCTGTAAGCCTAAATTTCTTTCTCTTTAAAATGAGGGAGGGGCAGCTAGGTGGCAAAGTGGATAGAATATTGGCCTTGGAGTCAGGAGGACTTGAGTTCAAATGTGCCCTCAGACACTTATTAATTGCCTAGTTGTGTGACTTTAGGCAAATCACTCAACTCCATTGCCTTGCAAGAAAAAAAAAAGTGAGGGAGTGGAACAATGTGGATAACCTCAAAAATACTTTCTAATATGTCTATGGGATTTGAAAGAATGGAGAAACTAATATAGCAACTAGATAACTTACTGGAAAATGCATTGTAGATGGACTCAGGAAGACCTAAGTTTGGATCCTGTCTCAGAAACCTACTAACAGCTGTATTACCCTGACCAAATCACTTAACCTCTCTGTAACTTTTATTTTCTCATTTGGAAAAATGGACATAATAATAACACCTATATCACATGGCATTATGAGGACAAATTAGTTAATATATGAAAATTGCTTTTGTAAACATTAAAATTTTTATTGATCAATCAGTAAATATTTATTTTGTGGCTACTCTTTACTCCTTAGTTACTCTGGGCAGTTAGGTGGCAAAGAGAATAAAACACTGGACCTTGTAGTCAGGAAGATTCTGAGTTCAAATTTTGCCTTTAGGCACTTACTAACTTTGTTACTCTCAGGAGCAAGTCAATTAACTCTGTTTACCTCAGTTCTGTATCTGTAAAATGAGCTGGAGAAGGAAATGGCAAACCACTCCAGTATCTTTGCCAAGAAAACCCCAAATGATGTCACAGAGAGTCAGACATGACTGAAAAATGACTGAACATCAACAATCTCTGCTCCTGGAGGCAAAAGGAAGTTTTTGAGTATGATCAAATCTGTGATTTAGGAGGATCACTTTAGTGACTGAATGAAGGATGGGTGTGGGGAGAAAGGGGTGAGCAGACCCACAGTCAGGCTATTGTAATAATCAGGGAGTGAGATGACCAGTCCTTGCTCTAAAGTCTGGAAGGACAGTATCATAGAAGAGAAAGTGTATTTAAGAGATGCAACAAGATTGAAAACCCTTAGTTCACAAATCTACAGAATATTTCTGCCTTGTAGAGACTTAGCACATACATTATTCAGTGTTTTCCATCTCAGAGCTCTTTCTTTTGGTATTTTTTTGAGACTGTTTTTGTTATTAGCACATTTTCCTGTTAATTGAGCTTCCTGACATAATAAGCAGGACAGGCAATGGTGCTGTTGCTATTGGAAAACTAGTTTTACCTTGTTTTTCACCACTGACTCCAAGGGGGAACTTGTAAGAAATTTATTCACTCCAAAGAGGAAGAAAGGAGAAAGTAAAATAAAGAGAATGAATCTTAAATAATATGGAATATTTATCAATAGAATCCTTTCATCTTTTGTAAAAACATCTCTGGGGACTTTAACACTGGGGTGTGGCCCAAATTAAGACTCAATATGAGTTTTAACTTTCAGCTTAGATTCTTAGGAGGTCATTGACTAATTATATTTGTTAGAAAGTCTTAAATTCAAGAATAAAGATGTCTTAAATTTCTTTACAATTAGTCCATTTTGATGGACACAAATCCCAATAGACCTTTTAAAGAAAGTACAAAAAAAAAAGACTCAATTTCACATAGTTGTAGAGTTAATTCACAGGAAGAGGGGCAATGTGATATAGCTGATATAGGGTCAACCTTTTGAGTAAAAACATTACAACTTCAAGACCAGTTTCTAAAATCATTCTAGCATTATATCTCTGGACAGATGACAACCACTCAGTGCCACATACTTGAAGTTACCATAAATAGAGTGAATTTCCACATGGAGAGGTTTTTTTTGCACCAATAAAATCACAAGTCTAAACCAGAATTCAGTGAATTATTTTAAAATGTGTCAAGTATCTCAATTGGGGATTGGTCATATCAGAATATGCTTATATAGAAGAATATTAGAATATCCTTATGTGAAAGAATATCAGAATATAAAAAGGTGGAAGGGATTTTAAGGTTCACCCAGTTCTTTTTTTGGGAAGAGGAAGAAATTGAGACTCAGGAAAAATGAGATGACTTGTCCAAGGTCACACTGTTATTAACTAGTATCCTCAAATTCAGGTCTCCTGACTCTAGGTCTGATTATCAGAGTGGTATTAAGATAGATGACTGAAATCTAGAGACCAAGTAGAATTAAATGAGGGAGTCAGGACAGACAATTGAGAGGATTTACAATGGACACTAAGAAGAGAATTTGTAGGTATTGGAAAAATAAAGGCACCAGGCAGCAGACAAATAGAAGAGCAGTTAAGAAAAACAAAGAATACACAGTTTCAGAGGTCTCATGATGAATCATGCAATCTACTTCCAGATTGAGAGGTGACAGACTCAAAGTACAAATTACAACACATTTTGGGGGTGGAGGGTAGGACATGTTTAATGTAGAAATTTGTTTTTCTTGATTATACATATTTGGAATGGGTTTTGTTTTTATGGCTTCATCAGTGGGTGGGATAATTCAGAAATTAAAAATAAAATTGAATTTTAAAATGTTTTTAAGAGGGGGAAAAAAAGGAAGGGATAGAAGGGAAGAGTGGACTACAATGGACAATAGATGGTCAAATCTGAAGTAATGGTAGGAAATTAGTCTGGAAGGTCCAGAAGCTGACAACAAGGATTCAATCACAGGAACTGTATTAAAGGGGATAAGAGCCTTGAGCAGAGAACCAAAGTGGGAATTCATGAACTTTAGGGTAGAATTAAAGGAGGGAGCAGAAAACCTAGTTATTTAAAGTGGGATTTAAGTCCTGGGACTTGGTCCCAAGTAACCTGTTAGGTTAGAAATGGAGTACCCAATCAGAGTGGGGTCAAAAGTAAAACTGTTAGTTCTCTTCTTAGTGTCCATTGTAAATCCTCTCAATTGTCTGTCCTGACTCCCTCATTTAATTCTACTTGGTCTCTACTTGGTCTCCTTAAATCCCCCCTAATAAGGAAAAGATTGGTTTTAGGCTCTGAGTTGTGCCTGAAATTAGGGATATGAGCTAAATGGTTTCATGGGGAAGGGAAATGGACTTTAGTGGCAGGGAGGCAATCAGATTATATCAACAAGATAGATAATTGGAAAATAGCATCTATGACAATTTAATAACAGTTTGTTTACTTTTTGGTCAAAAGGATGGAAATGATAAATTTCAGACTTGGAGGAACCCAGAAGATATCTCTGAGGATGACATTTTAATGCAAGAAAATCTCATTAACCTGAACTTTGAACTCAAAATTTGTGCACATACTGAGATGTCCTCGTTTGAAGTATAACTTTGAATAAGGCCTACAAGCATATATTTTGTCCTAATAGTTGTGGAGCACATAAATTTTTTAAAATATATCACTGACACCCTCACTTCACTCTAATGTCATTAGCTAACCATGTGACCTTTACTAGCCACAGTCAGCCCAGACTTTAATTGTTTATTAAGTGAAATTACCTTTACCTCGATGTTGTTTGATAGCTTGATCAATATATGAGAGGGAATGCAGAAATTCTGGGAAGTCCTAGATATCCCCTTCTCTACCTATCCTCAACAGAGTCAAGACAAAATAATGAATGTAAGCTTCTTGAGGGTAGGAACTCTCTTGTTTTTGTTATTTGTAGCCTGAGCCCCTGGTGTTCATGATGAATATTAAGCGCTTATTAAATATTTTCTCAATCTTTCTATCACTCTTCACCAATAAATGTTTTTGTGCTGCCAATGCAGAAAAACTAAGAGGGTTCCTTACCAGCCCCTGGCAAAATGCTCTTTTTGGCATTCAAGGCCCTTCATAATTCAGCCCCTTCCAATCTTTCCACTCTTCATCTTACTCTTTGAAACAGACTCTTCAGTCCTATGGCACTGGCCTCTTGACTGTTCCATAAAAACATACTCCATCTCTGGACATTTTCTCTGGCTGTCTCCCTCCTTTGCTTCACCTAACTCCCTGGTTTCCTTTAAGCTCCAACTAAGACCCTACCTTCTACAAGAAGCTTTCCTCAACTCCTCTTATTTTACGTGCCTCCTCTTTCTTAATTACTTCCTATTTATCCTGTATCTAACTTGTTTTGTACAAATTTGTTTGCATGTTGTTTTGTCTTTTAGATTCTTAAATTGTAAGCTCCTTGAGGGCAGGTTTTCTGTGCTTTGCCTCTTTTTGTATCCCAGCAATTAGGACAGAGTTACTCACAGATTGTCTGGACAGGGAGACTGTGAACAGGAGGATTCTAACCAGGATTTGCTCTTAATCCCTGGCAGAAATTGTCAGAGATAGGGATTCAATAATATTGTGCAATAAACAAACAAACAAATAAATAAATAAAATAATTGAATAAATTAAATAAAATAATGAAAATAAATAAATTATTGCCACCCACTCCTGAATAAGGTCATAGTCATGTTTCTGGCAGTGCTCAAGCACTTCAGCTAGGGGCTCTGGATCTGATCTGAGCTGTGTTGTTAAGAGTTGTTATATATCTCTGAAGAGTTATCTATGTTGTATTGTCAGATATGGTCACTGTCAGTTGATTTGGTTTAATTTTTTTGGTTACAAGATTTTCTTTGTTATAAAGGAAGACTCACTGGCAATAAGATACAGAAGAAGAGGAATGGTATTCAGAAATGACTATGATAACAAAAAGGCATCAGTAAAACTTGAACAAGAACAACATCAAATCCCTGATTATATTCTGAGAAATGTTTACAGATTTGTAGGAAGCTGAGTAAGTTCTGGAAGAGAGATTCTTTTAAAAAATATATTTTATTTGTTTTCCAATTATATACAATAGTAGTTTCTACCTATCATTTTTTGTAATGTTTTGTATTTTACAATTTTTTTCTCCAGCTTCCCTTCCCTCTCCTCACCCCCCCCACAGAAGGCAATCTATAATCTTTACATTGTTTCCATGCTATACATTGATCAAAATTGAATGTGTTGAGAGAAAAATCATACCCTTCAGGAAAAAATATAAGAGACAACAAAATTACATAGTATATAAGACAACTTTTTTTTTAAATTGAAGGTAATAGTCTTTGGTCTTTGTTTAAACTCCACAATTCTTTCTCTGGATATAGATGGTATTCTCCCTCCTAGATACCCTAAAATTGTCCCTGATTGTTGCACTGATGAAATGAGCAAGTCCATTAAGGTTGATCATCACTCTCATGTTGCTGTTAGAGTGTACAGTATTCTTCTGGTTCTCTCATCTCACTCAGCATCAGTTCATGAAAGTTTTTCCAGGCTTCTCTGAATTCCCATCCCTCTTGATTTCTAATAGAACAATAGTGTTACATGGGGTACATATACCACAATTTGTTCAACCATTCCCCAATTGATGGACATTCACTCTATTTCCAATTCTTTGCTACAACAAACACATCTGCTATGATTATTTTTGTACAAGTGATGTTTTTACCCTTTTTCATGATCTAGAAGAGAGATTCTTAAGACCTTTAGCCTTGAAAACAGAGGATCCAAGAAGAATGATGGTGCTCTCAATATCAAGTTGGGAAGTTAGGAGGATGAATAGATAATTACTTCTATTTTGGATATTTCAAGTTAAAATATAGGTTAAAATATCGAAGAGACAGAGATGCAAGGCCTGAGCACAGGAGAGATAAAATAATATGTAGCTGTGAAAATCACATACATAAAGATGACATTGAATCCGTAGGAGCTAAAGAGATAACTGAAAGTATATGACAGGAAAGGAGAGGATCAGGATCAGAGTCCTCAGGTAAATCCATGCATAGGACATGAGATAAGGATGGAGAATCTGTAAAGTAGACTGAGAATGAGTAGTTGAGTAGGTAGAAACATACCTACAATAGTACAATGTTGAGGGAAGATTATGAGTAGTAATGCCTTGGGAAATAAGAGAATCAGTTGAGGGAAAAGCAAGTTTGGATGGAACTGGAGCCTTAGAAAAAGAAGCAATTTCTCATGATTTAGTGAATGTTGATGAAGGTGCATTAGTACATTAGGAGAGAGGATCTACAATACTGGTCATGGGGGGAAAAAAAGATGAATCATGGAGTCTGGACCTCCATGCTAAGTTAAACAAATAGTTAGGAGGAATGTTTTTCCTTCCCAGGGCATGAATCCAAGCTATGATGGAGAGTTTCCTGAGACTTATCAAATATGACAACTATTCCAGTGATTTTCTAGGGACAAATGGATTGTAGATGGATAAAAGAGATCCTGATTTAAAAAAAACTAAAAATGAATTTTTCAAATTATTTTTGAAAGAGGTGTTAAAATAGTAATTTATAAACATAGAACAGGAAGAGTCATGCTCATTAAGAGTCATTGTCATCAAGGGTTCATCAAGATCAGGTCATATAAGATTCTCATTCTCTCTCTCTCTCTCTCTCTCTCTCTCTCTCTCTCTCTCTCTCTTTGCTCTTTTGCTCTCTCTTTATGTCTTTTAAAGATAGCACACACAAAAAAGAATCATACATCTAGATTTCAGCAGGTCTCTCATGCCATAGTTATAGTTAAGACTGAGACATGTAGGGGCGGCTAGGTGGTGCAGTGGATAGAGCACCGGCCCTGGAGTCAGGAGTACCTGAGTTCAAATCCGGCCTCAGACATTTAAAAATTACCTAGCTGTGTGGTCTTGGGCAAGCCACTTAACCCCATTTGCCTTGCAAAAAAACCCAAAACCCTAACAAAAAAGAGAGAGAAATTAAAAGATAAAATATTAAGACATGTAGATTAGAAGATAGATGGTTTAGAGACTCATTCAATAACCAAAGAGTCAGTCATTAAGGGATCACTGTCAAATTCTTTAGGACAGTGCCCCAGGTTTGTGCCCTCAAGTCTTGTGCAATTTTTATTCACTCATTTGGATGAAGATATAGAGGGTCTACTTATAAAATTTGCAAGTAATATAAACCTGGCAGGAATAGCTAACACATTAAGCAATAGATTCAGAATCAAAATAATATTGAAAGGCCAAAACATGAGCAGAATTTATTCAAACACTAAAATGAACCTATGATTAGTCTGTGTGGGTATTTCTTCTAATGATACAGATGGCTACCCTCTATGACTTTTGTCCATGCTCTCCCATAAATTTCATATTAGAGACATTCTTTCACCTTCTCTTATTGTCAAAAGGATGTCAATAGAGAACATGGCCTGTCCATAGGTCAGCCCTGGTTTTAGCCATATAACAAACCTATCTTCTTTTTTGACATATATATATACATATATGTATATATATATATATATATATATATATATATATATATTATTGCATTATTTGCAACACTTCTCTTTGATAATAATGTTAGAAGAGAACAAGAAACATTTCATAAATAATATTTTGCAATAGACCACATCTTTACCATCACACATTTGACTGAAAGCTGGAGGATGCAAATCCCACTATACTTTTTGCCTGCTGACTAATAAAAGCATTTAATTGGTTAGAAGAAAATGTCCCTTTAAAGACTTCCAATGAGCTATCTACCATGCTTTTGCCAAAATTACACAAAATTCCTTGATAAATGTAGCAATAGAGATAAATTTTTGTTGCTATCTATTCAATGATCATTAATATCAGGCAAGACATAAAACAGAAAGAGGAAGGCTTGCCAAAGGTGACATGGAGGAGATCCAGCAAAGAATCTAAGTTTAGAAAGAATTTCCAAAGGATGATGAAGTTCTCCATATGTTCCTATTTACAGATGGTAATGAATAGAAAGTAGTAGAATGGAATTAAAAAGGAGTAAAATTCTAAACTTGTTTAAAAGAAGAATCAACTGCTCCAGTATAGAAAGGGAGGCACGGCTTGATAGCAGTACATGCAACAAGGCTGTGTGGTTGTAATGGACTGAAGGCAATATGAGTCTACCAAAAAATATGTTAATAAAAGCTAATGCTATTATTCTAGAGTACATTAGTGGACCCAGAGTATCCCAAACAAGGGAGACACTAGTTGGGCCACATCTCTTCTAGGCACCATATATTGGTAAGGCAAATAAAGAACATGCAGCAGAGGACAACTTGGATGGTGACTGGCCTTGAAAATTATGTTTAGGAGGATCAGTCAAAAGAACTGGAGATGTTTTCAAATTTCAAAATAAATTCAACATAAAGTACTTTTGTGGCTTCCTTCAGATTATTCCCTTACAGAAAAAACCAATAATGAGATATGGATAACATAGTCTAGTTCACTGCATATTGTTACTATTGTTACACATAATTGAAGGAGACCATAACATTAAATGAATGACTTAAAGCACTATACTATGTCTTGAAAAGCAAAGTCAAAAGTTACATTTTGTGTGTAGACTGTTGGGATATACTCTAGACCAGGCTTAAGTATCATAGAAGACTCAAAAATAGAATTTCAAAGGCAAGAGGTTGATTAATTGTCTCAAGAAAGATGAAAAAATAGGAAATTTCAAAGAAGGCCCAGTTTAGTTGTGGGTGGACAGAAGTTTGGGACTCAGGCCAGATGAGGACACTCTTGGGATGAATGCCATACTCAGCTACTGAAATGGGGAAATTGGTGTACTGAAAAAAACCAGAAAACAGTGTAATTCTACTTATTTTATTTCATTGGGATGATTGGATGAAGAAGAGGGAAGGGTAGAAATAATAATACTAGAGCTCACATTTCTATAACTCATTAAGGTTAACAAGCATTTTACATGCATTGCTTGTGGTGGATAGGTCATTGAACTTGGAGCCAGAAAGAACTGTGTTTAAATCACAAGTTATTACTAACTGGGTGCACTAACAGTCAGTCAATATTTATTAATCGTTTACTACGTACCAGCCACTGTGTCAGTCACTGGGGAAAGAACAATGGGTAAAATTATGGTACCTGTCCTCAGGTAGCTCGTATTCTTTTTTGTTTGTTTGTTTGTTTTTATTTTTATTTTCATTTTTTTAGCTCATATAGTAGGTGTACATACTAGATATATATACTATAATTGGAAAGTAGTCTCAGAAAAGACTCTAGAGTAGGAATAAAAGGTCTCCTGAAGAAAATGAGATTTGAGCTAAGTCTTGAAGGCCAGAGAAGTCAAGAGACTGCTCTACATCATGTTTGTATGAACACTAAGATAAGCACATTTTTTTCCTTCTGCATCATGATTGAATTGGTATAAGAAATTCAGGGAGAGAATTCCCTCAAACTGAATGAGTAACTTAGTAATTGTGTGTTCATTACAGCTGTGTCTGACTCTTCGAGGCTCCCTTTGGGTTTCTTGACAAAGACACTGGAGGGATTTGCCATTTTTTCTCCAGTTCCTTTTATAGATGAGGAAACTGAGGCAAACAAGGTTAAGTGATTTGCCTAAGGTCACATAGCTACTAAGTATCTGAGACTTTGAACTCCGGTTCTTTAGACTCCAGGACTATTTTTCTATCCATTGCACCTTATAAGTGGAGAGTAACAGAATCCGATTTGTGCACTACTTAAATCACTTTGACATCATGAGGATAGGATGGACAGAGGATATAGGCACTAGATAGATTGGACTGGATGTAGGGAGACCAGTTTGGAGACTGTTATAATTATTCAGGTGAGGTGTGTTGAGTGGCTGAACTAGAGTGGGTCTTTTGTGAGTGGAGAAAAGCAAATTGTTAGGTTATAGAAGCAGAATAAATGAAACTTGTTATAAAGACAAAAGAGCAAAAAAAAATGATTGTATTTGTGGAACCTTGATGACTGGAAGCATGGCAGCTCTCTCAGCTGAACTAGGAAATTGGGAGAAGAGTGGGTTAAAATGACCTCTAAATTCCTTCCAGCTCTAACAGTCTATTATTCTCTGGGTGGTCTGACTATAGTCTCTTGTATCATCTACCTCTTCTGTTATTACATATTTTCAGTTTGAAATAAAATGAATGCTTAATGTTCCTTGGTTTTGTACATAACAGTGCTGATTAAGGAAGATCAAAGGCATTTGGGGAAAAGAAAATTGCAATTTTATTATCTCTGGGTGTCAGGGGCCAGTGCCCTCTTACCCACCAAGGCTCAATCTAAAATCTAAGCCAAATACTTGTCTATTAAAGAAGTACTCATGAGCTAAGGATTCACTCCCAGGGCAAGTTTCCTTTCCATTGTTTCTCTGAATAAGTAGATTTATCTTGGCTTCCATTGTTTAAGGGAATGCTTTGATTGCTACATACTTTCCAGACAAAGGCGGAGGGAACCCTTCCAAAGTATCAGGCTAGCTCTGTGTGTCTCTGTTGCCCACTTGGACCAATAGCAATCATTTTCAGTTCACAATTCAGCGGGGTTGTGGGAAAAGCAGCTAAACTGAAATGTCTTGCAATAAAAGAAACAAATCAACATATTGGCCCGTCTCCCCACTCTGGTCTATTGAATTAGGACCCAGGAGGCACATTTTAGCATTTTAGGCTGTGTTGTCTCAAATCACTTCACCTCTCATGTTCCCCATCTAAAAAATGAAGGGGCTGGATTAGACTGGTCTCTGAGGTTCCTTCCAGCTTGAAATCTATGTTACTACTTACTACAATTCAATGAATATGGGCTATGAGTTTCTCAGAGTCTTCTGGTATATGTATGCTTTTATATGGAACTTTTTATGGAACACAGCAACCCTCTGAGAATTGGTAGTATTATCCTCAATTTACAGATGAAACTGGAACTAGGAGAAGTTAATTAAGAGACTTACCCACATTCACAGAGCAAGGAAGTGCTAGAGGTATGACTTTAAGGCTGATGTTCTTTTCCTGTTGCTATGGTTAGTTTGTCTGAATCTCAGAGGCAGAAAAATCTTCTGTAAGGATTGTGTTAGTGGTTTCATTATCAGTGACTGGGAGGGGAAGAATGAATAATTTCTAGTATTAGCATGATAACTTTGTCTTGGCTAATTGTGCATGGCTGTGTTCAAATTTTTATTAATATAAAAAATAATAAATTTCCTGTCAAATATATAATCAACAAACATTTTAAAAACTGTACAATGAATTCTATACTAATAAAAGCACCAACACACATATAAACATATGCATATATTTGTGAATGCTCAAATATCTATATATATCTATGCATATATATAAAATGTATGTACACATACATCTGAATATATATGTATGTGTATTTTCTCTCTCGTAATATGTGATCTCTCTGGGATCTTTTGTGTTGTGCTAGCAAAATGATAAAATAAGTAAAGTAGCATCTATCTCACTGCCTTTTAGTAAACAAAACTGTATATATAGATATAAAGATATAGATATGCATGCACGTACACATTCATTTACATACATGTATGTATAGATGACATCTGTGTATATGTGTGTCAATATTTACATGTGTGTTTATATGTGTAAGTACTCATGCGTATGTGTATATACATGCATATATATTGTTTTCAAAACACTCACGTGAGGTAGGTACTATAAATCATAGCATAAGGAGAGGTACTGGAACAGGGAACTCAGAAAAAACTTTAACCAATGTATGTCAGTCTTTACCTTCTATGTAATTCATTGTCTTAAAATTTTACCTAGGGGCACTGAGATTAAGGGCACCTAGGGTGGCACAGTGGATAGAGTTGACTCTAGAACCAATTCAAATTCAAATTTGGTCTTGTATACTTACCAGCTGTATGACCCTGGGTAAGTCACTAATCTTCATTGCCTCAGTTTCCTCATCATTAAAAATGAAGTGGAGAAGGAAAAGGAAAACCACTCCAGTGCCTTTGCCAAGAAATTTCCAAATTGGGTCATAAGGAGTGGGACACCACTGAGGAACAGCAACTTAGTATGATGCCTGGCAAATAGTAAGTCTTTTTTTTTATAGGGTTTTTTTTTTTTTGCAAGGCAAATGGGGTTAAGTGGCTTGCCCAAGGCCACACAGCTAGGTAATTATTAAGTGTCTGAGACTGGATTTGAAGCCAGGTACTCCTGACTCCAAGACTGGTGCTTTATCCACTACATCACCTAGCCGCTCCAGTAAGTCTTAATAATAGATGATTTCTTCCTTCTCTCTCTCTCTCTCTCTCTCTCTCTCTCTCTCTCTCTCTCTCTCTCTCTCTCTCTCTCTCTCCCCCCCCCCCCTTGTCTGTCTGTCTTTGTCTCTCTTTTTCTCTCATAATATGTTATATATCTGGGATCTTGTGTTTTGCTAGCAAAGTGATGAAATAAGTAAAGTAGTATCAATCTCCCTACCTTTTAGAAGGCAAATACAGATATACAGGCAAATCTGAGGCAAAGCATAAATGTAGAAATACGCAGTTTGAATTTGTTTTCCCATTTCTCCCAGAGATGGTAACAAAAACTGAAGTGTTCTTATTAAAAATCAGCCACCTGGCATTTAGCTTCCCCTGCTCAAGTGTGAGTCAAACAACACAATTGGGAGGGGCATTTATTGATTAACTTTGATATAACTTGGTCTTCTAGAGCACTAAATGCTGAAATCATTTGCACTGGGGTGTTGAAGACTTCCTTATGCAAGCAAATGCTTAATGAGTGATAATACTCTTTTTTTTTTTTCAAGGCAAACAGGGTTAAGTGGCTTGCCCAAGGCCACACAGCTAGGTAATTATTAAGTGTCTGAGACCGGATTTGAACCCAGGTACTCCTGACTCCAGGGCCAGTGCTTTATCCACTATGCCACCTAACGGCCCCACTGTCCCCTTTCTTTAGAGGCCCTATGGAAAGGAATGGTTTCTATTTATAATAGCCTGAGTCAAACAAATCATCTATCAATTGAGACTCCTCAGTCCAATGCAAATGAGTCAATGAGTGACAATGAGCATGTTAATATTATATAAAGGTGAAACTTGGTAAGACCATATTAATGGCTCTAGAGACTCAATGTGTTGCTGGTGGGCCCTTCTAATACCATTCTTTTGTTTTTCTTTGAAAGCTTCCAAAACATGGTCACATCTAGAGTTTGGCTCAGTTATTTGACTCAATGTTCTAGAATACAGCTCTGTGACTTTCAGACCTTCTATTGTCTATAAACAAAATATCTTGGGTTTTTTTTTCCTGTTTTGCCCTCGGGAACAAGTGTCATGTTCTCCACACCCACCTCTTTAGTAGATGATTAATAGGGCATAGGAAGTTAGCAGAGCACCTAGGTGATGATGTGGTGGGCCTGAAGTCAAGAAAACTTCGTTCAAATCCAGTCTCAGATTCTTACTAGCTGTGTGACCCTGGACAAGTCATTTAACTCTGCCTCAGATTCCTCATCTGAAAAATAAGCTGGAGAAGTAAATGAGAAATCATTCTAGTATTTTTGTCAAGAAAACCCCAAGTGGGACATGACTCAACAAAAACAGCAATAGCAGCAATAAAGAAGTCAACTAACCAAAAGAAAGTGAACATTTCCATTTGGAGGCCTAACTAGTAGACGAATTCAAGGTTAGACCCAGATGTCCAAGGAGCTAGATAGGAAGATATAAGATGTGTAGGAACAAAAAAAAAAAAAAAGGTATGATGCAACAGGGTAGAGGGAGAGGATTCTATATAGAGTAAAGTCAGGGGAAAAGTACCATGGAAGAGGAAATAGGGTGTCTTGCTGTCTGTTGATGCTTCTCACATGAAGAATCAATCCAACATAGCAACTTCTTTTTTTAATTTTTAAAAACTATTTTGTTTTCCAATTATGTACAATAGTAGTTTCTACCTATCATTTTGTATGGTTTTGAATCCCCCCCCCCACACAGAAGGCAATCTGATAATCTTTACATTGTTTCCATGCTATACATTGATTGGAATTGAATGTGTTGAGAGAGAAATCATATCCTTGAGGAGAAAATAAAATATTAGAGATAGCAAAATTATGTAGTAGATAACTTTTTTTAAAATTTAAGATAATAGACTGGTCTTTGTTCTTTCTCTGGATTCAGATGATATTCTCTGTCACAGGTACTCTAAAATTGTCCCTGATTATTGCATTGATGAAATGAGTCCATTAAGGTTCATTATTGTCCCCATGTTGCTGTTAGATTATACAGTGTTTTTCTGGCTCTGCTCCTCTTGCCCAACATCAGTTCATGCAAATCTTTCCCAGCTTCTCTGAAATCCCATCCCTCTTGGTTTCTAATAGAACAATAGTGTTCTATCACATACATATACCATAATTTGTTCAGCCATTCCCCAATTGATGGACATTTCCCAAATGATGGACAATCATTTAAAGTGATTAATCACTTCAAACCACAATGTAATGGACATCAATTTCTAATTCTTTGTTATCACCAACAGGGCTGCTATGAATATTTTTGTACAAGTGATGTTTTTACCCTTTCTCATGATCTCTTCAGGGAATAAACCCAGTAATAGCAATTTCTTATGGAGGTAGTAGGCTAGGTATACTCCATCACTGAAGGCCTGGAACCCTGGGGTATGACTAATATGCTAAAAAGGGTGTAGCAGAAGTGATGATAGTATCTATACTGGATTGTGTTTCTTCAAACCTTTCTAAAGAGAAGAGAACTTGGTACTTTCTGGATCATCTTCAACATATGATTAATTGATTGATTTCAGTCAAAATGGATAATATGGCATGTCTCTTTTGGTGGTCCAACACCTTGTGCCTAAGGCACCTCTTTCTATATTGTTATAGAGTAAATTGGAAGGGCAAAATCTTTAAAATATTTAAGCATTGATTTATTAAACATTAATCTATGAACTAAAAATTTCATTGTGTTATCCTATTAAGTTTTGTACATTAACCTGAATGTCTTAAAAATAATTTATTTAGGTCTTTTAAAGGATTAAGATTGAATATAGCAAAAAACCAACCAGTTAACCAAAAATACAAAGTGAGTATTGCATTTTGGGGAGAGGGATGAATATACAATTCTAGAGAAATATCAAATCCTCATATCAAACTGCTGTTTGAAGAATACAAAAAAGAAGAAAAGTGAAGGAGTAAAGGAAGGAAGGAAAGAAGGGTGAACAACTGAACTTGGGTTCTAAACTTGTTCCTTCATTAACTGCAGTGAGTTTAAACAAATCAGTTAACCATTATTGAAATTAAAGTGAAAAGGGAACTAAGATGTTATCTAGTCCATTGTCTCCATTTTACAGATGAGGAAAAATGTGAACCAGACAGGCATCTGGTTGCCCATGGTTATACAAGTACTAATAAGTAGAGATAAAATTTAAACTTAGGTCTGGATTACAGATCCAGTGTTCTTTCTACTGCATCAAATTCCTTCATCTTGTATGTTTTCTTTATTTTTAAAGTGGAATTAATAATTCTTGCCCATTTTACCTCACAGGTAGTTTTGGGAATCAAAAGAGATTTTTGTTGTTTTGGACTAGACCTCCAATATATTTGGTAAAGGAAATTCCTAATAAGGAAGCTTTTATTTATGCAAATAAGCTTCATAGTCTTAGTACCCAAAGTCATATAACCAATATTTGTCTAGGGCAGAACTTGAACTCAAATTTTCTTGACTCCTGCAATTATCTGTCTTGTCTATCTATTCCTTATGCTAATGTCCCTCATTTGAATATTAAATGAGATGAAAGTCTGTGAAAGTAGGTTTATGAGATCATAGATCAGGATCAGAAGGAAATTTAGGACTGTTAACAGAATTTTACTGAACCACTTTCTGACCTGGGGATGATGAATAGGCCAGAGACAGGGTGCCAATTATCAAGTAGCAGTTTAATTAACTAGTTTCAGAGTGAGGAACAGATTTGCAAATTGGGAATTCTGATTAGAACTCCATCTTGCTATAGTGAAGGCAGAGATTATATACATATAAATCACAAGGGGATTACATCACAATAATTTCCAAGGCTTGAGGCTTTCTCACACAACCCTACATGTGCAGGACAATACAGGTTAATAGTTAAGTTAACTGTGGCAACAATTAATTATTTAGACTTGGGGGGTCTAAACTTAAGTGGGACAGAAACAGTTTCTGTTATTTTTTATTCAGTTCACTAAACATACACAGTCATAGTACAGTACAAGATTGTAGCTATTGTCAAGACTGATTAATCACTTCAAACCACAATGTAAGTTTGACTACCAAGCCAGAGTCTATATAGAGTCTTTATAAATTATTAGTATATTCATTACACCTATCATATTGACTAATATGAAAATCACAATCTCCTTTCATAGGACATTTCATTTTATGGATGAGAAAACTAAATCCCAGAGAAGAAAAGTTACTGGTCCAAATTTACAGTTAGCATGCATCAGAGCTATGGAAAGTATAAGATTCTTGTAAAGGAGAATATTTGATGGAATTTGTGTTCCTACAATACTTGGAGTTTCTACAAAACTGAAAATTTCTATTGGGAGAGAATTTTTGAAAAACCCCTCACAGAAAGCTTTATACATGATTCACTATAGTGAGTGACCCAGTGATACTCTACTTGATTATGTATTATTTCAGCTTGTAAAGTTTATTAAACATTTTAAGTAATCTTATGAGTCAGAATGATATGGGAAGTCATGTTGGCTAATGGAGGCAATACTGATGAGTTAATAAGAGTGGAAGAGTAGCTGTAGAGATGAGAATGATGACTATGTGTAAGAAAGAGATCAAGCAGATTTGGCCTTGGGTTCTGAGCTCTTGCCTCCCACCTGGATCCTGATAGATGCTATGGGATCAGAGGATTCAGTTCATCTAACTGAAGCAAACAGGGCTTTCAACCCTTACTGACCCAGAGAGAAGAGAATTGATCAGCTGCAGAGCTCAATCTCCAATCTATCACAATAGTGCTGCAAGGTCCCTTTCCTATTGTTTTGAGAACACAGAAAAATTAAAAATAATTTTTTTTGCAAGGCAATGGGGTTAAGTGACTTGTCCAAGGTCACATAGCTAGGTAATTATTAAATGTCTGAGTTCAGATTTGAACTCAAGGCCTCCTGACTCTATCCACTGTGCCAACTAGCTGCCCCAGAACTGGAAGTAATTTAACTATTAGTTTTTCTTGGAAGAATAGGAAGTGGTTGCCATTTAGGATTGTAGGAATATTTAATATCTGATACATTTTCTGGTTCTTTCCTTGTTAAAGTATTTCATTTTGTTTTGAATTCATGTGTCATCTCTATGGTTCTGGCAAAAAGTCATTGAGTAGAAACTCATAAATGTGAATATGAATATATGCTGACACAAAACAGCCCATCTAACCTATGATGTAGTAATGTATCCCAGATCACCATGGAGAATATGTTTGGGGGAGGAGTGCACTGTACTATATCTATATCTAAAAGTATTAAATTTAAAGGAATACCTGTGAAATAATAACTTCCAGTGGATCTCCTTTTACAAAGAGAAAAGTATTAGACTTTTAGAAAAACAAGAACAATTTCCTCTTAAAATGATTGCTTCCTTGAAGTCTGACTCCTTCAACTCCAGTAGTTCTCCAACCCTAATCAGGTTATGCTCCAAATCTTTTCCTATGAGGAATAACAGTGAGGAGGAGAGTCATTTCCTTTGTGATGCTACAATTTCATGGAAATCTAAAGTCTCCAAAAACATGTAGGTCCACACCTCAGTCAATTATGTTTTATCAGTAGTTCAGTAAGAAGAGCAAAAACCCCTTCACTTTTATTTTCTTTTAATGCATTCTTTATATTTGAAGTAATTTAATTCAATGAGACATTTTGATTGCAAGGCAATATCCTAGGCACTGAGTAAGAGATTTAAAAAGAAGATATGGCCCTTACCATCATAGAGCCTATAATAGAGAGAAAACTCAGTTAGATAGTTCTAATACAAGATAAAATATAAAAGTGCACTGATTGCTATATCTGTTCCATTTGGATTCAGGTGAAAATTAAAACAAAGGGACAAATAAGTAGTTTAGGTGCAGGGGCTTAACTGACAAATCTAAAGTCATGAAGCCATGTACTCTCAGAAAAGATTGAAAGGTTTTGTCACCAAAATCCTTGACACTTCAAATAGTTTTACAGCAGAAATGGAGATGGTTTTTATCAGTGGCAATGTCATTAAGGAAGAAGAACTGATTTTTGTATTGCCATTGTACCCTAAAGAGTATGGAACTCTTCCATCTCTCTCATTAGAATGTGAACTCTTGAGAAAGTGACTGTCTTACTTTGTATTTGCATTAGCACAGTGCATTGCCCATAATAAGTGTATATAATAAATGCATTATTCATTTATTTATTTATTCATACCTAGTCACTCATTTATTAGATAAGCAAGAGGTTTGAAAGAGGTTTCAGTGACTAGAGTGCTGCCATCCCTCAAACCATGAATATGAACTAAATACTGAAGGGGATCTTTCATAAGTATTTAGGACCATGAAATGGGAACTTTGTATACTGTGTGCAGGAAAACAAACCTCAAAACCTTGTCCTCAATGTGCTACAGAGAGGGGAAAACTTCCGGATGTCCACTCCCACTCTACAAAGCAGTTTTTATTTATACTCAGTAAGAGCTTAGGACAGAGTCAGACAAGTGTTTTTGTTTTTAATTAATGAATATCCTCTCTTGCAACATTTTCTACTTAGCTCAGATGCTCCAGCCAAATTATTATCATTATTATATGGTTGTAATAGCATAGTTATTATATTTAGGTACAGATCAAAGGGAAGGAGATTACATGATCTTCTTGAGCAGAAAGAATAGCTTTGAGGAAAATCCCGTAAGTCAGAATTTCTTGAAACCTTTAAAAGTACATGGAACCTGCTCTAACAATATGGCAGAGAATTTAGGTCTAAGTCTATAAAGCACGGGATTCAAAATCATTGGCCATTAAGTGGGGTGGAGTTTTTGCTCTAGAATGGTGCTTGCTACTAATAAGGTAAAGTTTCAGGAAATTGAGGAATTAGAGAATGTTTGTACATTTGTGCAATTTAGCAGCCCAATATAAAATGCAATTTTATTTAAGAAAAAAACTCTTAAAAAAAGAAGTCAAATCAATCTGACATTAAACACTGCTATCAACTTTCCATACCAAAATACTCCTCCCTCTGTTACCATCAATCCTCTATGTTTTGTTGTCCACTATTAAAATGTAAGCTCCTTGAGGGCACGGACCATCTTTACTTTTGCATTTGTAACTCCAGTGCTCAGCAAAATTTGGCACAAATAAATAAATTCTTCCTTCCTTCATTTGTCCTTTTGTTTATTCATCCTTTCATTCAATTTTTAGGAATACTATCTCAATCTATGCAAATCAAAAATCTCTTCATGTCTCATTCTGAGCAATTCCTTCTTTTTTTTTAAATTTTTGTAGGGTGGTGGGGTTAAGTGAGTTGCCCAAGATCACACAGCTAGGTAATTATTAATTGTGTGAAGTTGCATTTGAACTCAGGTCCTCCTGCCACCAGGACTGGTGCTTTATCTACTGTACCACTTAACTGCCTCTCATTCTGAGCAATTCTTGTTTTTGCCTTCTCATATCCCTTCTATTAATGATCTTCTCAAAAACCTGAAGGATTTTCTGTGCTTCTTTCAATACTTGACAGGTATAAGTAAAGTATGCAAGCTATTTAATTGTTATCCCTTGCTCCTGTTTTCCTTCCTTGTTTTATTAATACCTTTTCCATTTTTAACCATGTTTATTCCTGGCAATAAACTGCAGTTTCCTTGTACCACTGTACTTTTGGATTCTATTATCCTTTTGATTACTTTCAATTTGGGTTCTTTGTTATGTTTACATAATTCATATATCATCACTAGGAAAATAGTGTTAAAAAATAGATTGGATATAATCAAGACAACTGAGAAAAAAAACAGGAACTTGTCTGAGATCTCCCAAATTTCCTTCCAAACAACTTTCAAATAAATTGTCAAAATGAGTTTTGGAGTGCAATAACTTACAGAAAGACAGGGTAAAATAATTTTCTAGCAGAAGAAAATTTAGGAGGTCAGAAAGAAAGTTCTGTTGCATCCAGGTGAGAGTGGAATATAGTCTAGTACAGGTAATTCCCAGACAAGACAGCAGCAGGTTACACTTTATCAAACCACTAGACCCTGAAAGCAACTGAATCAGCTGTAGTGATCAGGATGGGGACTGGACAACTGATCCGAAAGAGATAAGCCCTTTTGTTAGCACTGGGTGCAGGATTCTTCAGCAATGCCTGTACATGGATCCAGATAACAGTATTGGGTCACAGTCCTAGGGTGAGAAGAAGCAGCAACAGAGGAATAAGGACCTTGGTCAGAGTTCCAGGGTGGAAAAGTGTGCTTAACAAAGCACATGCCAGGAAAGTAATAATAATAATACTTTTCTTTAGATCATGCCACCTTGGAAGAACTGAAAACTTAGAGTCCTTCAAAACTAGCTCTGAAATCAGTTGTACAGAACCCTGAAACTTGGGACAATGTCTCCTTCACTTCAAGAACAGAGCCCAATTTTAACATAAAGTTAAAAGTCAAGAAATAGGCTGGGAAAATGAGCAACAACAACAAAAAAAGAATTTCACAACAGAGAAAGGGAAGATCAAAACACAAACTCAGAAGAAGACAACAAAATTGCTATATCCAGAGCTGAAAAGAAAAACGTGAATTGGTCTCAGTTTCCAAAAAAATTTCTGGAAGAACTCCAAAAGGATTTTAAAAATCAAACAAGAGAGATAGGAAAATTTGAGAAAAGAATTGAAAGAGATGGTAGAAAATCATGGGAAAAAAAAGAATAAATAGCTCATTTTGAAAAGCACCAAAAAAAAAAAAAAAAACCCTGAAGAAATTATCACCTTAAAATGCAGAATAGACTTAATGGTAAAAGAGGTACCAAAAATTACAGAAGACAAGTGCTTAAAAAATAGTACTGGTCACATGGAAAACGAGATATAAAAGCTCACTGAAGAAAAGAACTTCCTAAAAAGTAGAACTGGACAAGTGGAAGTTAATGATTCTGTAAGACATCAATAAAACAAAATTAAAAGTGGGAAAAAAAACTAGAAGAGAATTTCAAATAACTTATTGGGAAAAAAACAACTGATCTAGAAAATAGATCCAGAAGTGATAATTTAAGAATTATCAAACTACCTGGAAACTGTGATTAAAAAAAAGGGCCCAGATATCATCTTTTAAGAAACTTTGAAGGAAAACAGCCCTGATACTCTAAAATCAGCAGGCAAAATAGAAACGGAAAGAGTCTATCAATTATTTCCTGAAAGAAATATCAAAATGAAAATTCCCAAGAATATTGTAGCCAAATTTCAGAACTCACAGCTCAAAAAGAAAATATTGCAAGCAACCAGAAATAAAAATTGCAAATATCATAGAGCCATAGTCAGGCTGACACAAGATTTAGCAGCTTCCCATTAAAGGATTTGAGGATTTGGAATAATTCCAAAAGCCAAAGGAGGTAAGATTAAAGCCAAGAATCTTCTACCCTGCAAAACAGAGTATAGTCTTGGGGTGGGGGTGGGGGTGGGTGGGAAAGAAGAGCAGGGAGGAGGAAAGGATATTAAATGAAAAGATGACTTTCAAACATTTATGATAACAAAGACCAGAGTTGGGGCAGCTAGGTGGCGCAGTGGATAGAACACCGACCTTGTAGTCAGGAGTACCTGGGTTCAAATCTGGCTTCAGGCACTTAATAATAATTACTTAGCTGTGTGGCCTTGGGCAATCACATAACCCCATTTGCCTTACAAAACCTAAAAAAAAAAAGACCAGAGTTGAATAGAAAATTTAACTTCTTTTTTTAATATTTAATATTTATTTATTCTCATTTTGTACAAATAATGTTTTTTATACATTAATAAAATATTTTTGTTTAAAAGTAAAGAAAATATCCCCTCCCCCCAAAAAATATAGACTCACTTGAATGATAAAGTAAAGAGGAGAGAAAAAAATTAAAATAAAAAAATAGTAATAATTGTAGGTATGGCTAGGTGGCGCAATGGACAGAGCACCAGCCCTGGAGCCATGAGCACCCAAGCCCACATCTGGCCCCCTACACCCAACAATCATCCAGCCTTGTGACATGCAAACCACCCCAACCCAACTGCCCTGCAAAAACCAAAAAAAGAAAAAAAAAGACCCAAAATAAAATAAAATAGTAATAATAGTAGGGGTGGCTGGGTGGTGGACAGAGCATTGGCCCTTGAGCCAGGAGCACCTGGGTCCAAATCTGGCCTCAGACACCCAATGATCACCCTGCTATGCGGCCCCAGGCAGGCCACCCAAACCTATTTGCCCTGCAACACCCCCCCCAATAATAATAATAATAATAATAATAATAATAATAATAATAATAATAAATGTGCTTGAGTCTTTGTTCCAACACCAACAACTCTGTCACGGGTGGATCACATTCTTCATGGTAAGTCCATCACAAAAGTTACTTCCATATTTTTCTACTGTTGCCATTGCTGATCACAACTCCCTCCTTTCATATTTCTTCACTACCATGTACTATATGTTCTCTCTCCTTTCACTCTGACTCTGCTGTAGGGTATCTGAGTGGTGCAGCAGACTGATCTCCGGCTCTGGGGCCAAGAGGTAGTGAGCCCCCATGCCACCCCTTAGGCCCAGCATCCACCTGGCCCTATGGTCCCGGACAGGCCATCCAATCCCAGCCCCTTGCAAGAAGTAAAAAGGAAAATGTGTTATATCTGACCACACTCCCCCCATGGTCCATCCTCTCCTCCATCACTCACATCCCCCCCTTAGCCCTGTCCCCTCCCTCCTTCTTACTCCAGATGTCTATACCCCATTGAGCATATATGCTGTTTCCTCTCCTAACCACCTCTGATGAGAGCGAAGATTCCCTCATTCCCCCTTGCCTTTCCCCCTTCCATATCATTGCAATAGCTCATTGTAATAAAGAAAAATCTTATTATATGAAATATCTGGTCTATTCCCCCTTTCCTTTTTCTTTCTCCCATTACAGTTCCCTTTTTTCTATTGACTCCATTTTTACATCATATTTTATCTTCAAATTCAGCTTTCTCCTGTGCTTCAAGTATAAAAGTGCCTTCTACATGCTCTATTAACTGAGAAGGTTCATATGAGTATTATCAGTGTCATTTTTCTATACAGGAATACATGCAGTTCATCCTCATTATGTCCCTCATATTTCCCCCCTCTCCTCCAATGTCCATGCTTCACCTGAGTCCTGTATTTGAAGATCAAACCTTCTGTTCAGCTCTGGCCATTCTAACAGGAACATTTGAAATTCCCCTGGTTCATTGAAAGCCCATCCTTTTCCCTGGAAGAGGACATTCAGTTTTGCTGGGTAGTTGATTCTCAGTTGCATTCTAAGCTCTTTTGCCTTCTGGTATATTATATTCCAAGCCCTACGAGCTTCCAATGTAGTTGCTGCTAAGTCCTGTGTGATCCTGACTGCAACTCCACGATATTTGAATTGTGTCCTTCTGGCTGCTTGTAATATTTTCTCTTTGACTTGGGAGTTCTGGAACTTGGCTATAATATTCCTGGGGGTTGGCTTTTGGGATCTCTTTCTTGGGGGGATCGGTGGATTCTCTCCATTTCTATTTTGCCCTCTGCTTCTAGGATATCAGGGCAATTTTCCTGTAGTAATTCTTTGAAAATGATGTCAAGGTTCTTTTCCTGATCATGACTTTCTGGCATTCCAATAATTTTTAACTTATCTTTTCTAAATCTGTTTTCCATATCAGTTGTTTTTTCAATGAGATATTTCACATTTTCTTCTAATTTTTCATTCTTTTGAAGTATTGAGTCCTGATTTTTAGTAAATTCATCAGTCTCTCTGCATTCTATTCTTTGTCTGAAGGATTTGTTTTCCTCAGAGAGTTTTCTTATCTCTTTTTCCATCTGGCCCATTCTGCTTTTTAAAGCATTCTTCTCCTCAATAACTTTTTGAACTGTTTTATCCATTTGACCTAAGCTGGTTTTTAGCATGCTATTTTCTTCAGCATTTTTTTTGGATCTGCTTGACTAAGCTGTTGACTTCATTTTCATGTTTTTCCTGCATCTCTCTCATTTCTTTTCCCAGTTTTTCTTCTATCTCCCTCATTTGATTTTCAAAGTCTTTTTTTGAGCTCTGTCATAGCCTGAGCCCAATTTCTGTTTTTCTTGGAGTCTTTAGATGCAGGAGCATTTCTCAATGGTGTTCCTCTTGTTTCTCTGCTTGCTCATTTTCCCAGCCTTAGCCTGTTTTGGGGGTGCTTCCTGAGCTTTTGGGACACTCCCACAAGGGTCTCAGTATGTGAGGCTCTGTCCTCCCTCCTGGTCTGTGAATGACCATATGCGCCCCCACCTCTGCCATGGGGCTGAGGTGGGGGGGCCCTGCTGTTCTATGGGAGGGCCTAGACTGTGATCAGGATCTGAATGTGGTCCAGTTCCAGGGGCAAAGGACAGAGTTCTGCAGTCTCTCTCTCTTCACTCCCCTCCCTAGTTTCAATGGGCTCATGCCCTGGGGGCTCCTGCTCACCAGCTCCACCTGCTTCTGTTTCCTGGATCTGGACTGCCTTGGCCACTCTGCTTGCTATGTGCCCTGAGGGCTGGGCTTCACATGCTTGCTCTGGCAGAGGTCCCCCCACTGTTCCCACAATTTGTGCCCGGTGCTCCCCAGGGCGTAGCTCAGGAAACTCCCCCCGAGGTGGCTCCCAGTGTCCTGGGGCTGCCTCCCGGAGGCTGAAGTTCTTTTGCTCTGGTGGGCCACCCAGCTGGTGGGCTGCCCCCTCTGACCCGGGAGCAGAGCCTTTCTGCTCTTTTCCAGTTTACCTTGGGTTGGAGAACTGCCTCACTGGGTCCTTCTGTGGGTTCTGTCTCTCGAAAATTTAGTTAGAGTCCTTAATTGAGAAGATTTATGAGAGAGCGCATAAGACAAGATCTGCTCTTGTCACCATCTTGGCTCCGCCCTTTGAAAATTTGACTTCTTAATACAAGAGAAGCATAAAAAGAAAAATGGGAAAGGAAACATAAGAATTCAATAAAATTAACTGCTTACATTCCTACAATGGAAGATGGGGATATGGGAGTGAGCTGATTATTATGGAATGGATTTAACAAAAATTAAGTGGTGAGAAAGTGGGATGTATAAGAAGAAGGGGGAAGGACAAGGTAGAATGAGATAAATTATCTCACATAAAAAAGTCACAACCTTTTGCAGTAGAAGGGAAGATGGAGGATGATGGGGGCAAATTAGTCAGAATTGACTAAAAGAGGAAATAACATATAGACTCAATTGAATATAGAAATCTATCTTACCCTATAAAAAAGTAGAAGGGAAAGAGGATTAAAAAAAGGGATTTTGGATTGGGGGGAGTAGTAGTCAGAATCAAAACACTTTTGACGACAGAGGAAAGTACCCAGTAATCATAAATGAGAAAAAATTTTATAGCAATATTCTCTGATAAAGGCCTCATTCTCAGATATATAGAGAGCTGAGTCAAATTTATAAAAAAAATAAGAGCCATTGCCCTGATGATAAATCATCAAAGGATATACATAGGCAGTTTTCAGATAAAGTAATAAAAGCTATCTATAGTCAAATGGAAAAATACTCTAAATCACTATTGATGAGAGAAATGAAAATTAAACAACTCTGAAATACCATCTATCAGATTGGCCAATATGACAGAAAATAAAAATGATAAATGTTGGAGGGAATATGGAAAAATTGAGACACTAATGCTTTGCTGGTTCATTACCTTTTTCTAATTATTTAAATATGGGTCCAGATCACTGTATATGTAGGGAGTTATAACTCCTAATTTTGGGGGAAAATGATGAAGTTAAACTGTGTGCCTCCATGCTAAATTTGTAATCTTGTAGTTCTTTGGATTTCCCTTATCAGTATTTGGTCTAGTGTTTTTGACATTATTATTATTTGAATATCAATTTTGTCAGCTAATCTTAAGTAAGTATCTTTTACATGTAATTGGGAAAAAACAAAATAGTAAATAGAAAAAAGAGATTGTTCCAAGAACAAACAGCTTAGGGTCATTGGAAGTACTGCTCAACTGTATATTTGCTAAGTAAGGTTGGTATGGGAAGACTTATATAACTTGATGCAGAATAATGTGAGGAGAACAAGGAGAACAGTTTAATATAGTAGAAAACATTATAAAAACAATTTTGAAAACCTTAAGGACATTAATCAATACACTGACAAACCAGAGTTGTATGAAGTGATAGAAAGATGAAGTGAACAGAATGCAGAGATCAATGTATATAATAATGACATATTAAAACAACTAGAAAGACTCAAGAACCCTGATCAATGCAATGACCAATCACCATTTCAGAGAACTAGAGATGAAACATGTTACTCACTTCTGGACAGAGAGGTGATGAACTCAAAGTTCAGAATAAGTCATTTATTTATAGAGTTGGAAATTGTGGGGATTTGTTATACTTGATTATGCATATTTGATAAAAAGGATTTTGTTTTCCTTTCAATTTAGATAATGGGAATTGTTTGGGGAGAATTGAACAAGTGACAGGGTTTCAAAAAAGAGAAAAGTACAAAAAGATGGTCATTGAAGCATTTAAAAAATAAAACAGATGAGAAAAGAAGAAAGTTCATAAGAAACACAAACAAGCATGATAGCTTTGAAAAATAACACATTGAATTTGTTATATAATTGGAGGGAGAAGTAAGTTGCACAGGATGCATATTCACAGTTGCATGTGGGAAATAGCTCATGTTCATCATGAGCTGGTGAGGGGAAGGAATAACTTTCCCTCCCCTCTTTAGAGGCCATAGCCTCAAGATGTGGGCTTGGGGTTTGGGTTTATATTCTCTCATTTGTCCTTTGTAGTTCTAGATACATGCAGAAGAACCCTCAAACCCAGAATCAAGCCATGGTGATGTTGGAGGATTCTAAGCAAATGTTGTATTCAGCTCCAGTTTGGGATTGTGTTACAGAGGAAATGAGCTAAACTATAAATCTAATCATTTTCTCTTCCTTAGAGAGTGAAAGGTATAGGGAGAGATCATTCCCTACAGATATAGGTGGAGGGAAGGTATGTTGTGTGCTTGTTCTTGGTATAGCTTTGGAGAAAAATATTCCTTTGTAAAAGTTAATCCAGGTGCTCCATGGTTAAATATAACTGGGGTGCAAGGAACCCTTGAAATTAAGGGAAGACGAGTTGTGGGGACTGGAGTCAATGCAGAGAAGTTATGTCTTTAACTCCCTTGAGGGTACTGGAGAATCCTTTGTTTTTATTTGTTTTTGCCCTTCTTTCCTGAAGAAGATCTAAGTGGGTGAGTGGGTGGTGTGCTAACTCACAAGCCTGACTTCCTTCTCTAGACATCTGAATCCAATGACAAGACATAGATCAGGATGACTGGTGATGGCCCTGGATTCAAGACAATCAGGGTTAAGTGTCTTGCCTAAGGTCATACAGCTAGTAAGTGGCAAGTGTCTTGATGAGGGGGTAATATATATATATGACCTCCAGGCAGTGGGGGCTAGGGTGGATACTGTAATATATAGAAATAATAATAATAGTTAGTAATAGCTGGCATTTATATTTAAGGTTTGCAAAGCACTTTATAAATATATCTCCTTTAATCTTCATAGCAATCCTGGAAGGTAAATACAATTTACAGATAAGGATTTTGAGGAAGACATATAAGCAACTTATTTGCCTAGGGTCACATAGCTAGTTAAATGTTTGAAATAGGACTTAACTCCAGTCCATCACTCAAAACACTATGCTCTAATGTTTATCTTATTTGATGTTTGTTAAATTCAAAATGAAAAAAATGAACTGGAACAAGTCTATATGATTCTAGACGGGGGAGGGGTTCTTAACCTGGTGTCTATGAATTTGAACTTTTTTTGTTTTTGCTTTTTAATATTTTGACAATTATTTAAATACAGCTATTTCCTTTGTAATTCTGTATGTTATATTTATGCATTTAAAAGCACAATAGTTATCCCTTTCCCATCATGACTTTCCCCATTATGGTTTTGATTTTGAAAGTCTGCACAAGAAATTAAATGGGAATTTTGGGGGGAGTTTTGCAAAAGTTGTGGATGTCATAGAGAAAAAAGTTTTGAAACTCAGAAATGCATATAGTATTGTATAATATCAACTACACTTTTACAATGAGATATTGTAAACACCCCATTAAAGAAAAAGAAAAAAATTCAGGCTTCTTCTCTGGTACAAGGGAGGGTCAAAAAATTTTATGGAGACTTTCTAGAACTCAGGGGTGCCTTGGGTGTATTGGAGGCATGTGAAGGGATCCCTAAACTTTACCAGATTGCCAGAGGAGTCTGTAACATATAAAGTTTAAGAATCAGGGATTCTTAAGATGACTTAAAGCATCTCACCAGAGTTCTTCCTGGGACCATATTGTAGCCTTAAGAAACAGAGAAGTGGGGGTGCCTGACTAGGATCAACAAGTGGTTTGAGAAGGGATAAGGAAAAGCAGGACTCCAAAGATCGAGGCTGAGCCCATAAATTAGTTTGCTCTCAAACCCTGAACCGGAAAAACAAAGTAGTAAGACCCTAGTTAGATCAGGTAAAAAATCAGGGCAAGTAACTAATTCAGTCAGTCAGTCAGGCAATATACATTTACTAAGCATCTGCCATAGGATAGGAACTCTGCTCGACACTGGAGATTTCAAGAAACCCCAAAAAACATGCAAACATGAATGTACAGGGCTGCTAGGTGGCACAGTGGATAAAGCACCAGCCCTGGAGTCAGGAGTACCTGGGTTCAAATCCGGTCTCAGACACTTAATAATTACCTAGCTGTGTGGCCTTGGGCAAGCCACTTATAACCCCATTTGCCTTACAAAAACCTAAAAAAAAAAACCCAAACAAAAACAAAAACAATAACAAAAAAACCCCAAACATGAATGTACAAAGAAGTTCTTTCCCTTGCCCTGAGCTAGCTCATAAAGGGCAGCTGTAGCTGGGATTGGGGCGGAAAGCTGGCCTGGCCCTTGTCCCATTTTCACAAGGCAATTTATTGAGAAAGATATGAGGGGTTGAGTTGCAAAAAACCCCAGAGGGCTGGGTGACTCAGAAACTTCTAGACTTACACTATCAGGAGACTAGCTCTTCATTCATTCCTGTGAATCAATGTTGCCCCTTCAGAATCTGAACACCTGGGGCTGGTTCTTATTTTGGTATTTCCCTAAATGATAGTGTTCTTAGATAGAGATCCTTTGTCTATTGTGGGTTCAAAGAAGGACCTGGGGAGCTGATATCAACTCATCAGACCTGGGTGAGAACCACTGATGAGACTGTTTTCAGAGACAGTTAACTGGTTCAACAGAGATACAATGTGGGACCTGGAGTCAAGAAGATTTACATTTAAAATTGACCTTAAACAAATTGTGCAACCTTGGGCAAATCATTTTAATCTATTTTTCTCAGTTTTCTCATACATAAAATGGGTATAATAAGATCTACCTCCCAGGATTATTGCGAGAATAAAATGACTCATTTATATTGGAAAGATACAAAATACTATCTTGAGAGACTGGCTAATGTAGTAGAAAGTGCATAGGTTTGGTGGTGGGGGTAGAAAAGTTGGAGCTCCAGTTAGACCTTTCCAATAGGTCAAATAAAAGAAATTGAATGAGATGATCTCCAAGACTCCTGGTTCTTAAATCCAATGAGTACCAGTCAGTATAGGTGGTCTGGGAAACCTTTTGTATTATGAAAATGTTTCATGAACAATCATAGATTGAGAATCACTGGTTTAGTACCACACATCTGGGTGGGTGGGGGAGTAATTCATTTCAGGAATTTGTGATTAAGGAAAAGATGTGTTAACATGGACTGAGTAGAAAAGAAATGTGCATATGTGAGTGCTTTTGGAAAATGAGGAAATACTTAAAGTCTTTTTTTTTTTAATTTGACTCCTGAGCCAGTTCTTTCAAAGATATTTTATAAAACAACTTGACTTTAGATAGAGTAAGGAATTTGAGAGACCCTGAAAATTGTTGGACAGAGTTCTTCTGGATGACTTTTATCTAACAAGCAACTCAGATTACTGATCACCAGCCAGAAAACTTTACCATGTTTTTCTTTCTTTTAGAGCTGTTAAAGTACAAAAAAATAAAGATTTAAAAAATAAAATCAGATTTTAATAAAGTTTAGAGTATTAGTCTTTCTCAAATATTTGGTCTGTCACTGGAGGGAACTGTATTTATTATTATCATTATATGACTTGCTTGAGTCTCATTAACTAAAAAAGTAAATTGATGAAATGCACCCTCTGGCGATGAACTCTATTCTTATTAAAGAGAGAGCAGGGTGAGTCAAAGTATTGAAAATAAACTGTATGTCAGAAAGGAGGTGCTCTTTACTGAGAGTAGGAATGTGCAAAGAGAATTTGGGAGTGGGGAAGGATTTCTCTTCACACAGAAGTTTATTGAGAGTAGCCAGGGTGAGTGTTTAAAAATCTCTTGGCTAAGTTAGGGGAGGATTTGGTTTTAGAGACAATTCAGACAAATTATATAGTTTACAGGGCATCATATGCCCTATCACTTGCATCTTTCAGATATTCAGACTTTACTGGCATGGATTGAGCAATACTGGTGTTCCCAAAAAACCCCTAAAACAACCAACCCCTGCCAAAATCCTAAACCTTAAAAAAAAACCCAACCCAAATCAGGTTTTACAATGAAGAGGCTGTACTTTGAATGATAAGCAATTAGCTAGAACTCATTGATATTGGGTAAATCACTTACTCTTATATGGAATATGAGGAAATAGATGGAAAAAACCCCTACCAAGATCTAACTAAAATTTTGAGTAGGTAGACACTCAAAGGGACTTCAGCTATCACCTAATCCTCTCTTCTTTCATTGAATCTTAGAGTTGGAAGGTAGCTGAAGAAGCCATTTCTTCTCTATAATATTTATCCTGCTTTTATTTGAAGACCCTGAGTAAGGAAGAACCTATTACCCACTAAGGCAGGGTATTCTAGCTTTGAAGAGTTCATATTCTTAGGAACTTTTAATTTAATGCCACTTTTATAACTCTCCAAAAAGAAAATAAGTTTAGTTAGGTTAATTCCTCATTTTTTAGTTGAAGTAACTAAAACCCAGAGAGGCAACATGACTTGCCCCAAGGCCTCCTGGATTTTAGTTCCAGGACTTAAAACTCTTTCTGCTGAACTATGCTTCTGTAGCTGGGCTACTTGGGTTCAGTTCTGCCTTATGAGGAATCATTATTCAGACTGGGAAAGCATGGGTAGAAATAAAACACAAATTTATTAAAAAGATTACAAGACAGAGAGAGAGAGAGAGAGAGAGAGAGAGAGAGAGAGAGAGAGAGAGAGAGAGCAGTCATTTTCAGAGCCATTTTCAGAGAAGGCTGCCAGCCCTGAACTAGGGTCCAACCTGGGTTTTTATGTCTTGTCTCTCACCCAGAGGGCAAAAGGTGAACTCCCTCCCCCCCATACTAGACCAGGAATTAAGTAGAGGGTAAAGCCCAAGGAGATCAAGATACAAATTTTACATTAAACAATAGTACTTTAAGAATGGGGAGGGTCCCCACCCAAGTCTCTACTTCAAGTCAATCTCCACCCAAATTCTTTGTTACATTCAAATTCTCTTCATCTTCCCCTGCATCACTTCCTTAAATATATTTTTAAAAGATTAGTATTTTTCTTATTTTTCCTTGACAATTCTTTTCCAGGGATGTATGTGTCTAGTAATTGTAACTTTTCATATATTCATTCATTGATTGAAATCACATTTTATGACCAGCAGTCTTCTTGACAATGGCCCAGCCAAGGCTGCTTGGCTGTTCTTTTATCTCTCTCTTTCTCTCTCTCTCTAGCCCTTCCTATGTCTTGTAACCTTTTTAATAAATTTTTGTTTTATTTCCATCCATGCTTTCCCAGTCTGAATGATGATTCTTCATAGGCAGAATTGAACCCAAGTAACCAGCGGCTACATTTTGGCAACCATTGAAGGCATTCTCTGCCCAGACTGGGAACCTGGATTGAGCTATGTAGGTGAGCACACACCCCCTTCTTTTAGATCCTAGATTTTTTAGAAAAGTAGGAAAATTAATTATCCCTCCTTCTGTGTTTACCTTTTTTTAGGAAAATGGAAAAAAGTTGAGTTTATGGGTTGTCAGTAAAGCTGAACCCACGTAGTGTTTGGCAGTAGCCCTGGTGGACTGCCTTGTTTTTAGACTGGCTGGTGTTGGCAGTTCTGAGGTGTATTTGGTTTATACCCCACTGTGAGTGAGAGTCCTTAAGGAAGGACGTTTGGTGTATGTCCAATTGACATGTTTGCCTATGTATAAATTGATAAAATATGGGGGGAAATCCAGTACCAATACTCTTCCCCCAGCTGTGTGCTTGCTCCTTGGAAGGAATTAGATTTGACAAAAGTAAAACATCTGAGCTCCTGGAAATTATCCTTGGGTGGTACTCTTTCTCTCTTTCCTTCTCTTTGAATTGCTCTCTCTCTCATTCTCTGCCATCCCCACTCTGCGGAGGGAGGGGGGAAGGGAGAAGGGAAACCTTCCTTTTTAGAACTTTGAAATTCAAACCTGTCTCAGATGGAATGCATGCTTTGCTGAAGTAAGGGTAAGACCCCCCCCCAAAAAAAAAACTTATGTTCTTAGCTTGATTCTGCACACAAGCTCAGTAAATAAAAAAGAGCTTAGATCAGAACCTCTTGAAAATGACATATGTGTGGTTTACAGTTAGGTAGTATAGATAATTCTAATTGGAAATAAAAGGCCAAGGTGAGTGATCTAAACAAATCCAATTCTAGTTAACTATCCAACATTTAGCAGAGTGCCTGGAATATGGCAGTTGCTTAATAAATGTTTAGTGATTAATTGATAGAAACTGAGATTGAATAATCCTGTGCATGCCATAGATAGAAATAGTCAATGCAATGTTTTAATGTACCAGTCTGCCGTACCCCTCAGGCGAGGAAACACCTGAGTTGTGCAAACATAGGAAGGAACAATTCCAGGTGTGCAAGGTAGGGTGGTAAGGTACATGAATAATTCAGTATTGAGAAACAAAGACAGTCTGTCCAGCTCTTCTGTTGTCTACATATAATCTCTCTGAAAGAACATCCTAGGTCCTGTTTTTATCCTATAGCAGGGGAAAAAAGGAAGAGAGATTTGAGAGAGGAAGGACAATAGTGGTGATGGGAACGTGGAATTTAATCAAGGAGTCAATTTTTAGTTATTAAATTTAAAAAGTACCTCATGTTTTTTAGATGTTTATACAATTGCTCTTATTTCCAGTTTTATTTTCTCTTGTCAAAAAATAGTTATATCCAAATGAGTTGAAGTAGCATAATACTCTACAGCTCAAAAGTCTTCAAAATTGTCCTTTAATTCTTTTTTATGTTCTTGAATTATTATTCTTTGTACTCACAGTTTCTCACCTTTATTTCTAATAAATAAAAATTTTTGTGTCATGGACTTCTTTGACAATTTGATGAAGAATAATGCTACTTACAGAATAAGTAGTACTTTGGTCATAATTGAAGGAAATGGCATATTTTAGTTGGAGACGAGTGAAAATAAAGATCTATTTTTTCCCCTAAGTACACATACTCTATGAAATCTCTTTGGATCTCTTGAGGGGAGGAGTGGTTGTGGAGCCCCTATTTTAAACCATAAATCTGTTCACATACAAGCAAGTCATCATTCTGCATTGTTCACAAGGTGATTTAAAACTTTCTATTTCTGCCATGACTCATTTTCTATCCAAAAATCATTTTAAAAGCACTTGAATGCCATATTTCTTTGCCTGCATATGTTTTGGGGGGTTTTTTTGTTTTTAGATTTTTCAAGGCAATGGGGTTAAGTGGCTTGCCCAAGGCCACATGGCTAGGTAATTATCAAGTGTCTGAGGTTGGATTTGAACCCAGGTACTGCTGACTCCAAGGCCAGTGCTCTGTTCACTGCGCCACCTAGCCATCCCTTTGTCTAAATATGTTAACAGTCTTTATTAAAACAAAATTCCTTTCCTGGTTTTCTTAGGCATCAAACATTAATTTATTACTGGGGGGGAGTATTTTATATTTTTTGTTTTATTTAAAGATACTTTCTCCATATGAATAGAATAGCATCTTAAATGTACCCCATATGACTCTATACCAGACTTAAGATATATTTCTTGAACATTTTTATTCCATTCTTCTGACATTTTTAATATTCTTATCCATAAAGTTTTTTTAATTGCATTTTTTGGGTTAACAGGTATCTAATTGCTTTCTACCCTTGACCCTAAATCATTAGGCTAGTTTGAATAGCCTGACCTAGAATATTCATATTATTAGAAGTTGTTTTCAGTGACTTTTGAGTTAAACTCCTTGTTGAAATAGGGGAAAGGTGATGAAAAAATGAGCCTTGAGTAACTGGATATAGGCCTCAGGAATGCTGTGGCTATAGTATTAATGTTATATAAAGAACTAAGTTGGATGAAGATGAAGCTCCTATTGGGCAGCAACTCAATGTTAAGCATTAAGGGGCTTAAAGAGTATGACAGGGAATGTTGAAAAATAGCAACATGAAATATCTCTTACCTACTCTTAGTTGATTTTATTAACATATCATATTTTCCAATATATAAGACACACCCTTTTTTGAAAAATTTGCCATCTAAAAACTGGGAGTATCTTATACAGTGGTTATAGATTTTTTACTTGCATTTCCTGCTTTTTCATGCTTGTTGTCTTGCACTCATTGTTTCACATTTGTTAATGGTATATTTGGTTATATTTGACCACATTCTGCCTAGAAATAAATTAGAAAAGATTTTTGTACAGTGCTGAATTCAAGTTCAAAGTGATCCAGTTTGCAAAAGTGAATGGAGGGGTGGCTAGATGGCACAGTGGATAAGCCACAGGCCCTGGAGTCAGGAGTACCTGGGTTCAAATCTGGTCTTAGACACTTAATAATCACCTAGCTGTGTGGCCTTGGGCAAGCCACTTAACCCCATTTGCCTTGCAAAAAAAAAAATCTAAAAAAAAAAGTGAATGGAAATGCGTGCTGCTGAATGTCAATGTGGTCTTCCTCCAATTGAGAAAACAATCTGAGACTGGCTATGGGAAGAAGAAAGCCTACTGAAAATGCTTCGGCAGAAGATGACCCTGAGAGGCATATCAGTCAAATGGCCTGAGTTAGAGAGGAATTGAAGAGATGGACTGAGGAGCAAAGGGCAAATGGAATTCTTAAGACAAAGATGGTTCAGCAGGAGGCAAGAAGAATTGCTGATGAAACAAAAGTGACTGCTTTCAAAGAAGGACACAGTTGTTGTTTCAGGTTCATGAAACAGAATGGACTAGGCATGTGTCCATTCAACAGACTTGCCCAGGGAGAGCTTGTGATCAACCACAGACCAGAGCACAGGTAAGAGAGCAGTGACAGCCTCTCTTAAGACAGTGATTTGTCATCAAACACAGATGAGGACAAGCTAATGGATGGGAGTCTTGAGAGTGATGAGGAGTTGTATGAATTTGTGATGAATAAAACTTGAGTTCAATAACTTTATGTAACATATTTTTTTTTCAAATTTCTGGCCCCAAAATTAAGTTGCATCTTATACATGGAGGAATATGGTACTTTTTTTTGTATCATAGATACCTTTGGAAGACTAGAGGTTCCTATGGACTCCATCTTATAATAATGTTTCTATATGTATACAGTAAAACATAAAAGATTACAGAAGAAAATTTTTATATTGAGACAAAGCTATCAAAATTTTAAATAAAAACAAAACAAGTTCATGTATCCCAGGTTAAGAACTCATGCTCTAGAGTAAGGTCAGAAGTTCCTTCTGAAAATCCAGCTATTCTAACTGAAGGCTGCAAGGATACTGGAGGCCATGCACAAGGTGGGATGTGCCATTTTTGCCATAGTGAATAAGAAAATTGGATTAGTAAACAGGACCATTAGCTACATACTAGCTGTTTTATTGGACTAAACACTTCATCTCTTTCTCTCTCAATTTTAAATTCCTCGGCTGTAAAAGGAGGGATAGATCAAGAGTTCTTAACATTTTTGGATTTTTGTCATAGACCATTTTGGCAACCTGGCGAAATTCACAATCGAAGGAAATACTCAATCTTAGATGTTAATGAAAATAATGTTGTATTTTTCTCCCATAAGATAATTCTTGAAGTCCCTTCCAATTTTCATATTCTATATAACTATAAGACTTCTAAATATCACCTGGTGGCTTATATATATGACCATAAAAAAATAGAAATAAGATTCTATTTTCTCTAGAGTTTTAAATAATATTAAACCGAATGTAGCTACTGATACTGCAGTGTTCTGGTTGGGACTATGGAATTAATCAATTTGAAACAAGTCTCTTCTAATATACAAACAAGCATCAAATCCACTCAGGATTCTGTTCAAATGATTAGGGCTTGATATATCAGTGTCTCCAAATCCAATCAAAGATGTGTCACTGAATGACATTTTTTTTATAAAGGAGATTTGTCACACACTTGTAAACCTAATCTTTCACAGGCTTAATAAAGTAAAGGAAGGTAAGGAAAGTGTCTTTCTTTCACTTATGAAATACTGAAATGCATAGAAAACTAGTATATGCTTCTCTGCCCAGATTCCCCCTCCCCCCAGATTTTCTTAAAGCATAAAAAAGCAAAGAATTGTCAAAAGACCGACTTTTTCTCCATGTTCTCTGTACTTCCTGTTTAGGCATTCCAAAGAACTGAGAGAACTTGATTATGCTTATGATGTAAACACAAATGATTACAAATGGGATGTATAAGGGACATGATATTTAGGGCTAGTTGATACAATTGAACTTCCAGTAGGTCCATTTGCAGAAACTTCATGTACATAAGAGTCATCTATACAGGTCTACTCTAAGTTTCAATTTTCTCATCTAGAAAATAGGAATAGTAATTTTCAGAGAGAAGACAAGGAATTTTCTACAGTAACAGTAAAACTAGCAGTTTGTCAGTTTCTTCTTCCCCGGTACAGTGATTCTTCAAATAAAGCAAGCATTTAGCATGGTAATTGTTGTGACTTCCAAGGATATGAGGTGCAACTGAGAGGAATTTATTCATACCTACCCATCTGGAAAGGAGGGCTGGGGCACTTTCCATGATATGAGAAGGGGAAATGAATTAAGTGGAAAAGATTGACAATAGTCAATAGTTGATAACTTTTACAATAGTCCAAGTGATTTTTTTTTCTGATTGGCTTACATAGTGAGGCTTTTCTGAAAAAAAGAACTGAAAACATACTACCAACTGGAGAGAGGTGAAGCAATAAAAGAAATGTCATTAAAATAGCAAGGCACAAGTGACTGTCATGGAATAAACACTACAGATTTCTTTCATGTTGGGTTAAGTCATCAGAAGAGAATTATAAGTCAGGGATAGTACATATTTATATATTTATATAAGGGGTAAGGTAACCCTCCAAAGGTAAGGGTGAGAGTGAAAGATTGAATCTTTTTTCTTGGCATGGGGGGAGAGACTGGTTGTCCTTATCTTGCTCTATGAAGTAAGACAGAAGTGAAAGAGTTCAAAGGAAACATAAAATGTGTAAGTTTAGAGTAACCACCCCAGGTGTTTGCATGGACTATTTGTGCCTGAGCTGTGATAGAACATTCCAAGCTCATATTGGTCTGATTGGTCACAGTTGGACACACTGTAACTTTCTAACATAGTGATGTCATTTTTGGTCTTCTTTGATAATGAAAGACAAGAGCCAACCAACCAACCAAGGCTAAGTCACTTATTAATTGCTTATAAGGGCAGTTAGTAGTTGCCTTTGGGAGAATGTCAAAAATTGAGCTTTCCAAATTCCAAATGAGTGGGGACAATGAACCAAAAAAGTGAGAGTTCTCCAGAGTACTTAGGTCTTTCACATTAGGAATTGCTGATATTTCTAGTTCAATACATCCATGAATGTGTATGACTTTTCAGAAATAATATCCCTCAAAGAATCAGCTTGGAAAATTTCAGGAATGGAAAACTCACTGCATCCTCACATAATCCTTTCTACTTTTGAACACTTCTGATTATTAGGAGGTTTTTGCTTACATTGAGCTGAAATATACCCCTCTTTAATCACTATCTTTTGCATTTCAGTCTATCCCTCTCAGGTTAAGTAGAGAAATTTTAAATTCCATTTCCATGTGATAGAACTTTTTATTTATTTTTTGGTTTTTACAAGGCAATGGGGTTAAGTGATTTGTCCAGGGTCACAGAGCTAGGTAATTATTAAGGGTTTGAGGTCACATTTGACCTCAGGTCCTCCTGACTCCAGGGCTGGTGCGCTATCCACTGTAACATCCAGCTGCCTGTGATAGCACTTTTAAGACCAAAGGCACCTATCATATAAACCTCCCTTATCCCTACCTAGGACTTCTCTTTATTTAAGTTAAATATCCTTAATTCTTCAACTGTCAGTCAAAAAACATTTATTAAGCCCCTCTTATGTTATGTTATATTATATTATATTATAAATAATATTAGCCACTTTTATTAGCTGGCACTAGGCTAAGTAGTGGGAGTAGGAATACAAACACAAACAGAAAGAATATAGTCATTGACCTTAAGGAGTTTATATCAGGAGGTTGAAAGGGAGGAGTTTGAGGGTCAAAGCTAGAGGAAGTCTGGGAGGGAAGCCTGGAGAGGAACTGAGGCCTAGCTGATGTTGGTATGCTCTTAAATGGAGGTTCTGGGAGAAGACATCTAATTAGAGGCATAGGACACAGGGACATTCCAGTCCTGGAGGGAGTATCTAGGATGAAGAAGTTTCTGGGTCCAAGAAAGTCCAGAGGACAACTTGGAGAAGAATGAGTTTTTACCTGTACAGAATCTTTAATTTCCTATCTTGGTCACTCTCCATGGGACATGCTCCCAAACATAAATGTTTTTTCTTCATATGGTGCCATGAATTGGATGTAATGTTGTTGATGTTGTTGTTCAGTTATTTCAGTTGTGTTCTGACTTTTCATGACTTTTTCTTGGTAGAGATACTGGGAAAGTTGCCATTTTCTTTTCTAGCTCATTTTACAGAAGAGAAAACTGAAGCAAACAGATTAAATGCCCAGAATCACATAGTTAGTGAGTATCTGAGGTCACATTTGAACTCAGTTCTTCTTAACTCCACTGAGCCAGCTAGGTGCCCTCATTGAATGTGATACTTCAGATCAGGTGTATTCTGCCTACAGCCTGAAAAAGTACAGGCAGTCAGAAACCAAAAAATGAAGGAATGGTGAGCACATGTGCAACATCACAGATCTCCTTAATTCTTAACTAACATAGTTCAATGTTTTTATCAACTAACATTGTGTAGTCTTAGAGACTGCCAGAGTTTTGTTTTGTTTTTAACAAAAGATAGCTATATGACATGTATTGTCATTAATTTTCTTCTATACAGTGAAAAATTGACATACATTTCATAGAATGATCTTCAATAGTGCAATTCTACAAACTATAAAATGCATTTTCTCAAGGCACTCATTGACAGCTTCTCAGAAAAGTTGACAGATAAGCAACACAATAAATGAATCAGATCATGGTTGTGGCTAGTAACTCTAGGTGACAAGTTCCTGGAAAGGCAGAAGGGAAGACACCAGTACTTTAAGGCAAAAATAATTATAATAAAAACAGTTCCACATAATGTTAGTTCCTGTCATTCCTTGCCCTCACCATGATGTGGCATGTAACCCAAAGCATTTTTGTATCAAATATATGCATAGTTCACATACTCTTGACAATAATTTATTGCTTTATGCAATTGCTGATTACAAGGGATATTACTCAGTTGTACTTTGCTACCCCATTATGTTAACAGGTATTTATTTTATTTATAAGTAAATAATAAATTGGTTTGTGTGAATTCATGAAATTTCAAAGTGGCTTGACTAGTGTGTGTGTGTGTGTTTCCTTTGAGTGCAAGCTGAGTCAACTGAAATGGTTTCGTGGACCCATAGTGGCAAAGCATCACTTTTCAGCAGGCCATTTATCATTACACATCCTTGAAAAAATATTGTATTTATTTATTTTCAACATATATACATTAGTGAGATATTTGTGTTTCTTTTCTTGACTTAATTTTTGAAATTCTATTTCTATATTTTTAATTTACAGTAATAATTTTAATATAAAAATAAAGTAATGAGTAACAGGATCAATAATTTAATATTTCTTATTTATTTTTCAGCATAATTTCTTCAGGATCTCAAAATGAAACTGACAAAAGAAAAAGAAAAATAGAGTGCTTCACAAAAGATGAACTGACAAATTTTTTTATTAAAGCTAATAATAAAGCACTATGTTTGATATGAAGAGAAATACTATCCATTTTCAAAGACTATAATATGAAAAGGCAGTCAAAATTTAAAGAATTGCAAGGAATGTACCATAAACAAAAAAATTTAGAGTCTCAATAACTATTTAAAAAAATGATTTCTCAAACTAATTCATTAGTCAAGTTATATGGTAGCAAATTTAATTGCTTAAAAACTATTTAATGATAGTGAATTTATTAAAGAATAACTTGAAAGTATAGTATAATTTCTTCTAAATAGATCTGATTTTTAGGGGTGGCTAGGTGGCACAGTGGATAGAGCACTGGCCTTGGAGTCAGGAGTACCTGGGTTCAAATACAGCCTCAGACACTTAATAATTACCTAGCTGTGTGGCCCTGGGCAAGCCACTTAACCCCATTGCCTTGCAAAAAAATAAAAAAATAAAAAAAAATAAATCTGATTTTTGTAAAATAAGTTTATCACATCAAACCAACTCTAGGTGTATTAAAAATATAGTGACATCCATTGAAAAATATTTGGAGGGGGGCAGAGCCAAGATGATGACAAGAAAGGATCTTCTCTTAGGTGCTCTCTCATAAAACTTACAAACTAAGGACTCTAACTAAATTTTGGAGACAGAAACCATAGAGGGACCCAGTTAGGCAGTTCTCCTACTCAAGGTAACCTGGAAAAGAACAGAAAGGCTCTGCTCCCGGGGGTTGGAGGGGCAGCCCTCCAGAGGGGTGGCCCGCCAGAGCAAAAGAACTTCAGCCTCCCAAAGGCAGTCCAGGGTGCTGGGAGCCTCACAGCAGTGGGGGGAGTTTCCTGAGCTACAACCCAGGGAGCACCGGGCACAAATTGGGGGAACAGCAGGGGGACCTCTGCCAGAGCAAGCACGTGAAGCCCAGTCCTCAGGGTACACAGCGAGCAGCATGGCCAAGGCAGTCCAGATCCAGGAACCAGAAGCAGGTGGAGCCAGTAAGCAGGAGCCCCCAGGGCATGAGCCCATTGAACCTAGGGAGGGGAGTGAAGAGAGAGAGACTGCAGAGCTCTATCCTGTGCCCCTGGAACAGGAAACTGGGGCTCTGACCACATTCAGATCCTGATTGCAGTCTAGCCCCCCCCATTGAGCAGCAGCCCCCCCCCCCCACAGAAAGCAGCCTCCCCCACCTCAGCCTTGTGGCAGAAGGGGGCCCTTATGTTCATTCACAGATCAGGAGGGAGGACAGAGCCTCACACACTGAGACCCTTGTGGGAGTGTCCCAAAAGCTCAGGAAGCACCCCAAAAACAGGCTAAGGCTGGGAAAATGAGCAAGCAGAGAAACAAGAGGAAGACCATTGAGATATATTTTGCCTGTGAGCCCAAGAAGGATCAAAACACTCAGTCTGGAGATGAGGAAGCACAAGCTCCTGCATCTAAAGACTCCAAGAAAAACAGAAATTGGGCTCAGGCTATGACAGAGCCCAAAAAAGACTTTGAAAATCAAATGAGGGAGTTAGAAGAAAAATTGGGAAAAGATATGAGAGAGATGCAGGAAAAACATGAAAATGAAGTCAGCAGCTTAGTCAAGGAGATCCAAAAAAATGCTGAAGAAAATAGCATGTTAAAAACCAGCTTAGGTCAAATGGATAAAACAGTTCAAAAAGTTATTGAGGAGAAGAACACTTTAAAAAGCAGAATGGGCCAGATGGAAAAAGAGATAAGAAAACTCTCTGAGGAAAACAAATCCTTCAGACAAAGAATAGAATTCAGGGAGACTGATGAATTTACTAAAAATCAGGACTCAATACTTCAAAACCAAGAGAATGAAAAATTAGAAGAAAATGTGAAACATCTCATTGAAAAAACAACTGATATGGAAAACAGATTTAGAAAAGATAAGTTAAAAATTATTGGAATACCTGAAAGTCATGATCAGGAAAAGAGCCTTGACATCATTTCCCAAGAATTACTACAGGAAAATTGCCCTGATATCCTAGAAGCAGAGGGCAAAATAGAAATGTAGAGAATCCACAGATCCCCCTGAGAAAGAGATCCCAAAAAACCAACCCCCAGGAATATTATAGCCAAGTTCCAGAACTCCCAAGTCAAAGAGAAAATATTACAAGTGGCCAGATGGACACAATTCAAATATCGTGGAGCTGCAGTCAGGATCACACACAGGACTTAGCAGCAACTACATTGGAAGCTCGTAGGGCTTGGAATATAATATACCAGAAAGCAATAGAGCTTAGAATGCAATGGAGAATCAACTACCCAGCAAAACTGAATGTCCTCTTCCAGGGAAAAAGATGGATTTTCAATGAACCAGGGGAATTTTAAATGTTCCTGTTAGAATGGCCAGAGCTGAACAGAAGGTTTGATCTTCAAATACAGGGCTCAGGTGAAGCATAGAGATTGGAGGAGAAGGGGAAAATGTGAGGGACTTGATGATAAATTGCATGTATTCCTGTATAGGAAAATGACATTGATAATACTCATATGAACCTTCTCGTTAATAGAGCAGGCAGAAGGAGCTTTTTTAGATGAAGCACAGGAGAAAGCTGAATTTGAAGATCAAATATGGTGTAAAAATGGAGTCAATAGAAAAAAAGGGAACTGTAATGGGAGAAAGAAAAAGGAGAGGGGGAATAGGCCAAGATATTTCATATAATAAGATTTTTTTTTTATTACAATGAGCTATTGCAATGATATGGAAGGGGGGAAGGCAAGGAGGAGTGAGGGAATCTTCACTCTCATCAGAGGTGGCTAGGAGAGGAAACAGCATGTATATATATATATATATATATATATATATATGTATTCAGTGGGGTATAGAGAACTGGAGTAAGACGGGGGGGATGGGGGAAGGGGTGGGGATGTGAATGAAGGAGGAGAGGATGGACCATGGGTGGAGAGTGGTCAGATATAACACATTTTCTTTTTCACTTCTTGCAAGGGCCTGGGATTGGATGGCCTGTCTGGGACTATAGGGCCAGGTGGATGCTGGGCCTAAGGGGTGGTATGGAGGCTCGGGGCCTCTTGGCCCCAGGACCAAGTCTCTGCTGTGCTACTCAGCTACCCTACAGCAGAGTCAGTGAATGGAGAGAGAAAATATAGTACATGCTAGTGGAGAAATACGAAAGGAGGGAGTTGCAATCAGCAATGGCAACGGTGGAAAAATATGGAAGTAACTTTTGTGATGGACTTATCATAAAGAATGTGATCCACCCAGGACAGAGTTGGTGGTGTTGGAACACAGACTGAAGCACATTTTTTATTATTATTATTTTGGGGGCAGGATGTAGGGCAAATGGGTTTGGGTGGCCTGCCTGGGGCCACATAGCAGGGTGACCATTGTGTGTCTGAGGCTGGATTTGGACCCGGGTGCTCCTGGCTCAAGGGCCAGTGCTCTGTCCACCACCCAGCCACCCCTACTATTATTACTATTTTATTTTATTTTAGGTCTTTTTTTTTCTTTTTTTGGTTTTTTGCAGGGCAGTGGGGTTGGGGTGGTTTGCATGTCACACAGCTGGGTGATTGTTGGGTGTACTGGGCCGGATATGGGCTCAGGTGCTCCTGGCTCCAGGGCTGATGCTCTGTACACTGCGTCACCTGGCCATACCTGAAATTATTACTATTATTTTTTAATTTTAACTTTTTTCTCTCCCCTTTACTTTATCGCTCAAGTGAGTCTAGATTTTTTGGGGGGAGGGGGTATTCTGTTTACTTTTAAACAAGAATATTTTATTAATTATAAAAAATTATTTGCACAAAATGAGAATAGATATTAAATAAATTTTTAAAAAGGAAAAAAAAATATGGAATCTCAGTGTGCTTTCAAATTTTATTCCACAGCTTTGGGATGAAAGCACTGATGCTACAGAGATGGCTCAACATACCATATTTATTTGAAGTATTGACAAGGAGTTTGATATGATTGAAGAACTGGCCTTCCTAGTTCTACTGAAGGATGTGATTAAGTCTCTTGATTTATATGAAACAATAAAAGCAACAAGATGAAGATTTTCTTTAACCATCAACATGTCTAGTAAGCTGACAGTTTACCATCTGTGCTTGGAAAGAAGGAAGGACAAACAAGACTAATAGAATATTCTATTCTAATAGAATAGAAATAGAAGACAGTGCAAAAAAGGATCAGTAATTTTCATTTTATAAAGTATTACTACATCATACATCAAGAAAATTTGTGTGCAACAGTTTTAAAATTGGACAATATTATGAATATTGTCATTAAAGCCATAAATTTTTTAAGATTGAAAGGATTCAACCACAGCCAATTTCAAGAGTTTCTGAAAATTATGGAAATCAGTTGGGGAGATTTTTATATACTTTATTGCAGTAAGGAGGTTAAGTCATAATAAAATGCTTAAATGATTTGAGAAATTGAAAGTTTTTCATGGACTTTAAAGAAAACAAACACCTGAATTTTAAAATGAGAAATAGTTGATTGATTATTTTTAGTGGATATCACTGCTCATTTATATGCTCTGAACATGTATCTCCATGGTGAAAAACAGAGTATGTTGCAAACTGATGACATTCAACATGGCTATGAGACTGAATTGTGGCAACCTCAGTTTAAGAACAATAACTTAATTCCCTTTGAAACTCTGGATAAACAAAGCAATGCAAACAATGAAAAATATGCAGCAATAGGTGCAGCCTTTGTATATACCAGTTCTCCCTCTCCAACTGAGCTGACTCCATTGTATATAGTCATGAACAAAGAAATGGATTTTAAATGTATCTGAGTGATGGCAGTATCTTTGGAATAAGTGACCTTTATCCAATGATGATAATTTCTATAGGGTAGAATACTCATTTAGATGTACAAATAAATTGAATTCACTGAATCCAACTAGGTCCTTTCTTACTATCTTCTTAATTCATAAAAATCACAAATTCTTGACCTTAAAAGATATCTAGTCCATAACATTGCTTAAATAGGAATCCTCTCATCTTCATCCCTAACAAATGGTTATTCAAGGTTCTCATTAAGAAATATATAGAAAGAGAATCTATTACCTGTCAAGAATGTTCATTCTACTTCTACCAAATTTTTTCCCCTTCTTACCGTGAACTGATACTTGCCTCTCTGAAACTTCCATTTGGTTATAGTTCTACCATTCGTGGCCAAGCAAAACAAGTGAATTTTAAATTTGCCTATCACATGTTCCCCAAAGTTATCTTTTTTTCCAAAGCAAACTTGCTTAGTTCATAGGATTATGGATCATAGAGGAAAAGAAAACTTGACTTTCATCAAATCCATAACATCCACCCCCAATTTCAGGTGAAGAAACCAAGTTCTTTCAATCAACTTTCCTTTAACATGTCACAAATTCATTCTTTTACTCAATAAGCAATTATTAAATTCCTTCCATGTGCATGCAAGGCAAGTTTGTAGATGCTGGGACTCTAAAAACAAAAATTAGAAATAAGTCATGTCCTGAAAGAGCTGATATTCATTTTCTTCTTGATATATTCTATGTCTTTCCTAAAAGCATATATGGCATCGAGAATTAAATATAGCATTCCTGGTGCGATCTCAGAGGCCTATTTCAGTTTTCTTTTATCAATCCTCATTTCAAAACAAAACAAAACTATTTTCTGTATGTTTAACATAGTTGTATATCATATTATTTGTAATCAAAGGCAGAGAGAGGGAGAAAGATGTGGAACTCCAAAGCTTAAAATAAGATGAATGTTGAAAACTATATTCACATGTAATTGGAAAAAAAATAAGTTTAAAAATCACATACAAAAAGAAAAAAAACTATTTTCTCATGAAATAGAATTATGTAAACATAAAGATTTATTGTACCTTTGTGTATATATATATGGGTGTGGTAGAGTATGGGAAGGGAGTATGGGAAAAACTAGTCAATATTTTGGATTTTCTAAAGTTAAAAATGTTTTATATATTATTTATTTGATTTTTTTAATATCACATTCATTTCCAAATAGATCTCTCATTCCTTCCTTGACAAGTCAACTAATTCATTTTATCAAGTACTGTTTTTTAACAGGTGGGAATTTCCAAAGAGTGCTTTTATCCATAATATACTGCCAAGGAAACTATTTTTGGAGAAGGAAAATGTAACTAGCCTCACAGAATTGAGAAACTGTTTTGGCAAGACCTCAAAATTGACTGCTTTAAAAAAAAAAAGGCTCTTCCTTATGTGAATATTGGCTAAAAACAGTTAAAATAAGTACTCAAGTTGTTTTTATGAGTAAAAAGAAGAAATTATTTCATCTCTGTGATTTTGCATGCTTTTTCTACATTTTGGTTTAATGTGGTTTTAAAAAATAACTTTAGGTAAAATTGTCCTTCACATTTCCTCACAGAGCCTTCATTTCTGCAGATAAAACAACAGCTTAGCTGTTCTCTTCAGGCTGGTACTTTCTTTATGTGATGTGAAGGCAGATTTTGGCCCCAAATCAAGTTCACAAGGGCTGAAGGGTTCACTTACAAACAGCAATCTATTACAGTCATGTAGAGAGACGGTCAGTTGTCTCTTGGCAAATGATCAGAAAGCTGAATTCCTCATAGCAGGGATGCAAGATATGGAAGTAAAGGTCACCAGATATACCACACAGTCAAGGAGGAAGAGGTTTTGTTTGCTTCAAGAGAAAAGTAGGAGACAGAACTATTTTTTTTTAGGTTTTTTTTGGCAAGGTAATAAGGTTAAGTGACTTGCCTAAGATCACACAGCTAGGGAATTTACTGCGCCACCTAGCTGCCCTTTGTTTGGCTCTCAGAATGAACTTTTTGGCAGCCAGGTGGTGCAGTGGATAGAATGTTGGGCCTGGAATCAGAAAGACTCAATTTCCTGAGTTCAAATCTGACCTCAGATACTATTAGTTGTGTGACCCTGGTCAAGTTTCTTAACCCTGTTTGCCTCATTTCCTCATCAATAAAATGAGCTAGGTGTTTGCCAAGAAAACACCAAATGGGGTCACAAAGAGTCAGACAACTGAAAAGGACTGAACTGCTATAATGAATTCTTTTCTTCCTCAAAAGGAGAAGGTTTGCATTATTTATAAATCAATTTGCATTGATTTATAATATCCTTTCTAGCTCTAAAGCTATAATTCTAGTAAATCTTGCTCCATTTTACGGAATTTGGCTGATAGTCTTTCTCTCCATTCAAACTCTTGCCTTCATATAAATGGACTTCAACATTCAAATTGATGTAGCCTCAAATTTCAACTAATTTTTCCAAGTTCCTCAATCTACTCAATTCCTATGATCTACTTAATTGTACCAGGAAATAGGCAAACCCTTGATTATTAAAAAAAATTATTTTCCAAATTACAAGTAAAAATAATTTTCAATATTCATCTTTGTAAAATTTTCTCCCTCTCCCACTTCCCTTCCCCACCTAGAATAGATTATACATAAACAATTCTATTACACATATTTCCATATTTCCATTAGTTATTCTATGAAAAAAGAATCCGTCAGGAGAAAGAAAAAACCAAAAAACTGATTTAAAAAAGTAAAAATAGTATACTTTGATTTACATTCATATTTCATAGTTCATTCTCTGGATGTAGATGGCTTTTTCCATCATAGGTCTTTTACAAATGTCTTTAATTATATTGCTGAGCAGAGCTGTCTGTCAAAGTTGATCATTGCACAGTTTTGCTGTTAAAGTATACAAAATTCTCCTGCTTCTGTTCACTACATTCAGCATCAGTTTGTATAAGTATTTCCAGGCCTTTCTGCTCATTTCTTATAGAACAATAATATTCCATTACATTCATATACCACAACTTGTTCAGTCATTCCCCAATTGATGGGCATTTCCTCAGTTTCCAATTCTTTGCCACCACAAGAAGAGTTTCATGGAATATTCTTGAATTTGTGAGTCTTTCCCCTTTTTTGGTGACCACTTTGAAATATAGACCTGGTAGTGGTATTGCAGGATCAAAGAGTATGCATAGTTTTATTACCCTTTGGACATGTTCCAAATTTCTCTCCAGAATGTTTGGATCAGTTCGCAATTCCACCAACAATGCATTAGTGTCTCAGTTTTCCCATATTCCTTTCAAAACGGATCTTTTCCCTTTTCTGTCATATTAACCAATCTGATAGGTATGAGGTAGTACCTCAGAGTTGTTTTAATTTTTATTTCTCTAATCAATAATTCATTGCCTAAAAATGTTTTACTTCCTCAAACATTCCCTTATTTAATCATAATATTTTATTTATTTCATATTTTCCTATGCTTTGTTGAAATCTTAGTCCTCTTCCTTCCTCACTGTGACCTTCAATCTTTCCAACCCTCAGTTTATTCAAAGACAATCATTTTGAATTAACTTTATTCGTCTATTACCTATCTTGACCCCTAGTGAATTGTTTCAATTCTATACTATCACCTATTCTCAAATCCCTTGTCCTTTTATCCACCAATCTTGGCTAGCTAAACCCCAACCCTGTGTTATTCTCATCATTTGCCTCTTTTGTTCTCATTCACATGCTGCTAAATTGAGCAGGAGAAAATTACAAAATCATACCTAATCTCACTGGGATCTATTCTACTCTTTTTTAAAAAAAAATATTTATTTAAGGCAATTGGGTTAAGAGTGACTTGCCCAAAGTCACACAGCTAGGCAATTATTAAGTATCTGAGGCTGGATTTGAACTCAGGTCCTCCTGACTCCAGGGCTGGTGCTCTATTCACTATACCACCTAGCTGTCCTTCCTCCCCCCATTCTACTTCTTAATCAAGTTTCTATTCCACACTATACAGGGGCTATTAGATGGCTACCATTGAGTATCAACTTAAAATCAGAAAAATTGAAGTTAGAATTCTGCTTCAGATGTTAGCTATTATAGGACTTTGGGCAAATCATTTAATCTCTGTCTCTTTCCATCAATTCCCTCAAGTAAATAGCACTTGATAAAATAGCACTTGCCTCCCAGGGTTATTTTAAAGATAAAATAAATCAACATTTGCAAATGTTATTTTTTGTATTTTTGGGGTAAATTTTCAACTCTTAAAGCATTATCATTATTCTTAGTCTTCTCATCTTTCCTCTAGCTTTCAATGGCATCCCTCTTCCCAGTTGTGTTGTTAAGTCATTTTTGTTTGTTTTGCAAGGCAATGGGGTTAAGTGACTTGCCCAAGGCCACACAGTAAATATTACCTTATTACCTAAATATTACCACAAGTAAATATTACCTTATTTCTCCATGTATAAGATGCCCTTTAATTTGGGGGCCCGAAAAAATATATTACATAAAATTGTTGAATTCAAATTTTATTCATCACAAAATTCATACAACTCCTCATCAATGTCAAAACTCCCTTCTATTAGCTCATCCTCGTGTTTGATGACAAATCACTAATTTAGGAGAGGCTCTGACTGCTCTCCTGATTGTTCCCTGGTCTGATGTTGACCATAAGCATTCTCTGAGCAAGTCTGGTGCACGGACAAATTCTGTTTCATGAGCCTGAAGCACCAACTATGTCCTCCTTTGAAATCAGTCACTTCTTTTTTCAACAGCAATTCTTCTTGCTTCCTGCTGAACCATCTTTGTGGACACAAAAATTCCATTGGCCCTTTGCTCTTCAATCAATCTCTCAATCCCTCTCTAAATCAGGCCATTTGGTTGATTTGCCTCTCATGACCTTCTTATGCAGTGGTGTTTTCCGTAGGGTTTCTTCTTCCCGTAGCCACTCTTGGATTGTTTTCTCATTTGGAGGAGGACCAAATAGTCATTCAGCAGCATAATTTTCATTCACTTTTGCAAGCTTGATCACTTTGAACTTGAATTCAACACTATACGAAAATCTTTTCTGAGACATTTCTGGGCAGAACATGGCAAAAAATAACCTAATATACTGGTAGCAAATGTGAAACAATGAGCACAAAGACAAGAGGTATGAAAAAGCAGAAAATGCAAGTAAAAAAACTATAACTACTGTATAAGACACTCCCAGTTTTTAGACCCCAAATTTTTCAGAAAAGGGTATGTCTTATACATGGGTAAACATGGTGTCTGAGACTGGATTTGAACTCAGGTTCTCTGCACTACAGGACTGGTGCTCTTTCCATTGTACCATCTGGCTTACTCCAGGATTTTTCACTCTTGTTAACTTTTTGTTACTCCTGTGGCAATTAAATTGTCCCATATTAAATAAAAGAGCCTGAGGTAGAACTCTGAGTCAATATCACTTCATTAAAGGGCAAAAGCAATATATCGGCAGAGTCATGAGTTGGGTGAAATATGTGGCATTTCCACTAAGTGGTTATAAGATGAATGGGCTACTCTTTAAACAGATTTTTTTTGGGGGGGGGGCTTTTTTTCAAGACAACTTGCCCAAGCTAGGTAATTAGTAAGAGTCTGAGGTCAAATTTGAACTCAGTTCCTCCTGACCTCTATCCACTGTGCCACTTAGCTGTCCCTGAATAGCTACTCCTAAGCAAGTAGGAGGAACCTCGTATAAGTTATATGTTTCTTCCAAGATGGTGTGGGTGGGGTGGGGGGATTTTCATGCAATGCCATTACCCATGCATAGTTTGGTTATGGAATTTGAGCAAAACAGGATGTAGATATCCATATCAGCATTCTTGTGGCTTTGCAAGTAAGCAGTAATGACCATTACATTGAAAGTTTGCGAACTATTAAAGATTCTTCCTATGTGAATCTGTACTCTTATATAACATACAATATCTGGATTAATTCATTGCTTATTGACTAAGCATGTGTTATTAAATGAGTATATGTTCCTAATTGCTAACAATCATCATCCTTTATAAAATCTTACTTGATCCTATAATTCTTGATAACTATTGTCCTAAATGTCTCCACTTCTCTTGGCTAAAACTCCAGGAAAAAACAACCTGTCATTGGGACTTCTAAGTGCTCTGCATTCTGGCTTCCAGTATCTTCCAACTGAAACATCACTCTAAAGATTTCAATGATCTCTAAATTGCCAAATGTAATGGCCCTTTCTCAATTCTTATCCTTGTTTACCTTTCTTCAGCATTTGACACTTTATCACCCTCATCTAGGTAATCTTTTCTCTGATTTTTAATGATGTGATTCTCTCTTCCTTAATTCCTCAGCTCCCTTTGTTGATTCTTTAGCCACATCATGCTCACTATACATGACTAATTCCCTGAGGCTATGATGGCCTTCTTCTCCTAGGCCCTCTTTTCTTTTCTCCCCATATTCTCTCCCTTGATGAATTTTTAATCTACTAATGGTTTTAATTTTCCTCTATGAAGATGATTTCCAGATTATATTTACCTAACTCTTTCCTTATCCACCATTTTATATCACTCTTTTGAATAGCTCAAACTGAATATCTTATAAGTATCTGAAATGCAACATATCCAAAACAACTCATTTTTCTCTATCCCCCAACACTTTTATTCTCAATACATCCCTCACAATTTCAGTGTCAGTTTTGACTCCTTCCCCAAATACACCTTACATGCCTTCTTTCCAATTCACAAAGTTACCAACCTAGTTTAGATCCTTGTTCATCTCTTCTGAACTATTCATTTCAATATATCTTCATGTCAATATATTTTTCATTCAACTGACAAAATCATTTTTCTAAAACATAGGTCTGACATTTTATAAATGGATTCCTATATCTTCTAGGATCATATATAAAGTTCTTTGGCATTGAAAGCTCTTCAAATCTCACTCTTTCCTACTCTTACAGTCTTTAACATGTACCTAGGAGAGATGAGTCCATCAAGAGGAGAATTAGTATCACTTTTCAAATCACTCAGCTTATATGATAAAATATTTATTGACCTGCTACTTTTCCTCTGACTTGGAAATGAACTCTGAGCCAAGAGTTGCATTACAGAAAGAATGGAAAAATAAATTCAGTATCAGAAATACAAAAGTTTCACCTAGAAACAGTAAGGAAGCAGTTTCTAAAGCAAGATTTGTGAAGGAAAAAGAAGAGAAATGAATTTGAATACTGGTGTAGAAGAATTTTTTGTTTATAGAAATAAATAGTTATTCTTCATGAGTAACTTTGTTGCTCATGAGCAACTCAGGGACAGAATAAGTATTTCATTCAAACATAATTTCTTAAAAAGCAAACAAATAGAGCTAATTTGAGGCTCCACTCATGTGCCTTTTCCTCTTCTACTTCCCTAATTCTCCATTGTGCAGGAGCTCTTAAACATTTTTGGATATTCCTTAGGCAATATGGTAAATCCTATGGACCCCTTCCCAGAATGTTTTCAAATGCATAAAATAAAATAAAACATATAGCATTAGAAAGGAAACCAGTTATATTGAAATAAAGATCTAACTTTTTCCCCATCCAATTTCCTGAATCTTTTAAGTTGAAAACCCCTGTCCTTGAAGAAAGTTTTCTCTCCTCAAATATAATATAACATTTTGATTGGAATCATACTTTGTATTACCCTCTAGAGCTAAGAATATGTTTAAGCCCTCGGCTACAAACCAGTTTTTCAAATGTTTGAAGAGAACTATCATAATCTCACTTCTCCTTCCCAGATTGTTCTTTAAACATGTGAGATGCAATGAGTTATAGTAGATAAAGCACTACATCAGAAGAAGAGGGGAGGAAGAGAGATATAAAGAGAAGGAAGGGAAGGGGAAGGAAAGAAAAAGGAGAGAGAGAGAAAGAGAGAGAGAGGGAGAGATTGAGAGAGAGAGATTGAGAGAGAGACAGATTAAGAGAAGAGAGAATGTTAACTAAAGGTGAGGGGGGGGACTTAGAGTTCATTAAGTCTGTCACCATCCCTATTTTATTTTTTTAGATAAGGAAACTGAAACTAAGAGCAAATGAGTGACTTTCCCAAGGTTAGACAACTAGCCCTTATCTAAAGTAGAATTTGAAATTGGAGCTTGACCTTAAGTCTGGCCATTAATAGCTACAGTCACCATATTTTTCAGTTTCCCTATCTGAAGAAGGCTAATAATATTTAAACTACCTACCTTACAGATTTATTGGGAGGATCAAATGAGATTATGTATGTTAAGAACTTTGGACCTAACAGTCATTATGAGCCCTGGAATCTTAGAATTGGAGGATCTCTTACAGGCAGTATATAGTCTGTGTGTTCTAGGAACAGACATATTATCTTAGAAAAAAATGTTGATTACTTCCCTTGTACCTAGAACTAATATATGTATCCCTAGAAATATGTAGATGCCTAATCTTGCCAACACATTCATAGAGTAAGACAAATGGAATTAATTGACTGATTGAAGTTGAATGTCTACCCAGACATGTCTCTTGAGGGCAATAAGCAATTAAGAGCTAACAGAAGAGTTTGAAATATAGTGAATGAGAGGAACAGGACCAGATCCTACAAAGACTCCAGTAGTTGGTTATAAAAAAGTTCAGGTAGAGTACAAATTCTGTCAAAACAGAGACATCAGAGATGACTCAATTGCCAAGGAAATATGAAATTGACCTTGATCATGTTGTCTAAAGTTTTAATCTCTATTCATGGGTGCTTAGATTGAGACTAATTAAACACACACCCTAGTTAAATAAAATGATAGTTAAATGAAGGGTGTTGCTCTCTAATAAACTTGGTCTAATACTGTTATTCTTTGGCATTTTAAGGGTTGAAGGATGACCACTTATCAAAGTCCTTTTAATGAATTTTTAAAGGATGATTCATTCTTTAATAATAAAGGTTTGCAATTTTATGACCCCTTTCATCTGAGGCTCTCAAAGTGCTTTGCTAGACTAATTAGGCTCCCCATGCCCATTCATCACAGGCGTTTATAGAGTATTTACAATACTTCTTCCTTTGACTGGAGTAAGGGTGGAAGAGGAGGGGGAGCGGAAAGAATGTTCTGGAGTAGGGGTGGGGTAAAAAAAGTAAAGTCATCTGGAAGTAGAATAATAGCTGAACTTGACCAATAGAGGGGCATGAGAAAGTTTGGGAAGTTCCCTGGAAAGATGAAATGTTTGAATAAGGTTTTGAAGGGTGTGTGTGGTCAGCTTTTGGTGGAGAGAAAATGAAAAATGTCAGAGAAAGAAGCCCAGGTTCTTCCTGCTGAGCCACTGTGTATGGGTGGTTAACCTCTGGGAATGGCCCAGGGTGGAGGAGAATGTCAAAAACATGCAACCAAACAAAGGGAGTCATCAGCTGTTGGATCAGGTCACTCTCCTGGGGCTAGAAACTCGAAGGTCAAGTTTGTAGCAAAAAAGGAAATAAAATCGGGAACACAGACAGTCTGAGACGGGCTGCGCAGCCAAGATCAAGAATATTTTAAGATCAGAATCAAAAAGGAAACAGTAGCTCCAAGATCCAGTCTCATAAGTGCTGGCCACATAGGCACCTACCGATCATCGATGAGGCAGTCCAGTCTAGTTCCTCCCTATTACCTATCCTTACCCTCCATGGTCACAATTAATCTTCTTAATTACTATGACACTGTCCACTTAGAATCTAGAAAATACCCATCTTATGTTATTATTTACATATTTTTCCCAATTAGATTATAAATACCTAGAGGGCAGAGTCCCTGTCTTTTATGTGCCCATTACATTTCTTATGGATGACAATAAAATATTTATTTAAATTGTTCAGTTTTGGACATCCTGTCTGCTTCTCATGTTTGATTTGGTCAACTTTTTTGTTTTTTTAGGTTTTTGCAAGGCAAATGGGGTTAAGTGGCTTGCCCAAGGCCACACAGCTAGATAATTATTAAGTATTTGAGACCAGATTTGAACCCAGGTACTCCTGACTCCAGGGCTGGTGCTTTATTCACTTTATCCACTGCTCAGTCAACTTTAATGTGAAAACTTTCTGTAAGTTTTTTTATTTTATTAAAATTGATATTATTAATTATAATTATCTTGAATATTTAATGTAAATTATTATGTAAATATATACTGCAAAATATTAACAATAAAAATAAAAAACCTCAAACATTAGGTGTTAATTTTGTTACTTTTTATTAATCCCCTGTCTTGATTTTTAAATAAATTCCAGAGCATATAAACGTCTCAGACAAGGAAAAGACATAAAAAAATTCTTTTGAGGGAAAGAAAGATGACATTAAGTGAAAAGACAGGGTGAGAAATTATTAGCTCATGGTCCTGGTTTGTTCTTACTCTTCAATGAACCAGAGCTATATCTGTATATTTGTCACAGGATGAATTATGCTAGCTCTATATATTGATCACAGGGTAAATTTTAAATATGTATATATATATATATATATGTATATGTAAATCACAGAGTTTTTACATATCTACAGATATATCAGGATTTTATATATATATATATATATATATATATATATATGTATACATATATTTGTATATGTCACAGGCTTATGATAATGATGTTTGTCTTTTTTTTTTTAAGGTTTTTGCAAGGCAAATGGGGTTAAGTGGCTTGCCCAAGGCCACACAGCTAGGTAATTATTAAGTGTCAGAGACCAGATTTGAACCCAGGTACTCCTGACTCCAGGGCCAGTGCTTTATCCACTATGCCACCTAGCCGCCCCTTGTCTTTCATTTTCAAAGAAGATCATCACATCAGAGAGGTGATACCATGACAAACAAGGGAATTGGATTTGACTGAGGCTGTCACCAGCCTTACTTTCTTCTCTTGAGTCATCTGGATGCAAGGATAGATATGCATCAGAATACCTGGAGATGACCCTGAATGGGAAGTAGTCAGGGTTAAGTGACTTGTCCAAGGTCATGCAGCTTGTATAGCCACATTTGAACTCAGGTCCTGCTGACTCCAAGGCTGATGTTTATAGGGTTTATCTATATATGGATATGTATGCTTGAACCTGTACACATATATTGTTATTATCCTGTGGTTCTACCATATGTGTATAATTTACAACTCTATTTTGATTATATTATTAGAACCCATAGTACATTATCTTAGTGTCCTCAATGAAGGCAAATCTTCATCTTTTTAGGGTAGGTTTTATTTTCAGAAATAGCCCAGAGTCATTTGGAAAATGGATGGTCAAACTGAAAAATAAAGTTTTATTGATGATGATGATGATTGATTATTACTTATTAATTATTATATTAAAAAGAAAGAAAATCTGTTAGAATGAAAAAAGGTAGAACAGGAATCAGAGTGTCTGGTTTCAGGTCCTGACTCTTCACTTATTAAGAACTTGCTCACTAAGTTACGTTGAACAAGTTATTTAAACTTTCTAGGCCTCAATTTGCTCACCTATAAATCAAGAAGACTCTTATTAGTTAGCTAGTTGTGTGACCCTGGACAAGTCACTTATCCCTGTTGGTCTCAGTTTCCTTATCTGTAAAATGAATTGGAGGAGGGAATAGCAAACCACTTCAGTATCATTGCCAAAAAAACTCCAAATAGGTCACAAAGAGTCAGACTTGACTGAAATTACTGAACAAACATAGATGTTTGAAATGGATGACTTGCAGAAGCTATTGGAGCTTTAAAAATGAGATCCTATCAAAAACAGCATGTCTTTTCTGGCATAAGAATGGTTTTTATTATGTGGCTCATAAATTCTGGTATCAGCTCTTAGATGCTTCAAGATTTTTTTGAGCAGTGCTAACTTATGTGGAGAAAAGTTATATAGATTCCAAATTACTTTAAAGGTTATTATTCTCCTTTAGATTGTGTACAGCCCTGCTCTTCTCTGGAATAGCCTGTTTGTGAAAAATGTTCAAATGCTCAAAGGAACATGTTTTTTTTTGGTTTTTTTTTTTGCAAAGCAGTAAGGTTAAGTGGCTTGCCCAAGGCCACACAGCTAGGTAATTATTAAGTGTCTGAGGTCAGATTTGAATTCAGGTACTACTCTGTAGGGCTGGTGCTCTATACATTGTGCCACCTAGCCACCCCAAATATGTATCTTCTTAACTGCTTATAGGACAATCAGATTGAAAAACAGATGAATAAAACACTCACAAGTCAAAAAAAGGGGGGGATAGGTAGGTGGCATTCTGTGTTTTGTGGGTTTGGGTTTTTTGGGGGGTCATTTTTTCCTTTATTATGCTTGAAATTAGATTAGCCATTTTATTCCTTCCTTAGTGGCAACATAATTATAGTCAATCTAGATGTGCAAGCAAGTATGTTATTCAGGGGTGGGGAACTTCTGGCCAGTGAACCATATTGGTCTGGTGTTGCCAAGGCAATTGTAAATGGGACTTGAAATTCAATAAACCTAGGTGCTTTTTAGGGGTGAATTAATTAAATGGTTAACCAAAATATGGCCAGCAAATGATGTTATAAATATCCAAATGATCCTTGGTAGAAAAAAGGTTCCCCACCCCTGATGAAGAGCATTAAAAACAGGTATGTAGGGTCTACACATATACTTCTTTTTTTAAAAAAAATCGATATTTTATTTTATTTTTTTAATTACATTCAGTTGTAGTTTTTCAACATTCATCCATTTGGAAATTTATGAATTCCACATTTTTCTATTACCCTTCCTTCCCTCCTCCTCCCATGGCAACAAAAAGTCTGGTAAAAGTTGTACATATTTATCATATTTTCATATTAGACATTTTCACACATATACTTCTAAGTATGCTGTTAATCAATGATACAGTGGACATTGAGTTCACTCTTCCCATATCCAGGAAAGTTTCATGGAAGTAAACATAGGCTCTCAACTATAAATTGAAGGATAAAAGCATCTTAGGATGGGAGCTGAAAGGAACTTTAGACCTTTCCTAGTCTGATCTTTCATAATATAGATGAAGAAATAGAAGGGGAAAAAAGAATATGAATATACATAGGGATTGTGCTAAATAATTTTTTTACAAATATCTCATTTGATCCTCATACAGCCCTGTGAGATAGTTAATGTTATGATCTTTATTTTATAATTAAGGAAAATGAAGCAGACAACTGTTTAGTCATACATCTAGACAATATCTGAAGCTAATCTGAACTCAGATCTTTCTAACTCTAAGCTTAGTGCTCTATTCACTTCTCTTTTGGATGCCTTTATGGAGGTAAATGGAGAATGGAGGCATTGGTAATTCAGAGAGGCTTGCCCAAGTGACTTGCTCAATTTCACACACATATTAAGTGGCAGGATGAAGATTTGAATCTGAGCCTTCTCAGTCTCAATCTAGTATTTTGTAAAATACTATATTATTGCCTTAAAGGAGACAGCTAGGCACAGGAGCTAAGTACAAAGTACAAAGAAGGTCTCAGGTACTTAATAGTTGTGTAAGTTTGGACAAATTACTTTTTCTCTGTCTCCTTCATTTTCTTCAACTGTAAAATAGACATCATCATACCACCTATCTCCTAGGGTTGTTATGAGGATCAAATGAGATAATGTGTAAAAGCACTTAGCACAGTGTCATGATAAAAGCTTATTTCCTTCCCCCTCTCCCCTCTGCTCATCACCTCTACTTGAGGCAGAGTTTGGCAGCAAGAATCTGATTTGTGGCACCACAAATAGGTTAATCCTATTTCCAATAAATTTTGCAACTAACAAGAATTATGTAGCCAAGAGTATATGAGTTCAGAACATCATATGAAAAAGAAGCTTTTAAGTTCTCACAGAAGGGAATTATAAATGCCCATTGTCGGACTGCCCAAATCAAAATGAGTTGGGGATTTCAAAACTCACTAATAATTTGCCTTGGGGAATGTACCTTTTGCCTGCTATATTATTTTCAGATGACTCAGAACTAAAATATATATGCCCGATGAAAGTATCAAATGGATGAAGTTCAGCTTGTTAGTAGCATAAAATATTTTATGACATGGGGGAAAGAATGTCAAACCATCTGCAAATGGCTGCTTTACTGATTTAACAGAAACCACCACATATGGAAAAAGTAACAGGAAAGAAAAACAAAGCAAAGGAATTTGGAATCTATTCTTCAGCTCCATTCAAAGGAGGTTCAGTCACAAGAAAGAACAGACAAAATATAAATGTGGATGCTTGCTTCCTTACTCTCTTTGGAAAAAGACAATTTTGTCAAAAAGAGGGGAGAGAAAAGAAATTAAACTTTCACAACTTTCTTGAAGGGTCTATGTAACACTAAAAGGAAAACACTAATACAATCTCTTTGGGACTTTTGTTTTGGAAATTCTCCTTTCTCATAATAAACAGAATTGGAAAGAGTATCTCTGTAGAAGATGCAGGAGGAACAATTAACACAAAGGAACGCTGCTGCTCTGGTCCCTTACTGTTAAATCTATTCTTCCAGGAAGAAAGGGTCTCTGCTTTCAATTACAAATACCTCTGCTTTCGGTTTTAAGTTACTCTAAAAATGTTCTAACTAATGTCTTCTTCTAGTGCAGCAGTTAGGTGAGTCATAGACTTGGGTCAGGAAGACCTGACTTCAAAGCCAGTCTCAGTCATGTAGTAGCTGTGTGACCATGGGAAAGTCACTTAACCTCTGCCGGCCTCAGTTTCCTTAACTATAAAGTGTGCACTATAACAGCATTTACCTCCCAAGGTTGTTATGAGGATCAAATGACATCATAATTGTAAAACTGTAAAAAAGCACAATGCCTGACATTTTGGAAAAATACAGCCATATCCTTTCTCTTCATGATCCCATTTTGAGGTTTTCTTAGCAAAGACATTGGAATAGTTTGTCATTTCCTTTTCCAGTTCATTTTACATATGAGGAAACTGAGACAAACAAGGTAAGTGACTTGCCTAGGGATACACAGCTAGTGTCTGAGCCTGGATTTGAACTCAAGAAGATGAATGTTCCTGACTTCAAGTCCAGTGCTCTATCTGTTGTGCCCACCTAACTGTCCAAGCACTATGATTATCATTATCTGCAGAGTGTGACTCATTGCCATGTTAATCTGTTTTTTTTTCCTAGAGCAGATTTAATCTTTTTTTTTTAGGTTTTTGCAAGGCAAATGGGGTTAAGTGGCTTGCCCAAGGCCACACAGCTAGGTAATTATTAAGTGTCTGAGGCCAGATTTGAACTCAGGTACTCCTGACTCCAGGGCTGGTGCTTTATCCACTATGCCACCTAGCTGCCCCCCTATCGTGGATCCAGTGAACCTTTTCTCAGAATGATATTTTTAAATACATAAAATATTTTTGTATTACAAAGGAAGACAATTATTTTAAAATAAGAGATATCAAAATATATTAAAAAAAAACCAAGTTCACAGACTCCAAGTTAAGAACTCCTGGAAGCAGTCAGGTTATGGAGTCAGAGTTGCAGCATGGGGTGGTCCTTCAGTCCATTAATAATAAAATTAATAATTTTTATTAAGAACCCACTGTGTGCCAGGCAAAGTGTTGGGGAATATAAGGAAAGGTAAAAGAGAACCCCTGCCCTTAAGGAGCTCATAACCTAATGGGAGAGGCAACATGCATACAAATATGTACGTGCAACCAATATACAGGAAAAAGAGGAAATAATTAAACGAGAGAAGGCACTAGATATTAGAAGGGTTGGAAAATGCTTCCTGTAGAAGATGGGATTACAGTTGGAATTTAAAGGAAGACAGGGAAGGCAGCAAGTAAGATGATGGGGGCGTCAGAGACATGGGAGCCAGCCAGAGAAAATGCTCAGAGCAGGGAAATGAAGTATCTTGTTCTTGCAACAGCCAGGAGGCCATTGTCACTAGACTGAAGAGTCCATGATGAGGAATAAGTATAAGAAAACTAGAAAGATAGGAAAGGGTAACGATCATGAAAGGCTTTGAACATCAAACAAATGATTTTGTATTTGATCCTGGAGCCAACAGGGAGCTATTGACATTTATTATTATTTATTGGTGTAGTAAACTGAACCCTGAACAAAGCAACAGGAGACTCATTCCCTTTTTCATCAGTTACTCATTTGTCTCACTTATGCATTAAAAATAATGTTCTGCTGCCCTTTTTCCCTCTTCCATCTTCAACTCTACTTACTTTCATTTCCCACTCAACCTTCAAAATCATTTTCTTCCTGCGGCTTACTCTACATTCTTCCATACTTCTTCCATACTTCTGAACTATCATTAAAACAATAAGCCTTTCACAAAAATAACTATAATATCAACTAATTCAATAACACAGGGGGTGGGGGAATCTTTTTTCTGCCAAGGGACATTTAGTCATAACATCACTCACCTGCTACATTTGGTCAAACATTTACTCAATCCCGTAAAAAGCCCTAAATTTATTGAATTTCATGTCCTGCCTGTAACTGCCATGGCAGTGCCAGACAAATGGCCAGCAGAATGGACATTTTCAGTTCCTCCAATAAGAAGTTCCAGTATAGATTGAGAAGTCCATGAAGGCATGAATACTCATTATTACAACAGCAACTCATAATGCTTAGCACTATCTCTTGCCAATAGGTGTCTATACTAAATATTTTTTGAGTTCAAGTTATTAGAACAAGATGAAATCTGTCCCAGATAATAATTCTGATATTTACAGAATACCTGGAAATTTCCAGAATGTACTTTCTCTCCTTGGAACCACAATCTGGTCCTTTCCTATTTTTTTTCAATCTTAGACATTATTTTTTTTTTACTTTCGATCATCCAGCAATACTGTCCTCCTTTCTCTTCCCTGCTCCTGATGCTCCATTTCTAGTTTGTCTATAGTCTGTCTCCCCCATCCCTGAAATGATCTTCCCTCCCACCCTACTTCTGCATTTCAAAATATCTGGCTTCCTTTAAGATGCAATTCAAAGAATTCTCCCAGCAGGAAGTCTTTTCTGGAACCCCTAGATGCCTTCCACTCTAAGGTCACCTTTCATCCACTCTGTACTGATGAGTATACAACTATTTATACACATGTCTCCTTCATTAGAGGCAATTATTTCTTTTTCTGCTTTTTCTTTGAATCTTCAGATTCCATAATAAGTTGATAAATGACAGACAGAAGGCTGTTAGGTATTATCATACTCATTTTACAGGTGAGGAGCTAACTCAAAGAAGTTAGATGATTTGCCTTTCTGTGATCATATAGTTAGTAAGTATCAGAAGCATTGTTTGAACACATTTTTAGGAGATATATTCAGAGTAGATGGAAGGTCAGGGCAGGTGAGATGCTGGACCTGGAGTCAGAAAAAACTGAATTCAAATCAAGCTTCAGACACTTATTAACTGTGTAACCCTGGGCAAGTCACTTAATCCTATTTGCCTCAGTTTCCTCATCTGTAAAATGAACTGGAGAAAAAAAATGGCAAACCTCTCCAGTTTCTTGTCAAGAAGACCCCAAATGAGATCCCAAAGAAACTTAAAAATAACAAAGTCTGAAATAAAATTTTAACATTTTTATTTTTTAGGGGTAGCTAGGTGGCGCAGTGGATAGAGCACTGGCCCTGGAGTCAGGAGGACCTGAGTTCAAATTTGAGTTAATAATTGCCTAGCTGTGTGACCTTGGGCAAATCACTTAACCCCATTGCCTAAATAAATTTAAAAAAATATATTTTTATCCTATGAGGCATCGGTGTAGTAAAATAACTGATCATTTCTCATAATTAATTCCTGTACCCATGGAAGCAGAGCTCTTGTAGAGTTTGAATGCTTAGCAGTTTAACTTGAGAGGACCTCAATATCCATCTCTCTGTTTTGAGATCTTCAGAATCTTTCTAAGACATTTCAAATGGAAGTTATTTAGTTTTCTGGCATAGCACTGGTATACTGTTCAGATTTTATAGGTATACAACAATGAGGTCAGCACAATGGTTTGATAGACTTTCATTGTGATAGGCAGTGTAATTCCTCTTCTTTCCCACACTTTCCTTTGCAGCCTCCCAAACATGAGCTAGCTCTGGCAATGTGTACATCAACCTCTTCATCTACACATAAATGCTTGGAAAGTATACTGCCAAGGTAAGTGAATTTATCCACAGCATTCAAAAATCTCTCCATTTGCAGTTAATCAAATGAATGGTGTGGTGTTGTTGTGGAGACTGTTTTTCTTAGTGCTAATTATCAGGCCAAAATCAGCACAAGTGGCAGAGAATCAATCTACACTTTGTTGAATATATAGTCATCTGTGGACAAAAATTATTGCACCAACACTCTCTCCACTTTAGTGTTGGCTTATGTAACTTTTTCAAGTTAAATAATTGACCATCAGTGCAATAGTTGACCTTGATACCATTTTCATCCTAGTTTAAGAGTTCTGATAACATTATGGAAAAACATCATGCTCAAAAGCATAGGGACAAGAACACAGACCCACTTTGCTCCACTGATGACTTGGAAAATGTGAGGATTCTAGCAAGAATCTCTCTGGCAATGATTAAGAGAGAACCCCCCCCCCCCCCTTGTGATCATCACAAGCTAGCCTATTTCCTTTTCTTTTTTAGAGGACAATGGAGTCATTCTTGAACTCCTGGGGAGATAACTCCTCTTGCCATATAACCCAGAAGATTTCATTCAGGTTTTTTACGAGCAGTGGACAGCCTGCCTTGCAAATCTCAGTTGGAATGGAATCAGCACCAGGTACATTGTTACATGAGAAGAGACCAATAGTATTTAAAACTTCTTTAATTGTAAATTGAGCGAGAGAGGGATGAATGACAATCACCCTGTTCTCAAGGAGCTCAAAGTAAAATGGGGGGGGAGAAAAATGCAAATAACTATGTATAAACATTTTATATATATATCAACTTGGAGATAATCTCAAATATAAAGGGGAAATCAGGAATGGTTTCTTGTGGAAAGTGGAATTTTAATTTGGGAAATGAGGGAAAGAGGTGAGGAGAGAAGGAATTTCATCTATGGGGAAGTCAGGTCCAGAATCTGGTAAAAGGACATGAATGACTAGCTTCCAAAAGAAGAATGGCAGACTATTAACAACCTAAGCAAGATTGCTGCGTATCATTAAAGATAAGAGAAGTGTAAATTAAAATGACTTTCACTTCCAGCAAACTGTTGAAAATGACAAATGATGAATTGTTGGTAGAGTCATGAATCAGTCCAACCAACCATTCTGGAAAAAAAAATTTGGAATTAGTTGGTAATACCACGAGTCATGAGAAATTTTGTTGCAGTAGACAGAACCAGGAAAATGCTATTCACAATGACAATGGAAATGGACAGAAAAAAAAAAAACCTGAATCTGTCCAATTATAACAGAGCTTGCTCCTGAGAAAAGATGAGGAAATATATGTCTTGATTTTAGTTTGAAAGGCGGTGGACTACTGGGGTAAAATGTTTATTTGTGTTGAGAAACACTTAATAGATTGGTTGGTTTTGCTTAGTTGTTTCTTTTTAAAATTTTGTTATGAAGAAATTTTCAATTGATAGGGGAAAGAGGAAAGATCATCGGATGTGACTGTAACATAGAGACAAGGATTTAACAAAACTTAAAAACAAACAAAGAATTTATTACCTAGCAATGTATTAAGTTCCACATGATAGGAAGTTCTTAAGCAGAGATTTGATGATGGCTTGTTGAGAAAGCTGAAGATAGCATTTGTACTTTGACTAGAGGTTGGGTTAGATCAGCCCTAAGGTCCCTTTCATTCTCTGAATTAGAGGTACAACTGTTTCCCTTTTCTAAAAAGGGAAGGAAGGGAGAGGAGGATGTATAATAGGTTAGGGTTAGGGTCATGGCACAATTGATGCAGTAGTTATGTAGTGAAATCACCTATGCCCACTCCCTATTCTGTCACCAACACAGCTGCTGCAGTAAGGGGTGGGAGGTGGAAATGATGAGGTAAAGCAAAGAGGGTGATTGGAAGCTCCAGCTGGGAGTGGGAGTAGGGATTGGCGAAACTAATATCCTGTCACCAGAATGGGGAGCATGACAGTACAAGGTTCATTGTTTCAGGTTCAGAGACGATGGTGTGATCGTGGAAAGTCACCCAAGTGTCAGTCTTTATTTCAAGGCTCAACCTCCTTACATTATATGTAAATAGGGGGGCTCCTGTCTATTTGAGAAAGAACTTTTGTGCTGATTCAGAGGGAATCCACCCACTTGTTTGGGTGAATAAGCAAGCCTTGAGTTCTCTCTACTGACTGAGTAGCTGTTAATGAGAGCTGCTAGCTCAAAGACTGCAGCTGTATTTCCTCTGTGCAGAGCAGGTAAAAAAGGTCTGCCTGTTCTGAAGTGGGAGGGGGAGTGGTTGGTGGGTTGGTTCTCCTGCCTTCTTGATGTTGTTCAGTCATTTCAATTGGATCTGACTATTCATCACCCCATTTGGAGTTTTCTTGGCAAAGATACTGGAGTGCTTTGCCATATTCTTCTCCAGCTCATTTTAAAGATGAGGAAACTGAAGCAAAACAGGGTGAAGTCACCTGCCCAGGTGTCATGGCTAGTAAGAGTCTGAAGCTGGATTTGAAACTCGGGAAGATGAGTCTTCCTGATTCCAGGCCCAGTTCCCTTTTGAGCATGCCACCTAACTGACCCTGAATAATACATGCTATCGTCTCTATAATAATCAGTGGTGGGGTTTGTCTCCAGCCTAGTTACATCAATTCTTATCTACCACTGTTTCCCAAACTCTGCCCCCTTCTTCTGCTTCTGATGCATGAGGTACCATGGGGAAATTTTTTCCACCACTTCTCACTATGATAGATTACCTTGTAGCTATAGCAGGCACCATTCAGAGGACTGGCTTTATGTTTAAAAGTCAAGACAGGTGAAAAAAACCCTGCTTCCTGCCCTTTTACTTTGGAACAGAATGAATCATACAGGATGAGCAGGCATGCATAGATTGTGATCTGGATGGCAGATATCATTATATGTCTTACCAAAACCCTCCCCTGACTTTATACTCTCACAGTCTAGTTTAAAAGCCAAGACAGGTGAATAAGAATCCTGCTTCCCGCCTTTTTATTTTGGGAGGGACAGAATGAATCATACAGGGTGAGCAGGCATGGATAGATTGTGATCTGGATGACAGATATTATATTTCTTACCATAACCCTCCCCCCGACTTTATATTCTCACAAAGTCTTGGAGGGAGTAGTCACTTCCTCCAGGCTTTCATTCATTTTTTACCCCAGCAGCCAGTTCCACCCTGTTTATGAGATTCAGATCCAAAATAGAATTTCCCTCCACCTTTTGAAGGAAGAAATTATCACTTAATGCAAGTCAAAAAATTATTAACTGCTCTGCTTTTAGCACAGAAAGGGAGAAAATTCCAGTAGATATTTGGATAATTGATCTCACCCAACATTACTATATTATACCTCTGTGTTAAATTTCCTGACCAGTTTCCCATACTCATCTATTTTCTTTTTTTCTGCAAAGGACTGTGCTGGGCCATCTGGAATTTTCTAGATCTATATTTTAGCAAAGGCAGATGGTTCTGGAGGAGAGAGTGAGGCTGGAGATTTTCCACAGTTCTGCTTCACTTAAATCCAATTTACTTGCAAGTCATGACATTACCTTCTGGATGTCATTGGTCCTCATTGAGAATGAAAGACAAGAAACAACAAGCAAATGGTCACAGTGTACTATGACAATGGAGTATAATCAGTGACAATATGTTCCATATAGTCATGAGTCAGAGCTGTCTCTAGGTAGAATTGTAAAGAAGGAAAAGACAGTTGCTTTTTAAATCTTCTTGATTGTGATTTTTGTCATTTTGGTTTTTTGGTTGTGCCTAGATGGAGCAGTAGATAGAATGCCAGACCTGAAGTCAGAGAAACCTGAGTTCAAATCTAGCCTAAGTCACTTATTGTGTGACCTTGGGCAAGTTGTTCAATGGAGGTAATAATAGCACTTACCTCCTAGGGTGGTTGTTACAGAGGATCAAATGAGAAAATAATTATAAAGCATAGTGCCCAGCACAGAGAAGATACTGTGTAGATATTACCTATTATCAACATCACCATCACCATCACCATTACCACCACTACCACAACTATCATTATCATCAGTTTTATGATCAATTCAGAATTACATCAGGATCAGTTAAAGAAGATGAGAATAAAAAAAGAATAAAAAAAAGAAGATGAGAATATTTAGCTTGGAAAGGACACGACAGGGAGTATTTTTACAGATATCTATGGATATTTGAGATGTTGTCAAGTCCCAAAGGGAAAAATCCTAAACAATGGGTAGAGATTTCAGAGGCAATTATCCAGCTGATGTGAGGGAGAACTTCCAGAAACCAAGACAGTCTAAAAATGGAATGGATGATCCTCAAAGATGAGTCCATTCCCTCTATCACCCCACCCTAGTTTAACATTAAAAAAGCAAAATACTTGGGATTAAATTTATATCTAACTTTTAGGCTTCTAGATATTTCCTATTCATGAATCCATTTAGTTTCTCTACCCTGACAAAAGTGTTGAGTCATCTTGGTTTAGGATAAACAAGAGAGATGAATTGTCAAGTCTTAACTCCCTTTAGGAGTTATTTTGTAGGGTAGAATTAGATGGATACAGTACTTAAAATAAAATAATCATTTAATAAAATGTTTATTGACTGTTGATGGTGTCTCCAATTCTCATATTTCAGTATTTTTCTTCCTATTCTTACTTTTTTTACTCAGGATCTTGTTTCATCCTGTGCTTTTTTTCAAAGGGATAGTGTATATTCCTTAAGGTGTGTGAAATTCATAATCAATTATGTTGTCTTAATTGTTATTTTCCTTCTTCATGAGTATATACAAAATGAGTTGGCTCTAATTTTTTTCTCAAAAGTTAAGACACATTAATTGTACTTCATTTATTCAATCCAAAGCAAAATATATATGTACCATTCAGTATATAAAAGTTACACATTAAAAGTACATATTTATCATTTTTAATTTTGTCCACTAGTTTAATTTACATTTGATCATTATATGTATACTTTTTGCAGGACCAAGAATCTTCATATTAAATGTGGATCAAAATAAATAAAAAATTTGTAAGAGCAAATATTATTCTTTTTGACATCTTAACCTTAATTCACAAACACACTGATCTAGTATTGCCCAAGTCAGTTCAATTCAATTCAGGTCAAAGCATAGATTTAGAGCTGGAAGTGACCTTAGAGGAGATCTAGTTCAACTTTCCCATTTTATAGACAGGAAAATTGGGAAACAGAGGTTAAGGATCACATAGTATCTGAGGTAGAATTCAAAGTCAGCTCTTCTTGACTCCAAGTCTGGTGCGAGTTAGTCACTAGGAGATAGCAAAAAAAAAAAAAAAAAAAATGCTGCTAAGGTGAAAATTCAACTAGTCAGGACAGCTAAGTGGTACAGTGGGTGGAGCACTGGCCCTGGGGTCAGGAGAGCTTCAGTTCAAGTCCAGTTTCAGATACTTAACAGTTACTAACTGTGTGACCCTGGGCAAGTCACAACCCAGAGAAAGAAAGAATAAAGCAAATTCTACCAAGCACCTAGTCATAGTTCACTTAATCAGTTAGACCCAGGTACTAATACAAGATACATAGGGATACATGTATGTGTATCTGTATATGTAACTAAACTTTTTATAATTCTATGGCAATAAATGGACTTAGATCTGTGTAAACTTGGCCCACCCCTGCTGCACTATGTATTGTTGATTAGAAAAGTGATGAGATAGCAGCTAGGTGGCACAATGGAATATCAGGAGGACTTGGGATCAAATTTGGTCTCAGGCACTGACTAGCTATGTGACCCTGTACAAGTCATTTTATACCAATTGCCTCCCAAAAATTTAAAAAAAAAAGTGACTACAAAGGAAAATGTAGATGGATCAGTATGCTTTCATCTATTTTTCAATAGAAAGACATGTCTAAATTCAATAAATTATGGGTCAGTAGTATTATCTTTCTATATGACTAACTCATAATGTATTTAACCATCAAACAAGACACTAAACACCCATGACTCTTTGCTAGATGTTAGGACTGAGATACAAAATCTAGATAACAAATGATCCTGATATTCAAGAAACTTAGAGGCTAGAACAAGGGGATAAGATATAACTGTAATTCATGATATTACTTGTTAAGAGGTAGTATTAGGAAGTAAAAAGAAGACAAGTTTCAGAGACAGGAACATTTGGAATCAAATTCAGTCTCTAATAAATGCTAGCTGTGTGCAAGTCACTTAGTTACTTAATAGTCTGAGAAAACTCTTCAAGTAATATATAACAAACATTTATTCCAGTTTTCTCTGGGAAGAGAAATAGTACCTTCCATTTGATGATGAGTATTATCATATCTGGGCATAGCCTACACATTCCTATGATTTTGATAACATTTATTTTCTAGCCTTTTCTCCTCTGAGGTTTATGAAATTTATACATGTCACCCAATCAAAATCCTGATAGCTATTTTCTTTGGATATATAGGTCACTCCTCTTCCTTTCTCAATATATACCTCAGACACAATTTTTGTTCCCTCCTCAACTCCTGACTGAAACTAGGGTATTTCGAATAGATTTTTTTTTTTGAAGACAAATTAAGTGACTTGCTCAGAATCACATAGCTAGTGTCTGAGGCTGGATTTGAACTCAGATCCTCTTGACTTGAATTCCAATTCTCTATCCACCTTGCTGTCCTTCAAATACATTTTAACTCTCCCTTAAATAACTAACCACTCAGTTCCTCAACCTACTCATTTAACCATGACCTATTTCTTAACCCACCTCAGCAACAAAGTCGACCATACTCTTGATTTTGCCATCGCCCACAAATACACAAATACAAATGTTCAAAGTTTGGAATCCTTTCAATCCTTTTATCTTATCATAGACTACTGGCTTTCTACCTTTCTTCTTTCTTCACCAAACCCTCTTCCTTTTTTTTTTTTGTTTATTTTATTTTATTACAATAATCTTGTTGTGAGAGTAATCATAAACCCCCCTCCCCCCCAAAAAAGATAAGAAACTTCAAGAACAGATAGAAAGAAAAAAAAAGTGTACTTCATTCTGTGTTCAGATTCCAGTGGCTCTGTCTCTGGGATGAGTTGCCTTCCCCATCATAGCCACCAGAGAAGTTGCTTTAATATTTTTCCCACAGTTGCTATCACTAGCTGTATTTCCCTCCACTCTATTCCTCCCCACTCTCATCTATTCCATTCTCTCTCTCCTCCTTTCATCCTGTCCCTGTTCAGAAGAGGGGTGCATCCGAGAACCCTCTCCCACGATCTTCCCTCTCTTCTATCACCTACTCCCTCTTTCCCTCCCCCCATCCCATCCCTTTCTTCTCATTTTTCTCTAAGGTAAGACAGATTTCTATACTCTCTTAAGTGTGTATGTTACATCCTCTCTGAGCCATTTCTGATGGGAATGAAGGCTCACTCATTCACCCTCGCCTTCCCCCATTCCATTCCATTGTCTTTTTTGTTTGTTTGTTTTTTTGTGAGGCAAATGGGGTTAAGTGACTTGCCCAAGGTCACACAGCTAGGTAATTATTAAGTGTCTGAGGCCAGATTTGAACTCAAAATACTCAACTCCAGGGCCAGTGCTCTATCCACTGCAGCACCTAGCCACCCCATTCCATTCCATTGTCAAAGCTTTTTCTTGAACTCTTATGTGAAATATCTTAGCCTCTTCTTCCTCTCTTTTCTCTTCCTCCCAGTACTTTCCTTTATCACCCATTGACTCCATCTTTTTACTATATTATACCATTATATTCAGCTCCTTCCTGTGTCTTGTCTAAATATGCTCCTTCAAACTGCTCTTATGAATGAGAAAGTTAATATGAGTTATCAGTATCTTCTTCCCATGCAGGAATACAAACAGTTCAACATCATTAAATTCCTCATAAATAGTCCTTCTCGGTCACCTCCTCTATGGCTCACCTGAGTCCTGTACTTGGAGATCAAACTTTTTCTTCTTTTTAGGTTTTTGCAAGGCAAATGGGGTTAAGTGGCTTGCCCAAGGCCACAGAGCTAGGTAATTATTAAGTGTCTGAGACCAGATTTGAACCTGGGTACTCCTGACTCCAGGGCTGGTGCTCTATCCACTGCGCCACCTAACTGCTCCAGCTCTGGTCATTTCAACAGGAAAGTTTGAAAGTCCCCTGTTTAATGAAAGTTCATCTTTTCCCCTGAAAGAGGATGTTCAGTTTTGCTGGGTAGTTGATTCTTGCAAACCCTCTTCTTCATCTATACCATGCTCTCTAGCCCCTAGACCCCTAAGTTCTCTCCCAGGTCATCTTCCTGCACTTGCCACACTCTCCTCCTCTCCCCATCTTGGCCTCTTGGGGAACCACTTCAACTTTACATTGGTCCCTTCTCTTGAATCTCTGATGATCTTATCATATCACTGATTGGACCTCAAACTCGGATGATTCTGACCATCTACCACATGTACATCTAAATGGAGGGAAAAATCATATAACTATTTTGACTGGGTTTACTACAAATTTATGTTACACAACCACAATGGGACCCTCTCTGCTGCTGTGAAACCTTCTATACCTCCCCTATCAATTCACTGTTCCACTCTCCACAGCAGATCTTCTAAGTCTTTTCAATCTCCCTCCCAAATCTCCCTTGGCTCCCTCCTCTTGCCACACTCTTAGATGAAAATTTTGCCTTATATTTTACAGAAAAAAACCCAAAGACCATTTGCCATGAACTCCTTTTCTTCCATCTACCTTGTTTCATAACACTCAGATGTCTTTGCCATTATCTCCTCCTTGTTCTTCCTCTCACACAAAGATAACCTTATCCTACTTACCAAAATTAACCCATTTACCTGTGCGCATGCAAACTCATTCCAACCACCTCCTACCCGCTATGATACCTGATTTCTATCTTACTTTCAATCTCTCCCTCTCTTTTGGATACTTCCTTACTATCTTTAACCATATACATGCCTACTTTCCTACTCTTTTTAGCTAAAAAACTTGAAAAAGTCATCTATAATGAATGAGAGAGAAAATGGAGGTACTTATCCAATGAATTTGTTCCCTCCAGAGTTATTAGCAATTTCTTAATTGCCAAAGCCAATGATCTTTTTTTTTTTTAGGTTTTTTTGCAAGGCAAATGGGGTTATGTTGGCTTGACTAAGGCCACACAGCTAGGTAATTATTAAGTGTCTGAGACCAGATTTGAACCCAGGTACTCCTGATTCCAGGGCTGGTGCTTTATCCACTGTACCACCTAGTTGCCACTTGTGCCACCCAGCAACCCCATAAAGCCAATGATCTTTTATCAGTCCCCATTATTCTTGACCTTTCTATAGCCTTTAACACTATTCATCACCTTCTTGTTCTTGATACTCTCTTCCTTCTATTTGTTCTCCTCCTAACCATCTGACCAATTTCAATGTATTTTACTGGATATTCATCCGGGTCATGCCCTCTAACTGTAGGTATTCCTGTCCTAAGCCTTCTTCTTTCCCTCACCTTATACTACCACTTTTTTTTAAGTTTTTGCAAGGCAATGGGGTTAAGTGGCTTGCCCAAGGCCACACAGCTAGGTAATTAAGTGTCTGAGGCCGGATTTGAACCCGGGTGCTCCTGACTCCAGGGCTGGTGCTCTATCCACTGCACCACCTAGCCACCCCACTACTTCACTTTTTAATCACATCAGCATCCATGGATTTAATTATAGTCTCTATGTTGATGATTTTCAAATCTACCTATCCTGCCTTAATGTCTATGCTGACCTCCATTCTCACGTTTTAGATAACTTGAAATTATGTCCAATAGACATCTTAAACTCAACATGAGTGCATTGTATTTTCCCCTATATCCTTCTTGCTCCTAACTCTAATTTATTATTGTCCTATTAAAATCAAGGGCACCACTATCCTCTCAATTCTCCAGGATAAATCATTATCTCTTACCTTTCCATATCCAATCTGTAGCTAAATCTGAGACATTTCTGAAATATTTCTTTTTTGACACTGCCACTACTTTGGTGCAGGCCCTTATCATCTCATACTTGGTTTATTCTAATATCCTGGGTCTGCCTGCCTCAAGTCTCTTCCCAACTCTTATCCATCCTCCTTTTAGTTACCAAAGTACTATTATTAAAGCACAGGAACAACCACACTACCCATCCTGCTCAGTAAATTCCAGTGGCTTCTTATTGGCTTCTTGATTAAATACAAAATTCTTAATTCAGTATTTAAAGTCCTTCAAGTGTGGGGCAGCTAGGTGATGCAGTGACTAGAGTACCGGACCTGGAGTCAGGAGCACCCCGGTTCAAATCCGGCCTCAGACACTTCATAATTACCTAGCTGTGTGGCCTTGGGCAAGCCACTTAACCCCATTTGCCTTGCAAAAAAAAACAACCTAAAAAAAAAAGAGTAGCTGAATTCATAGCTAGCTAACTAGCTAGATGGATGGATGGATGGGTGACCTTGGTGTCTTAGATGACTAACCAAGCTCTAAATGCTCCCTAGTGCCAGTTTCAGTGCTGACCACAGATGAGAGAGTTGGGTGAATCAGGTGAACCCCAAAGATGGATAACCAGCCCTGAAAAGGACTCTTCAAGTTCTCACATCTTTGAACCACCTCATAGAACTGATGAGGTAGAAGAAAGAACACTGGTATTAGGAGTCAGAATATGGAGATTCTAATCATAGGACCTTCATAGCACTTGTGAGATTGTGAAAAAAAAAGTTACTGTTTCTCTGCCCGGCCTTAGAGGTTCTCCATCTGAAAAATGTCATGAAAAGACCACCTCTACTTCTAAATTCTATGATTCCATAATCTATAGAATTTAGGTTGCTAATGATCATCATCACTACTTGTCACTAATTGTTCCTGTACACCCCAACAGGTGAATTGGTGAGGACTGGCATGAAGGTGGTGGACGAGAGGCTTGTTAAATCAGGGTAAGGGGAAAAAAGGGGGAAGATAACCAATAATACAGTAATATGGCATGAAATCATCTTTACTATCTCTGGACCTTTGCTCATGCTGATGTGCCACCTAGCCACCCCTCAGCTACTCTTTTTAATGAAACTTTCTTTGATTCCTTCCTTTCTGAACTCACACAGCAATTTATGCTATTGTAATTATTATATTAATTTTTAGGAGTTGAGAATGGAGCAAATCTGTGACCTCCTCAGTATAAGAAATTTCTGGTTTGGGTACTGCTTCTATTGATACACTGGAATCAATCATTGAGTCATCATTGGTCATCTTGACTTTTGTCCTGTCACTGGACTTCACTTACTAAGGAAGAGAGAATGAGACTGACAACTTCGTGCAACTCAAATTCAAGTGCAAGTCATGACATAAACTATGATGATATTGATCCTCTTTGAAAAAAAAAGAACAAAAACCAAACTCATCAAAAGTCCAATTTTTATTGAAATTCTTTAACAACTTTCTACCTTGATTTATTTTTCATAGTTTGGGGCCTTTAAGTCCCTCTTGTTCCCTCACCCAATTAAATTAAAAGATATTCCCAGTTAGTGAAAATAGCAGTGGAAATTGGTTGGCACATTTTAATATTATTCTTGTGGAAACTTTGGCCCAAATATCATTCCAACAAGTATGGACTATGACAATCTGCTCCCTTAATCCTATTCAACAGATTCCTTTAAGCATTAAATTAAGAAGAAAGAAGGAAGGACAAATTTCTAAAATAATTCCTTCATTCTTTCACTAATCCTAGTATCCCAGTATAGGATTATAGATTATAGAAGCATAGATTTTACTGCACAAAGATCATCAAAGGCCATTCAGTTGAACTACCTCACTGCACATTTGCTGAAGCTAAAACACAAAGAGGTTAAGTGATTTATGTAAGGGCTCGGGATTTTGTTGTTGAGTATCAAAGACAGGGATTAGAACCCAGGTATTCCTAGGATAGCACTGTTAAGTTTGTTGAAATTAGAATGATAAACTTGGAATCATGAAATTGGAAATTCAAATTTGAGTTCTGCTATTTATGGACTGTATGAGTTTAGGTGATGAAAGGATGAATTAGAAACATTTAATAAGGACTTCCTATATGCTAAGTACTGTGTTAAAGCTCTATGGATACAAATACAAAAACCCAATGGGATTTTATGGGGCACTAGGTGGTGCAGTGACTGGAGTGCTGGACCTGGAGTCGGAAAGACTCATCAAATCTGGCCTCAGAGATTTACTAGTTCTATGATCACGAGCGAGTCACTTAATCCTGTTTGCCTCATTTTCCTCATCTATAAAATGAGCTGGAGAAGGAAATGGCAAACCACTTCATCATCTCTACCAAGAAAATTCCAAATGTGATCATGAGGAGTCTGACATGACTGAAAAATATCTGGGCAACAACAACAAACAAGAACTTATAGTCTAATGGTAGAGAGAACACATAGAGGAGTGTTTTGATCTGGGAAGTCTCAGAGATTATGAGTGGAGCTTTGGGGGAACTAATTATCATGCCCCTTTCCAGAAGCAATGCTAGTAATGGTTTTATAATGGCTTCCTGAAAAAGAAGAGCCCGGTAGGAGAAGGGGCGGGTATGAGAAGGGTATACCTGGTTCTGATGGGAACTAAGTCACTTAACCCCTATAAACTTCAGTTTCTTCATCTATAAAATGAGTTTGGGTTAGAAGATAGCTGAACTTCAGGAGGTCAATAATCTTATGACCTCAAATCCAGTACTTTTTCCCTTAAACCAAATGATTCCCAAATCACGCTATCATTTTCTTTTTTTTCTTCTTCATAATCAACAAAGAGAAATCATAATACTCCATATTGTACTCTAATATCTACTGATTTTCAGAGACCAATCCATCATGTATTGGTCCCTTAATACAAAGTTTAAAGTTTGAATTCTTTTTTTCAATAAACTTTCCACAATGGATAATAAAAATACCTTCTGTTTGCATAATACTTAACAGTTTAAAAAATGCTTTCATGTCCATTTCCCATTTTATCCTTATAAGATATCCTTCGAGATAAGGAGGGAAGATAATATTTTCTCCATTTTACATATTAGGAAATTGACTCTCAGAGAGAGTGACTTATTCAGTCACATGGCTAGTAAGGGGCAGAGGAAGATTTGATACCAGACCTAGTTCTTTATCTTGTTTCTTTCCACTACACCAGAGATTCTCAGTGTGGTATGTAGACTACCGCCCCCATCCCCAGGGGTCTTTAAGGTTCTTTCAAGGGGTCTATGAGGCCCAAATTATTTTCATAATAACACTTAGATGTTATTTGGCTATTAAAATATGCCTCCCTTTTCCAATAGTTTCTCAGAATAAAAAAAACAAATACTTCAACCAAAACAATATATTTCAAAAGATTGAATATTGAAATAAATATGAAAATCCAGTAATCTTCCAGACACTAAAGAGTGCAACAAAAATTTGTAAAACAATACTACTCTTCTCACTATTTTTTCTTTTGAAAAATATGGTTATTTTTAATTAAAATGTTATAATGATATGTAATGGATTTATTAAATTAAACAAATTAATAAACATTTTAAATATTGATCTAATATTTAATATTATCGATCAGTTAGTAAATAAGCATTCATTAAGAGCCTACAATATGCCAGACATTGTAAGAAGCAAAGCAAAAGATAATGCCTGCTCTCAGGGAGTTTACAGTCTAATGGAAGAGAAAATATAAAAACAATGGTGTACAAACAAGCTATCTATAGCATGACTAGAGATGATGAATAGAAAGGAGGCACTAACTTTATGAGGGATTGGGAAAGACTTCCTACAAAAGATTTTTATTTGGGCTTAGAAGGAAGAGAGAGAAGCCAAGAGGTACTGATTAGGAGGGAGATAAGGGAGATAATTCTAGGCATGAGGAACAGCCAATGAAAGTGCCCAGTATCTGGAGATGGAGTTTTTGATTGAGGAACATCAAGGAAGTCAGTTTGTATTTACAATATTGAACCAAGGAACTGATATTATCTACTGGATCCACTGTATCACTAGATCTTAGAGGGGGAGGTGGGTGGGGAATAAAATATAAAAAGACTAGAAAGGTAAGAGGGAGACAGGTAAGCAAAAATTCTTTGGGGTTAATTTTAAAGTCTATAAAGAGATTCTGCGACCAAAATGTTTGTGACTGCTACATACTGTCAAATCAGATTTCTCTTCTCCTTCTCCCCCAAAATATAATTTCCCAATAAAAATTACAAAGGATAATGCATGAGGAAGTAATCATAGCTAAATACTGGAATTCAGGAACTCTAGAGTTGTAATCAATATAATCAGCAGTTATTTAGTGGGTACCCACATATAGATTAAAGGCAACTTAATACATTAGAAAAAATAATAAACTTGGATTCAGAGAATTTGATCTCAAATCCTTGCCTATCTAATTATTCATTTTTCAGACATATCTGTTTCTTTGTGGCCCCATTTGAGATTTTCTTGTCAAAGATATGGAATGGTTTGCCATTTCTTTCTCCATCTCATTTTACAAGTGAAAAAAAAATGAGGCAAATGACTTGCCCAGGGTCACATAACAAGTACATGTCTAAAGTCAGATTTGAACTCACAGAAAGGAGTCTACCTGATTACTCTATCAACTGCACCACATCGCTATTTATCTACTTACTGTATAATCTTGGGCAATTTATGTAATTTGGGGACTCTTTTTTATAAATCCATAAAATAAAGGGGTTAGACTAGATGACCTCTAAGGTCCTTTCCATATCTAATTTTATGGTCTTGTTAAATGAACTGTATGATTAAGTTAAACAAATATGATTCCTGTCCTCCTACAGTCTTTATTCTAAGATATACATCCTTTCCTACAAGCATAAAATGGCACAACACATAGAAGACTATGTGAACTTTGACTATATTAAAACTATTTACATAATATGTGAATAATCCTATAGATTGACGGCATCATCTAATCCAATTCTCTATCCTATGCAAGAATTCCCTCCACACCATCCCTTGTCTGATCACCTCTAATAACAGGTAGATAGTTACTTAGTAAGTCATGCTATTTTTTCCAGTGGTTCATGTAAACATCTCTTTAGAACTAAAAGGGACCATAGATATCATTTATGCAGCTGAGGAATCTGAGTCTTAGAGAAATAAAATGACTTGCTCAAAGGTTCACAGATGGTAAATAGTCAAACAAATTTCAATGAGGTCCTCTAACTCCAAACCCTGCATGATTTCCATTTAGAGAGGTCTTTCTTGTATTGAGTTAACATTTGCTTCCTCAAAACCTCTAAGATTGATACTGTTTCATTGGAACTGAAAGAATGAATGTAATTCTTTTTTTCAGATGACAGTTTTTCAAATATGTGAAGATGACTGGCCTGGCTCTACATTGTCTTCTCTTCTCCAGAATATCCTCAGCAACCTCCTTTGAAGATACTCTGATTTTTAATATCTTTTTTTTTAAAGGAGGCTGTCTTTTTTATTTCTATTATAGTATTTTATTTTTCCAATTACATGTAGGGATAATGTTCTACATTTTTCTTCTAAAGTTTTCTCCTTCCCTTTCTTTTCTCCCCCTCCCCAAGACAGTAAGTAATTAGATATAGATTATTCATACACAAGGATGTCAAACATATTTCCTTATTAGTCATACTGTGAAAGAAGAATCAGAATAAAAGGGAAAAACATGAGAAAGAAAAAACAAAAACTAAATTTTAAAAAGTGAAACTATTAATGTCCTTTTGAAAATGAGACTTCTGGAAATAGACAAAATAATTCTGATACAGTGACATTAGCTCTTTTGATCTGATGATTATATTCCTATTCATGTGTCTTCTTGCATTAGTTTATTGGAAGGGGCGAACCTATTATTTTGTTTAATCATGATTTGTAGAATGTCAAGAGCTGAGGTTCTAACAAGTCAGCTGGGTCAAATTCTTCAATTTACTTATGAGAAAACTAAAGTTCGGGAAAGTTTAAGAAATGTACTCAAGGTCTCAAAACTAATCCAATGCCCTTAAGCTATCAACTCTTACTTAGTTTATAGTTGACTAAAAACCCAAGTTGTTTTCCCTAAACTTCTTAACAGTGGTTTCTACTACCATTAAGTCAGAACTCTTCTCATCCTATATTCATGTAATTGATTTTTTGAATCTTAAGATAATACTTTATATTTATTTTGGCAGAATTTAGGCTTGCCAGATTAATATTACAACAAGCAAAGCATATTTTTAGTAGTGTTATATAAAAGAGGAATTCCTCATGTCCAGATTGCTTATCTTTAGCAGATCATGGTAATCTCTTCTCCAATTTTTCAGAGAAAAAAAAACTTCATGAAAAATAAATAATGATTTTGAAAATTCTAGCTTTGGCATGTATTCTCTTTGAAACCTTTAGTATGCTTCAACCTCCTACTACAGGCAACTGATAATTCTATCCTGTTTTTCAAGAGTTTATTAAAGACAGGAAGGAATTCAGAGAATTTACTCCCATCCCTCAATTCAGCCTTGGAAGCTGATACGGAACCAGAGTAGTCTGGAGGCTCTTATTCTGGTTCAGAATAACCTTGGGAAAGTTATCTATAGTAATTCTGGTGGAAAAAAAAAGAGACTGGGTTGGTTTGGGGGCTAAGTAAGACTTGCTCTATTTAGAAAAAACCTGGTAACAAAGTATAGCAGAAAGAACAATGAATTTCAAGCTAAGAGATAGGTTCAAATCCCAATGATGTCATTTATGAGCTGTATAGCCTTGGATAAGAGACTTCTTTTGGCTTCCCACAGTTTCTTCTAGTTTAAAATGAAGTGACTGGATTAAACTATCTCTGAACTTCCTTCTAGGTCTAAATCATAAATCTGATGTAAGGGCAGCTAGGTGGTACAGGGGTTAGAGCACTGGCTTTGGAGTCAGGAGGATGGAAGTTTGAATTCAACCTCAGACACTTGGATGACCTTGGGTAAGTCATTTAACCCTGATTGCCTCACAGGGGCTCCAGGGCCATCTCTAGTCATCCTGATTTATATCTGGTCACTAGACCCAGTGACTGGTGACAGCACAGGATCCCTTCATTCAGATCCAATTCATGTGCTTTTCATGGCATCTTCTCCCTGATGTTGTGGTCTTCTTTGAAAATCAAGGACAAACATTAAATCTGATGTAACATATCATTCTACCATTGATCTACATTTCTGACAATTCCTCTCATGCCTTGAATTCTCCCTATCTTACCTCTTAAAATACTTGATTTCCTTCAAGACTCAACTCAATTTATACCTTCTATAGGAAGACTTTCTAATTTCACCCCACCTGTTAGTTTCCTTTTCTATTCTACAGTTCCCCTCCATCTATCTATTCTGCATATATCTTGTAGGTTCTCATTTATGTATGCTATTTCCTCCTTTACAGTGTAATCTCCTTGAGTTCAGTCATGTCTAATCTTTTGAGACTCCATTTGGGGTTTTCTTGACAAATATACTAAAGTACTTTGTTGTTTCCTTCTCTAACTCATTTTACAGATGAGGAAACTGAGGCAAACTAGCCCAGGTCACCCAACTAATAAGTGCCTGAGACTAGATTTGAAGAAGATGAGTCCATGATTCTAGGCCTAAATTCTATTCATTTGTGTCACTTTAGCTGTCACAATCTCCTTTAGGGCAGGGACTGATTTTGCATTTCTTTGTATTCCCAGGGCTTAACAGTGTCTGAAATGAAGTAAGTGTTTAATAAAATATTTGCTGATTAACTGGCAATTGTGATTTTGCCTCAGGTTCATTCAGTTCCTTAATTGACCTAGTTTTGAGCCAGGAATAATGACCTCTCTGTTACTGTTCCACCAGCAACCCAGGTTATATCTTCGCTCTTGCTGAACCTGGACAGCCAGACTGAGTAGAAGATTGGGTAAATAGGCATTCACTTCAATACATTCTTTCATGGTGACAGGTGCCGAATGTACTAACTAATATCTAGAAATGTTTTAGAAATAGAGTGGATGATCATGCCATTTTTAGGGATCATAATTATCTTTTTATTCAGGAAATCAAAGGAGGTATTTGTTGTATGGCTGGAAAATAGGGAGGCATCAATAACCACAGCCAGAATAAAAAGCTATTATAATATAAATTCTGTGCTCATGAAATGAAAACATTCCATAACTGGATGGTTTCTCCTCCACACCAAGAAATGAAGTTTGAAAACTGACATAAATATTTGCAACACTGCTTTGATGAGTCTGAATTCCACCCAGTAGGGTTGACATGTCCCTGGCAATGATTAGAAAATAAACATATCTAAATTGACAGCAAAGGGAGCTTGTTTGTGGCCTCCTTGACTGGTTGGCATGAAACTGATGGGGCAACAGAGGGAAATTTGCCAGCTGAGCTGGGTAAGAAAGGACAAAAGCATGTATCTGATTAGAGGTACAACCTTTACAGGAAAAAAAAAGGAAAATATTAGAAGCAGTTTTCCAGATAGGATCTGATTTTTTGTCATACAGTTGAAAGGAAAGGATATGCTATGTGGCTGAGATCCTCAAATTAGGAGTTAGTAATTTTCAAAAGTATTTTGCTCAGGTTCAGATCCTAGTTCTGGGACTGGGAGTGAGTTGGTGAGACTGGAAATCAAACACTAGGTTTCAAAGAGAGAGAGGGCAGAACAGCATCTCTTACTTCACATAAAAGACTAGAGGAGATGTTACCAAATTGAATTTTATGAGAAGTGAGGGTAGAAGAGAGGGCAGCAGGATGGGTACCATTCAATGCCAGAAGCCCCTTTCTTCAAGTCATTAAGGAGACTGTTGTATTAGGAGCAGTTGGCATTAGTGCTGCTAAAGATTATTATTATTATTATTTTTTAGGTTTTTGCAAGGCAAATGGGGTTAAGTGACTTGTCCAAAGCCACACAACTAGGTAATTATTAAGTGTCTGAGGCTGGATTTGAATTCAGGTACTCCAGACTCCAGGGCTGGCACTCTATCTACTGCATCACCTAGCCCTCCCAATGTCCTAGATTATTGATCAGACCAAAATGTATTTGTATTTAAAGAAATTATTTTGTGTTGCTAAAGACCTGATATATAAGTTGGTTAACAGGACAGAAAAGGAAAATGATAAATCTTGGAGGGAATGTGGGAAAATTGAGACATTAATACATTGTTGAAGTTGTGAATTGATTCAGGCATTCTGGAGAACAATGGGACTATGCCCATGGGCTATAAATCTGTGCATGCCCTTTGACCCAGAAATACTCCTACTAGGCCTATATCCTAAAGAGATCAGAAAAAGGGAGAGGGAGAGGATGAAAAAGAATCCATTTTTTCAAAAATATTTATAGCAGCTCTTTTTGTGGTACCAAAGAATTGGGATGCCCATCATTGGGCAATGGCTGAACAAATTGTGGCATACGATTGGGATGGAATACTATTGTGCTATAAGAAATGATGAGCAGGTAAGCTGATGAGCAGATTTCAGAAACCATTGAAACACTTGAGTGAACTGATGCAAAGTGAAATGAGCAGAACCAGGAGAACAGTGTACATAATAATAGCAATTTGGTATGATGATCATCTGTGAAGAATTTAGCTATTCTCAGCAATATAATGATACAAGACAGGACTCATTATGAAAAATGCTATCCATCTCCAGAGAAAGAATTCATGGAGATTGCAGCATTACTATTTTTTACTTTGTGTGTGTGTGGTGGTCTGTGTGTCTTTTACAACATGACTAATATTTAAATATGTTTTATATGATTACACACATATAAGCTCTTTTCAGATTGCTTACTGGTTCAGGGAGGGAAAGAAATGTAAAAACTAAATGTTTAAAGTTGTTTTTACATGTGATTGGTGGAAAATAAAATATTTTTAAAATCTGATTTAATAGTTTTAAATTAGTTTTTATTTAATGATATAACTTCTTGGGGTGACCAGGTGTTGCAATGGATAGAGCACCAATCCTGGAGTCAGGAGGACCTGAGTTCAACCTGAGTTCAAATCCAACATCAGATGCTTAATAATTACCTAGTTGTGTGATCTTGGGCAAATCACTTAACCCCACTGCCTTACAAAAACCAAAAAAAAACCAAAACAACCAAACAAACCAAACTCAACAATAATATAACTTCTCTTTTTTTCCTTTTAAATTGGAATCTATAGTTTCATCATAGGGGAGGCAGGGTTCTTGGGGAAGAACTTCCTCTAATTATTAAGATAGCCACCATGTAATCTAAAATAGTTGCCTGGAGCAATGAAAAATTAAGTGACTTGCCCAGAGTCAAAATGCCAATGTCCATGTTAGAGATTGGCTAAATCCATTATTTCATCATTGTGAATTTCCCCTTTCACCATCCCTATGGCTTACCTAACCATTACTGAATGGGCATTGTTTTAGTCAAATTGTGACCTGTGAAAGAGCTAACTTTAAAAGACTATGGACTCGAAAGGACAATGGTCAGTGTTGGAAGGGATGTGGAAAATCTGGGACACTAATAGATTGTTGGTGAAGCTGTGAACTCATCCAACTTTTCTGGAGAGCAATTTGGTATTATACCCAAAGGGCAACAAAAATGTGCGTATCCTTTGACCCAGCAATACCACTACTGGGTCTATACCCTGAAGTGATGATAAAAAAGGGTAAAAACATCACTTGTACAAAAATATTTATAGCAGCCCTGTTTGTGGTGGCAAAAAATTGGAAATTAAGTGAATTGGGGAATGGCTTAACAAACTGTGGTATATGTATGTCATGGAATACTATTGTTCTATTAGAAACCAGGAGGGATGGGAGTTCAGGGAAGCCTGGAAAGATTTGCACTAACTGATGCTGAGTGAGATGAGCAGAACCAGAAAAAACATTGTACACCCTAACAGCAACATGGGGGTGATGATCAACCCTGATGGACTTGCTCATTCTATCAGTGGAACAACCAGGGATAATTTTTGGCTATCTGCAATGGAGAATACCATCTGTATACAGAGAAATTATTATGGACTTTGAACAAAGACCAAAGACTATTACCGTCAAATTAGAAGAAAAAGTGTTATATTATTATTATGTAATTTTACTATCTCATAATTTATCTTTCTTCCTTAAGGATATGATTTCTCTGTCATCACATTCAACTGAGATCAACATATAACATGGAACCAATGTAAACACTAACAGAATGCCTTCTGTGGGGGGTGGGGGAAGGAAGCAAGACTGGGGGAAAAAAGTGTAAAACTCAAAATAAAATTTTTCTTAAAAAGGGGGGGGGGCAGCTAGGTGGCTCAGTGGATAGAGCACTGGCCCTGGAGTCAGGAGTACCTGAGTTCAAATCCAACCTCAGACATTTAATAATTACCTAGTTGTATGGCCTTAGACAAGCTACTTAAACCATTGCCTTGCAAAATCCTAAAAAAAAAAAAAAAAAAAGACTATGGACTTCCATTGAATCCAGTGTCATCTCCAACTGCCTTCATCCATATCTGACCACTGGACCCAGATGGTTTCAGAGGAGAAAGTGGGACTGGTGACTGCACAGCATTCCCTCACTCAAATCTAGGTCACTTGCATGCCATGGTATCACTTCCCTGATGTTATAGTTTTATTTGAGAAAGAAGGACAAACACCACCAACAACAAATCATAACTTTCTTAAATTGTATGATTATCGGTCATTTCTCTTTATAAATCTGCCATTTTGCAGGAGCCTTCTATTTGGGTTCCCTGGCTTTCTCTACTCCAATCCATCCTACACACAGTTGCAAAAGTAATTTTCCTAAAATGCAGATCAAATCATGTAATCCCCCATTCCCTAACTGCAAGCATGATCTTGAACAAGCCACTGAAACTCTGTTTGCCTCAGTTTCTTTAACTGTAAGATGGAATAATTATAGAACCTACCATTCAGGGTTGTTATGAGGATCAAATGAGAATATTTGTGAAGTGCTTAGCACAGTACCTAGTGCTATATAGATGCTTAATTTCCTTCCTCTCTCCCTCCCTCCCTCTCTCTCTTTCTCCCTCCCTTCCTCCCTTCTTCCCTTCCTCCTTTCCTCCCCTTTTCCTTTCCTTCTTTCCTCCCTCTCTTCCTTCCTTCCTTTTTTTCTTTTCACCTCTTTTCTTTCCTCCCTCCCTTCCTCTGTTCCTTCCTTCATGCTTCCTTCCTTTCAGGATCAAATATAAATTCTAGCATTTAATGCTCCTCACAAACTGTCCCCTTTCTATTTTTTTCAGTCTAGTTAGATTTTATTCCCTTCCTTGGACTATACATTCTAACCAGACTGACCTACTCACTGATCTCTCCTTTATGAGAGCAAATGAGGTAATGGGATTAATAAGAACAATGGAAGGAGAAGAAAAAGTAGATTTTTGAGAAGACAGTGAGTAGATAAATCTGGCTGGAGAGGAGGATTCATTGAAGAATTAATAATATTGGAGATTATTTGAGAAAAATAGTTTGGACTAGAGTTTTGAGTACCAGATTAAGGTGTTAGCTCATAGAAAGTAATTGTAGGCTCTTAGCTTGGTGAGATATTATGAAAATGATGCTTTAGGAAAATTAATCTAATGACTATGCAAATTGTATTGGAGACAGGGAGACTAAGCTGTTTAAATAGTTTGGGAATAAAAGGATATCTTGTGTTATTGAAGGAATAAGAATATATATGAATAAAAGAGAAATACCAATGATTCAAAAATTTCCTTCTTAGAATCAATTTTAGCTTTCTCATCCGTCAGATCTAGACAGGAGTTGCAGGTGGTTCTTATTTTTACAACTTTCCCTCTGTATTCTTTCCCAAGAGATGTTAGTGAATCTGCTCATGGAGAGAAGAAACAACTAGGAGGGGAAGCAAGGGGCCAAAATCTTCCTAATTTGGATCATCTGCTTTGTATACTTGGAGATAAGTATAATTAAATTTCTCAAATTCCCACCTTTAAAAAAACCTGTTTGTCAGACCTTAAAATAGAAGACAGTTTCTTGAGAAACAGCATGTGTGCAAAAACATAGCTGAAAGAGAAAACTGACAAGACCTTAGATCAGTGAATTTAACAGAAACTTTGAAACTTTTAAAATCTTTTCCTTTTGTTAAAGAATCTTAATAATATTATTGTTTATTTTTGTATTCCATGAATATTCCAATACATTCAAAGACCCTTTTTATATAACATGCATTTAAAAGCTCATATTTAACAATTTATCTTTTTTTAAATCAACTACATGTAAACTATAGAGATAAGTGATTTTCAAAGTGTGGCCTGGATACCCCTAGGGATCCCCCAAGAGTCTTTCAGCAAGTTGACAATATTAAAACTATTTTTATAATACTAAGATGGTTTAATTTCTAATATGTAAATATTGAAGATATAGTTCACATAAACCGAAGTTCTTTGAGGAAAAGTCCTCAATAAATTTTTAAGAGTATTAAAGGGTCTCAAGACCCTAAAGTTTTAGGACCTCTGGCATAGGTGATAGAATATCCAATCCTGTCTCTGACACTTATTGTCTAGATAAATCACTTAATAACTAAATTCTTCCAGCAGTGCTCTAAGATTGTAAACCACTTTCAAGAAGTCAATCTCTGTATTAGTGGGGAGAGACATAGTGACAGAGAAAGAAAGATAGTCAGACAGACAGAGCCAGAGAGAGAGATATTCCATCCCCAGAATTTTTCTCACCAATGATATCACTGGGCCAGACTAAAAAACAAATAAATAAAATGTTACTTTTTCTCTGAATTAAAGACTATGTGTTCCAATAGTTATTTTATATATTTTTAAAACCACAAATCAACTTTATTGGATTAAACAGTTTAGACATATAGCACTTGGTCACAAAATCCTTCCATAATTCATTTTATCAAGTGATCTTAGGAATGTAGAACAAATTGGGATTTTTGTTTTGTTTAGTTCTAACTAGTCCTGTCATTTCTTTGGTATAGGAAGTGGCCTCTATCAGTATAGATCAGTACACTCCAGGAACTTAAGATACTAAAAAGTTATCTTATCCTTTCAGAAATAAAGTAACTCATTAATAGGGCAACTAGGTGTGCAGTAGATAGAGCATTGGCCTTGGAATCTGGAGAATGGGAGTTCAAATCCAGCCTCAGACATTTGCCACTTACTAGCTGTGTGATCTTGGACAAATCACTTAACCCTGATTGCCTCGCATGCAGGACCATCTCGTCACCCTGATTCATATCTGACCACTGGACCCAGATACCTCCAGAGGAGAAAGTGAGGCTGGTGCAGTAACCCCTCACTCAAATCCAATTCACGTGCTTGCTCTGGCATCACCTCCCTTCTGTCATGGTCTTCCTTAAGAATTAAGAACAAACAATGTCAAGAGATTCATCAATGATCCAAGAGTCAGTGTGTGTCAGATAAAGAATTTGAACCTTAGCCTTCCTGACTCCTGACTCCATTTCTATGCCTAACTATCTTTTTTTGAATAAGTGTTAACATCCTCATTTTGAAGGTAAGTTGTTTTGCCCAATGTCACCCAACTAGTAGGCAGCAAAAGGATGTTTCAAGTTTTAGCAACTCTATTTAGGAGAGCGAACTGATTCTGAAAATAAAAAAAAGACAGTGAAAACAGATGCTGGGAAAAGATGTACATTTTTTCCTGTTCAAATACAGTCACTTTCACTTTTTAAAAAATTATATCGCTGAGTGTCGGTTATATAAAGTATCTTCCAGTTTTCTACTTTAATAAGATATCCATGATAAACAGGTATGAGTTTTTTGATTATTCCATAATGCAAAACTTTTGCTTCCTTCATCTCTTGATTCTAAATTATGATTTCCCAAGTAACTTTTGTCATCTTCCCTATGACCATTTTTGTGTTGTTTTGGTGAGTATCAAAGTATATTTTGTTAAAGTATGAGAGATATCATTTCTTCATAGATCTTTATACTTCATCTTCTGCAGATGTTGATGATGTTTAGTCTGCACATTATATCCGTGAGTATCGCAGGCCTTATGCTTGGCATGAGGACTGATTGCCAACATCAAGTATCCAATGATATGTAATCACTGGGACTATAATGCTTCTTCAGTGTTGTTATTCACAGCACTGAGAAGAGTCTGTGAGCTGTCCACTTTGCTGTAAGTTCCTTACTATCTTCTGGTTTCATTTGTAAAGAAAATCTTAATATCATCACGTTGCAGACAAATCACAATATGATTCAACTATTTAAAAATGTGGTCAAGTTTGGCTACTTCAGTACCATGCCAAGTTGCTGATCAATGAACGAAATTGTGTAGTGATAGTTAAATTAATACTTGCAGATGATCTAAGATCACCCTTTGTTCTCTTTTATATCCCAACCTCAGTTTCTTCATTTTAGCTTGATGATAATAACTGTAGCGCATACTTTTTCATGGTTGTTGTCTTAAGATAAGGTGTGGAAAGAGCTTTTGCCACCTGAAAGCATTATTTAAATGCCAACCATAAGGATAAGCTCATCATCATCATCATCATTAAATCATCTGACATTAAGTATCTCTGTATATTGCTAGTCATCAGAGGACAGGTAAGCAGTCTATCACTGAAAGAGTAGTGGAAGCCTTTCTATTTTGGTAAGAACTTGCCAGAAAATGATGCTGAGTTTTCTTAGTCTTGGGACATTGAGTCATCTCCACATTTCAATAAGACATCAGGGTAGGACTTTAGCTTGAACATAAATAACGACAAAACGAAATCCAAATATCAAATGGGCAGTTAAGACAATGAGTTCTTTGGAACACTCAACTTTTTAAAAAATTTTCTTTTTTACTGTGACTTAATGATCAATCATCACAAACATTTTACCATGTAAAGAACAAAAAAAGATTGTTTAAGAAAATGTGAATCTCTGTTACATATGGTTTGAGTTTTTTAAGAATGTATATAAAGTTTAATATAAAATTTTTTGATGAAATCTCCTTCTGGATTTCTAATTGCTTTCTTTTGCATCTATAATTACATTCATATAAGAAATTCCCAGATAAGGTCCCTCTATCACAAAGGTACAACTCTTCTCTGCAATTTATCACTCCATCTTTTTCTATGCCTTAAAACCTCTAACACTTTTCTTTATTCCCACCATGACCTCCAATTCTTACATTCCTCAGTTCTCTTCCAGGACAGAAACTCATACATTAGTTATGCACTCATCTTTTCCATATCTTATCTTCCTTATGACTGAGTTCAACTCAATTCTGTGCTCAGCACTCAAATCCCATTTCCCCATATCTTGTCCCTATCCTTTGAGAAGCCCAAATCTTGAATTACATCCACTATCCACCTCTTTCATTTCTATTCATTTGCTATCACAGGGAAATGAAGAAAAATCACAAAACCCCATTCTTTTGGGGAACACTATAAATTTGCTATGTTATTTTGATTAGATTTTCATTGTAACAAGGCACACATTTCATACCTCCCTAATTGATTTCCTATTCTCCATTCCAAAACTCTTCATACCTCCTCAAGTCTTGACATCTTTCCCTTCACAATATCTTTCACATGCCCTTGTACAATCCCGCATCACCTCTCTCCTGGACTATTGAAATAACCTTCTGATTGGTCTTCCAGTCTCAAGTTTCTCCTCATTCTAATCCATCTCCTACTCAACTTTCAAGTTCTTCTTAAAGTGAAGGTCTGGATTCTTCTCCACCAGAGCTCCCTCAATAACCTGTATCAACTCCCTATTGCCTCCAAGATCAAAAATAAAATCACTTGTTAGGAATTAAAGCTCTTTACAGTCTGGTCTCTTCTTGCCTTTCCAAGTTTCTTTCTCTTTATTGCTTTCCATATACTCTATGATGCAGTGATTTGCTTTTCCTCACACAGGACTTTCTGCCTCCCACATCCTTGGCTTTGCACTGGCTGCTTTCCATGCCTATCTCCTCATCCTAGCTTCCCTAGATTCCTACAATATTTAACTGAAATTCTGCCTTCTACAGACTTTTTCCAGTATCTACCCCAAAGTTCCTTTTTCCTGAAATTACTTTGCATTCGCATGTAGCTGAAGTAATAATACACCATGAAGGAGAATAGGGAGGCAGTATATGCCAGGCAAGATAAATCACTGCCATAGTCTCAACCACTATGCCCCCTTGGACTCAGATGAATATAACTGAGGACCCTGAATCCAAGAACTTTGGAAATAGTGGCCTTGCTTCCAACTCCGCAGTCATCCCTGAGGAAGGCAACTGTGGAGAAGGACCTCCCTTCCTCACCAATATCACTACTTTCACCAACTGCTGATCAACTACTACTGAGCAACACATAAAACTAAGAGCTCCAGGAATGACAGACCCTGCTTCTAGCCCATCCACTTCCATCATCCCAAGAAACATCTACAGACATGAAATCTGAGATCTGCTTCTGCAAGTGCTGCAATCTCATTTTGGAAAAGAAACTTTTCATCACTAAAATCTCACCACTCTCAAATAGTTCTGTTCTATAACTTTATACCAATTTTTATCAGTTGAAAGAGCATTGGGATTGACTCATAGCTTGAGTCTTCTTGCGTGTGTTTTGTGCCCATTAGAATATGACTCTTTGAGAGCAGGTCTTTCTTCCTTCTCTACTTGTAGCCCTACTACTTAGCTGAGTATTTTGCTCATGGGAAGCCCTTCATAAATACTCATTCATTCATGTTGCTTCCTTCATTAGATGTGAACTCTTTGAGATAGTGCCTGGTGTAGAGTAAATGTTTAAAAGTCTGGTTGACGGAGCACAGAGTGCATTGAGAAATTAAATGATTTGTACAGAATTACATAACTGCTATGTGTCAGAGTCAGGGTTTGAACCCAAGCATCCAGGCTCTGAGGCTAGCTTTCTATCCCCTCTGGCACTCTGCCTCTCCTTTCCTTGATGCTCTCTTGCTTCATGTAGATAACTACCTTAAATTAGCCCACATTTCCCTCTGAAGTAGAAGATCTTTCTCATAACAAATAATTATAGGCAAGAAAAATAAATCAACATATAAACCATATATGATCACTTCTAATTCATCACCTTTCATCCAAGAACTGGGGAGTTTGTTTCATCATCAATCTTTTGAATTCTTAGGAAGCCACACTTTGAATGATTTGTTCAATCCTCATATCTGAAGACTGATTAGGCTCAGAAGTGCCCCTAGATCTTTTATAGTATTCTCTACTTTCTGACTTTTTTTTTCTTAACAGGTGATGATGATGATGAAGGCAATGCCAATTTATGCTTGATGGTCTGTTCTGCCTTTGGTAAACCCATGTTCCCCTCAAAACAGAGGAAAGACCCTTGTTCTGCTTCTCCCCAGGATGCATTCTAGTATCATTACTAGATTACTGTCAGCAGGAATCTGGCTTCTGATTTTCACACTTCTCTCCTCCCCCAGCCCAAGTTAAATTTAGGTGAATCTGTATCCCGAACCAGAACATTTTTGAAAGTTCCTTTTGCATCCTAATTTCAGAGCAAACTCTGCCCAGAACAAGAATAAGCTCCTTGTGATTTTTTCATAGTTAAAGTTTCTCACTTCTCTTGTAGACAGAGGAGCGATGGAGTCTTTGATCTGAACTGACATCTCTAAGAGCCAAGAGCCATTATATTGCCTGTCACTGACACAGAGAATATTTCTGAGTGGGCATTTCCTTTAATAGTCCTATACTTTTCCAAGAAGCCCAGGACAAAACAGCAGTGGTCATTTCAGGGACTCTTCCTAGCATTCACTTTTTCATTAGAAAGTAGGCCTTTTTAACTGACATAAACTAAAATAAATCATTTGCATTCTTATGACTGTTTAAGGAACCAAGAATATCCTTTCCTCCCATGAATGCTTTTGGGCTTTTTCTTGGTTTGTTTTTTAAATGTGTGCTGGGTGCCAGGCAATTAAACAAGTCATGGTATGTGTTTCATATTAACACATATGAGATCACCAGGACTTTAATTTATGACAGGGACAAAGAGGTACTAGGAAAGAAAATCTTTAGGTTATCATTCTTGTTCAAGTGCTTTGGGGGTTTTCTCATTACTGTTTTTGGCAAACAAAACCAATCTTCAAAAATCACTTATGATAGGGGGCCACTAGGTGGCACAGTGGATAGAGCGCTGGCCCTGGAGTCAGGAGGACCTGAGTTCAAATCTGACCTATGATACTTATTAATTGCCTGTGTGACCTTGGGCAAGTCACTTAACTCTGTTGCCTAAAATAAAAATAAAATTTAAAGCAAAGAACAATTAGCAATAAATTTTTAAAAATCACTTATGACAAAGGGGAACACTATGAAGGAGGGTTATTGTTGTAAGAATAATAAATAGTATTTATATGATACTATAAGGTATGCAAAGTACTTTACAATTATTAATCATTTATTTTCACAACAACCCTGGGAGATAGGTGCTATTATTTTACCCACTTAACAGATGAGGAAACTGAAGTTGACAGACATTAAGTGACTTGACCAGTGTCACACAGTTATTAACTACCTGAGGCCACATTTGAATTCAGATTTTCCTGGTGACAGGTCTAGCACTCTAACTACTAGACCAGCTTTACACACACACACACACACACACACACACACACAAACAAACAAGTCACATATACATATATGTGGGTATACATAAATACCTATGTCCAAGAAAAAGGTGTGTGTGTGTGTGTGTGTGTGTGTGTGTGTGTGTGTGTGTGTGTGTATGTGATGTGTGAGATATGGCAGCTGGATTGATCACTGAGTCTGGAGTTAGAAAGACCTGAATTCAAATCTAGTTTCAAACACTCTGTTTCTGTGTGTGTGTGCGTGTGTGTGTGTGACCCTGAAATTACTTAACCCTATTTGCCTCAGTTTCTTTATCTTTAAAATGAACTACCAAATTACTCTAGTATCTTTGTCAAGAAAAACCCAAATGAGGTAATGAAGAGTTGGAAATGACTGAAATCCCTGAATATCTGTCTATCTATACACATATACACATACACTCACACATGAAGATATATAGAAATTTATATAGGGTAGATGAGCAAAAAAGTGATAAGGAGGAATAAAAGGAAACCAAAAACAAAAGACAATAATAGAATTAATTTTAAGAATAATCACCTGCCTAAGACTCAAAGGTTTTGGAATATGGAAGCTGTACTGAACTTATATTTTGGGATGACTCCCCAAAATTTGTGACTCTGTTTTTAGTTAATTCTGCTTTGGGGAAGACTTTAGTGGACATCATGAATCCTATACTTGATTTTAAAAAACCCTACAATTCAGCATTTTATTAATGATGTCCCTCCCAACCTTCATCCCATAGCTCATAGGATCATAGACATATAAATAAAATTAAGGATCCTCAGAGACCATCTATTTTAATCCCCCTCATTTATTAGATGAGGAAACAGTGGCTTAGAGGTTGAGTGACTTGTGGAAGTAATAATGATCAAAGGCTGAATTTGAATTGAATTTGAATTTGAATTTTATACCCCTATTCCTGAGTCAGTAGTTTTACCACTATATTGTGTTGCCTCTTCTATAAAAAATTTTTTATTTTAATCTTGACCTTGGGTTTTCTTTGACTTTTTATTATTTTTGTTTTGTATTCTGGGTTTGTGGGGTGTAGAATGACACATTTTTCCTTTAATAATCTATTACTTTTTCACTGGAATATGCTGAAAATTAAATTCATTTCAATTCAACATTTGTTAAGTACATATTATCTACACTGCAATATTAGACTCTGAAGAGCACAAGACTAAAACTACTAAGAACTATTTTTTGTCGGGAGATCAGAGGGAAGAGAGATATAAAACTAATAAGTAAATATATATATGAATAATTTAATATAAGATAGTTAAAGGAGGGAGAGGCAAAAAATAGAGGGAGAGGCAAGAAATCAAGAAAAGTTTCCACTTCAATTGAGCTATAAGCTTTGAGGGAAGATAAAGCTTTTTGATTGGTAGGGAATAAAGGAAAGGTATTGAATTGGTAGTCACAGGATCTAGGTACAAAAGAGAGAGTGGTAAATGAGGAAATAGAGGCAGTGAGTGTAGATGACTTTTTCTAGAGAGTAACCAGGACAGGAACCCTGAAGAGACAGGAACCTGAAGAGACAGAACACCTTACACTTGATAATGACAGTCTTTAAAGGCTCAGCAAGTTTGTAGGCCACAAGGAGGGATTCATTTGGTTGGGCAAGAGATTGATGATAATAGAGAGAAGAAATCCTCAATGAGATATTCTTTAATTTTTTGAAAAATATTTTTCCAATTATATGTAAAAATAATTTTAAATATTCATTTTTTTTTGTTTTTGCAGGGCAATAGAGTTAAGTGACCTGCCCAAGGTCACACAGCTAAGTAAGTATTAAATGTTTGAGGTCCCCCGACTTCAAAGCCTGTGCTCACTGCACCCAGCTGTCCCCAACATTCATTTTTTAAATACAGAGATAAGTGACTTGCTCAGGATCATACATATGTGATGCCACTGAACATTCATTTAAAATTTTTTTGAGCTCCAAATATTCTCCTTTGCTCCTTCTCCTCTCCCTGAAACAATAAGCAATTTGATATAGGCAATATATCTGCAATCATGCAAAATATATTTCTCTATTATTCATGCTGTGAAAAAAAGACTAGATCAAAAAAAGTGAAAAAATATGCTTCTATCTTCATTCAAATCCATCAGTTTTTTCTCTGGACATATCATTTTTCATCATGAGTCCTTTGGCATTGTCTTAGATTGCTGAGAATAGTTAAGTCATTCACAACTAATCATCATATGATATTGCTATTACTGTGTACAATGTTCTCTTGGTTCTGCTCACTTCACTTTACATCAGGTCAGGTAAGTTTTTCCAGATTTTTCTGAAATCCAACTGCTTGTCACTTTTCATAGCATAAGAGTATTCCAGCACAGTCATCTACCACAGCTTGTTCAGTCATTTCCCAATTAATAAACATTCCCCTGATTTCCAATTCTTTGCCACAGCAAAAAGTAGCTAGAAATATTTTTTTTTATCCCAATAGGTCCTTCTTCCCCATCCCCTCCACCACTTTTTAAAAAATTTATTTATTTAAGGCAATGGGATTAAGTGACTTGCCTAAAGTCACACAGCTAGACAATTATTAAGTGTTTATGGTTGGAGTTGAACTCAGGTTCTCCTGACTCCAGGGCCAGTGCTCTATACCACCTAGCTGCCACTACCACCATTTAAAAAAAAATCTCTTTGGGAAACCGAAGCATTAGTGGTATTCCTTGGTCAAAGGGTATACATGGTTTTATTGCCCTTTGAATATAGTTCCAAATTGTTCTTGAGAATGGTTGACTCAATTTACAACTCCACCAACAGTGTATTAGTCTTTTCCCATATCCCCTCCAATGCAATGCGGCATTCTTAAAGAGGAGCAAGTTGGTGCTGCCATCTGAGTAAAGTGGTTAATGTTAGTAAGAAGCGTCATCTCATCCTCTACAACCAGAGTAAAGGAGGGGATAACACAGGGTAGTATCAAAGGTTTTTGTGAAACAATAGTGGAAGATTTGAAATAGCTAAGGGGGCAGAGGAGAGAAGAGAACTAGCATTTATTATATCACCTACCACATGGGCAGACCCTTTATATTAAGCATTTTACTAGTATTCTCTCATTTGATCCTCACAACAACCCCATGAGGTAGGTGTTATTATTATAATTCCCATTTTAAAGTCGAGGAAACTGAGATAACAGAGTTTAAGTGACTTACTGAGGGTCACAAAACTAAGAAGTATCTGAGAATGAATATGACCTCAGTCTTCAGCACTCTATTTACTGGACCACTTAGCTAATCTTAGTGAAGATAAGATTGGATGACTTCAATATCATCAGTTTAGAGATGAAGGAGTAGGGGTAGGATGGTAGACAAGCATTTGAAGAGGAAAAGTTAAGGAACAGGAGTTTTAGGGAGTCTACCCAAGAATAAAATGGAGAGGAATAAAAGGATTTCCATGTAACACTGAGGACCTAGTGGGATTAGAGAATATGAATTTGTAGTGGATGCAATGATCAGATTCATGATTTCCTCTAACAATGTTCAGCAGCTCAAGGCATGAAATAGCGAAGGGAGTTGTTTGGAGAAGTTGACAATTAGATGAACAGTTTTTAGGACCACAGAAGTCATTCCATGACAGAGGACACTATATTGTTGAACTGGTTAATCACAGGGTTAAGACTTAAGCAAACGGGAGATGGATTTGGAGAAACAAGAAAGCTGGGAGATCCAGGTGTTGTGATGAGAATGATGAGTAGGTTAGAAGCAGAATCTTTCAAGGAACAAGGAAATAAATGATTGCTCCCTTTTGAGGGAGGTGATCCTTTTATTGGGATGTCTTAATAAAAGCCATTTTAATAAAAAAAGAGATTAAAACTAAGCTTGAAACTATTACACAAAAGTCATCAACAAAAAATATGGTCATGTAGTTGCCATATTAATGATGCTAAGGAGCTTCTTGAAAGTAATAGAGAGACACCTGGGAGAGGCCTCAGCTTTTATTATAATGATGGCTTTAAGAAAGCAGTTTTATTTTATTGTTGGTGGTGGCCCCAGACCATCAGAAGTTCTACCCTGCCCTATTAAAGCAGGGGTGTGGACTGAGGGCTAACAAAGCATTTAAAGAAGGGAATTACAAGCTAATAAATACAGTATGCAAAGAGGTCCTAAATATAGAACCCAATAATATAAAAACAAATCTAAGCTCCACTATAACCAGGAAACAGTTAACTTCATGAATGCAGCGACACATCAAAGTCTATCTGAGAAGAACATGATGTTACATGGATATAAAAAAGTATGGAAAAGCAATTCAGGACAACAAAAAAATATATCAGGCAGAGAAAATAAAACAAAACAACAAAAAAAAAAAAAGATGCAACTCCTGAAAAATGTACGATGGAATTTAAGAAAAGCAAGAGAAGATATTAAAGTAAGATTTTAGGGGAGGACAAGAATGCTTTTGAAGATGAAATGCCTCTCAGAAGAGAGTCTTAATGTACCATCCAGATGGAAACTATGGGAACAATGCTGAAGTCAAGAGAGAAGAGATGAAATTCAAAGAAGTTAATGAAACCTTCATTGTTATTTCCAAGATTTGATATGACAGTGGGGAAGACTTAGATATGAAGGGCAAGAACATGGGCAATATTGATGCCATTGTCTTTGAGTCATTCTTCATTGATCTAGAGATTTTATTTTGAATCATCAGGTCCAGGGAATTTCTTTCTCCAGTTTGACAGGGCCCAGAGAATGCAAATGTGCTTATTTTTTTCTTGTTTGTTTTTCAAGGCAATGGGGTTAAGTGACTTGCTCAAGGTCACACAGCTAGGTAATTATTAAGTGACTGAGGCCGGATCTGAACTCAGGTCCTCCTGACTCCAGAGCTGGTACTCTATCCACTGTGCAATCTAGCTGCCACTGATGTGCTTATTTTTATTTTGAAAATGTACATAATTAAGTTCATTTATTCATTATGTCTACTTATACTTAGATCAGTTTCATTTTCTCAATTGGAAATCTATGTTTGTGAATGGTGGTGATAGAGTAAACACACTAAAGATGAGGGTCTATTAGAGGAAAATGTGGAAAGGAGGGAAAGAAATACGTGAATTAATGCTGAACTTTATTTAAGACAATTAGTGGGGTGACTAGGTGGCAAAGTGGTTAGAGCATTGGCCCTGGAGTCAGGAGTACCTGAATTCAGATCCGGCCTCAGACACTTAATAATTACCTAGCTGTGTGACCTTGGGCAAGTCACTTAACCCCATTGCCTTGCAAAAAAACCTAAAAAAAAAAGAAAACTTAAAAGCAAATTTAAAAAATTAGGTTAGGAGGAGTAAGTTTGAACAAGAGATGGAAGGACCAGGATTCATCCTTATGATCCACTTACCTGGAAATCTTTTTCTTGCAACCCCTCCTCCCCTCCTTTCTCTCTAAGCCTAATTTATTTATCTTGTATGTAACAATGACTAGTAAGTACACAAAATAGGATCTGAATCTCTCTTCTTAATTCCAACACTCAATCAATAAACATTTATTAAACACCTATTGTGTCCTGGATACTACACGAAGAGACAAAAGATAATCTTTGCCCCCATCTGCTATCTAGAACTTAGGGTGAGGAAGTAGCAGGGGAGGCAGAGGTGAACTTGACCTGTTGCCCTTCACCTCATGTACCAGACTCCCCTTCCATTTTGGATAACTCTGAACTTAGATCAATGCATTTGTGATCTCAATATTATTGATGCTTCAAGCAGATTTATGAAATATTTGTGCCTTATCATCATGGGTAATTATTTTTCAGGGCTTCCATAAATCCTCCATAGCAAATCTACCAAATACTCTTGAGGTCCTCCTCTGTGAATTTTAATATTTCATGGATACCCAAGAACATTAGTAGCAAGTCCCTTGAAAAAAAGGGATCATCTCACCTCGTTATAGGTATCCTCAGCACTCAACCCAGTTTCACAACTTGTTAAGGACCTGAGGTCATATTTAAACTCAGGTCTTTCTAGCTCCAGACTCAGTATTTTGTCCACTGTAAACACCTAGCTACTTCTACTGATTCACTAGTTCTTCCAATTCTCCAACCAATCTGAAGATTTTTTTATCCTTACAAAGTACTAACACTTAAACTAGCTTTCAAAATTACACTTGTATTGACAGCAAACTGAGAATATTGGGCATGACCTGTGTAACCTATGAAGAAGGACAAATCCATGTTTGCTCAAAGGACTGATCTCTTACCAGATGTCTCATTTTGCAACAGCCATATTGCATCAAGGACCTATGTTAAAAAGTTGTTCTTTGATGTCATGAAGGAGGCTTCAACATTCTCTTTTTCTCCTATTCAATTATGAACCTAGCTCACTGGCTCTTTTCAGTGTCTATCCAAGAAATATCCACTGGTAGTCTAAATCACAGGTGTCAAACATGTGGTCTACTAGCTACAACCCTCCTGAGGGCTGCTGCAAAATATAATTGGTAAATATTTAACAAAATAAATAAAGAAAAAGTCAATATATGGTCCACAGTTTAGTGAACATGAATAGTGTAGTAGTTCTTGTTTCTGTTGAGTTTGACATCACTGGAATAAAACAACTTGTTTTCCTATTCACTGCATGTTTATTCATGTAATATGCCTTCTTTATCCATGAGAAGATCCTCAATAAACTCAGAAAACTTTTTATCCACAAACGGGAACAGCTATTATGAGAGTAGTTAACATCTTTGGTGAGTTTATGTCTCCCTCTTTTATAACTTGCTTGATAGAAATTGTCAGAGAATGGTTAAATCAATATAGTTCTATGATTGCACTTTCTCAAGGAATCCTGTATGATCTTAATGTACTACAGAGGAATAATCTATGGTAAGAGAGCTTTTAATTTGGTATTGCTCTACCTGTATATTTGACAATTTTGTCATTATTTTGAATCCATAGGACTTGAAAACAAAAAATAATGGAGATAATGTAATAGAAGCAAGCATGTTTGGAATATCAAAAATGTCAGAAATGTGATGAAAATGTGTGACTAATAATAATAAAATACCTTTATTAGAATATGAATGTTTTGCTAGATTGCCATGAGTTTCCATTCATCATTGTTGGAAAAAGACACTTGCCTTAACCATCCCAATATTGAATGATCTTTTCCCCCTATGAAGTCCTTAAATGTTTTTAATGAATGAAGAAACTGAATGGAGGAGAGAAAATGTCCAAGTATTACAAGGGAGCAATGGCATCTATCAGAATAATTTTTCCCTTCTCTATTTTTCCATATTCCAATATGAAATTCTTCCCTCCTTCTGACTTTCCCTATTATCTCCTTCATGATTATTGCTAGATTTCTATTTACTTTCTACCATATACCCAGAAAAATACACCATTTCATTCTAATTTTTTCATAGACCATGTTATTTTTTATGGTTATTTCTTGATTTATTTGTCCAATGAAAACTAAATCTTGAGGTTCTTTTTTTTAAAAAAATAGCATCTTATTCACTCTCTACTATAGACAAATCTCTTACTTCTCAGATTAAGCACTAGGCAGGAAGGTCCAGGAAGATTTTTAAGGTAAGCTGCTTTAAATCTCTTCAATAAACTTTAAATTATTGCTGGCAAGTAATTCATTCGACCACACTATTGTACAGTTAAGATATGCTTCTACCTTAAGATATGAGCTCTAGTGGACATTGTTTTTCATCATTCCCAGAAGTACCATATTAGGCAGGACCTGTCTTGTGGAAGAAGGATTTATCACTCTTGTTCTTCTTGATCCCAAAGGACAGAACTTGAAACAACCAGAAGAGGTTGCAAAGAAGCAAATACAAGTTCAATGTAAAGGGAAACTTCTTAACAATGAAAGTTATCCAAAACTGGGATTGCTCCTTGTTGTTCAACCTTCTTTCTCAAAGAGGACCAATGGTATCATGGGGTGATATCTTCTTGACTTGCAAATGAATTGGATATAAATGAGGCAGAACCTCCGTCTCTCCTCCAGGATCATCTGAGTGCAATGGCAAGACATAGATCAGGATGTCTGGTGATGGCCCTGGATGCAGGTTTAGGAGGTAGATCCCTATCACTTGAGATCTTCAAGAAAAAAACTGTATTATTCCACTCTAAGATTCTGTGAGCTACCCAACATAGTCATCATCATGAGATGAAGTCAACTGGCAATAATGCTGAACATTATAATAAGAGTCTACAGAGTACCATTCCAGAAGGAACACTTAATATTCATGATTTTCATGATGACCAAATTTCATACTACAGCTCAAGATATCCTAGGGTAGGACCATGAACTTGCTTTTTTTGTCAAAAATATATTTTTTTAGGTTTTTGCAAGGCAAATGGGGTTAAGTGGCTTGCCCAAGGTTACACACAGGTAATTATTAAGTATCTGAGGCTGGATTTGAACTCAGGTTCTCCTGACTCCAGGGCTGGTGCTCTATCCACTGTGCCACCTAGCCACCTCAAAGCCACCTACCCACCCCTCAAAAATATTTTGACAACTTTTTCAATATTGTTGGGTTTCTTTATAATCTTGTTTTTTGTATTTTATGTACTTAAAATTATTTTTTTCAGAATTAGTCTATAGGTTTCACCAGACTGACAAAGAGGTTTATAACAAAAGAAAGATTAGAAACTCATTTGCTAGGGACACTCAGGATGAGGGAAATAGATTAGATAGTATTCCAACTAAATTGATAGCAATTATCTTTTTTTTGTTATTTAATTAAAAAAACTTGCCCAATTATAATTAAAACAATTTTTAGCATTCTTTTTTTTGTTTCAAATTCTCTCCCTCTCTTTTCCTTCCTTCTCACTAAGAAGGCCAGCAATTTGATATAAGCTATATGTATGTAGTCATGCAAACCATATTTTCATATTAGTCATGTTATAAAAGAAACCATAGACCAAAACACAAAAACAAGAAAAATAAAGTGTTTTTAATATAGTATGTTTTTTTATCTGCATTCAGACTCTTTCTTTCTCTGGAGTTGGATAGCATTTTTCATCATAACTCCTTTGGCATTATCTTAGATTACTGTATTATTAATTCTTCGGTCATTTACAATTGATCACCATACTATATTGCTTTACTGTGTACAATGTTCTCTTGCTTTTGCTCACTCAACTTTGCATTACTTCATGTAAATCTTTTCATGTATTTCAGATAGTATCCCACTTATCATTTCTTATAGCACAATAGTTTCCCATCAGAATCATAAACCACAATTTTTTCAACTAGTCCCCAATTTCTGGGCATTCCTTCAATTTCCAATTCCAATTCACAAAAAAATGCCATTAGAAAATTTTTATTCACATAGACTCTTTTCATTTTTGTTTTTTATTTCTTTGGCATACAAACCTAGTAGTGGCATTTCTGGAACACAGGTTTTACAACATGGTACAGTTATAAATTACTCTTCAGAATGGTTGAATGAGTTCTACCAATTCCATTAACCATGCACGAGTGTCTTAATTTTCCCATATTCCCTCCACTATTTGTCATTTTCTTTTTCTATCAATCTAATAGGTATGTGGTTGTGCCTCAGAGTTGTTTTAATTTGTATTTCTCTAATCAATAATGATTTAAAACATTTTTTCTTATGCTTATAGATAGCTTTGATTACTTTGTCTGAAAACTTCCTATTACTATTCTTTGACCATTTAGCAATTGGGAAATGGCTTGCTTTTATAAGTTTGATTCAAGTCTCTATATATTTGAAAAATGAGACCTTTATCAGAGAAACTCAGCAAAAGAAAAAGAGGCAGAATTAGTCAAATACTTATAATAGCCTTAGACTTGATGTTTGACTTGCCCCAACCTCGTTTTAGAGTACTCTACTTTTAAAGAGTTGAACTCTAATAGATGCTGAAGTTGACATAGAATAATTGTTTCCAAGGTCTAATGAGTTCTTACATAGTCAAGGTAAAAAACCATTGAAACATTTCCAAGAAAGACAGGTGTGTAAATGATTTCTGCTGGGAGTAGGTGTAATACTGTTTACATTACTGCTCTTGGACAGGGTTTGCTTCCCTATTTTCTGAAAGTAAATATGTGTGTGTATACATATGTAAATATATATTTTTAAATGAAATAGCTCTGAAATTTTAAGAGCAAGGGAGCTCTCATCAAACCAGAGTTCATCAAAACTGACCTCATCAATCAACTTCCACCTCTTAATTTCCTTTTGAATCAGCAGTAGTTTGTCTGAGATAGGCAATGCTAAGTTTGTCGCTTTTATATTAGCCTGTTCGTAAGTTTAGAAAAGAATAGGGAATATTAGTGCCAAAAAAACTGCAACTTATTTTGATTGGTCAGCTTTTTCCAATATCATTTTCAAGTGTAAAAAACACAGGTCACACAGTTTGATGACTCCTTTGCTACTGACAACACTTTATTTGGCATAAAGGGAAAGAAGCAAACAGATAAAGACATAAAGAGAAATTTAGTTAGTTCATAGACTCATAGGATTTAAAGTTCGAAGGGAATCTAGAAGATATCTATTCTAACTCCCTCATTTAACAGGTGAGAGAGGTGAAGATTAGAAAAATGGCGTGGTTTAGAAACTATGTATTTTGACTCCAAATCCAAATCTCTTTCCTAAGATAGTGTAAATTGAAGTTGTTGGATTTTGCTGTTTCACAAGGGTTTAGAAAGAATTAGAAATTCATCTATGGGTTCTCAGGCTGAAAAGTAGGAATTGGGATTTGGGATTGGCAGTCCAAGCATGCTTTTCTATCTTTTCTTTGAATGCTTTCTTTTTTTTAGCTATGAATTCCTGACTGTGGGGGACACCTGATGTGGAAGCACCCATCACTGATGTAATTCATCATCTTGAGTTGCCTAAGCCACTGAGGGGTAAGTGATGTGCCCAAGGTCATATAGTTAGTATGTGTCAAAGGTAGGACTCAAGCCCAGGTCTTCATGATACTAAGACCAGCTTCCCAAAGTATCCTTAATCTAATGTTGAAGTAAAGTAGCCTGAACAAGCAAGAGTGTCTAACCTTCAGCTTTCTGAGTAAAAATCAGAATGGTATATTATTGAGCAGCTAAATCTATCTATTGACTGAGAATAAATGACTATGATAGTAAAAATTCCAGGAAGTAGAGAACACAGAGAGGAAGGAGTATTTATTAAGCCACTACAACATGCTGTGTACCATACTAATAAACACTTTACAAATATCACATTTGATCAGGTCATTCTTTTTTTCTTTTTTTTTTTTTAGGTTATATTTGCAAAGCAAATGGGGTTAAGTGGCTTGCCCAAGGCCACACAGCTAAGTAATTATTAAGTGTCTGAGGCCAGATTTGAACTCAAGTACTCCTGACTCCAGGGCCATTGCTCTATCCATTGCGCCACCTAGCCGGCCCGATCAGGTCATTCTTTCAAAACAAAAGTGAATTAACTGGGTGAATAAATAGGTCTCATTCACCATTCAAAACTGAAATAGGCTCTCCTTTATAGGTGCACAAAAGCAGAGTTTCCAAATTCCAAAGTACAATCAGGACCAAGCTATTGTCTCTAAAAAGTTTTTAACTAAGTCAGTCAGATATACAGATAGTTTCTGGTTTCATAAGTCACTGGAAAGAAAGTCAACTTCATGAGGTCTCACACTGCACAACAGCTATGTTTGAACTCCTACCAGGAACATAACTGGAATGTGGAATTTCAGAATTGGGAAGGGCTTCAATAGTCATTTAGTTCAATATATATTTCCAAAGTAATCTGCATGGAAATAGATCTGAAAAATAGCAATATAGTCCATTCTATGTTTGGGGACCTCTACTGAAGAGATTGAAATTCACTCTCTTTTGAAGCAGCCCATTCTCCTTCCTGATGATCAACTTCATAATATCTTTTAAAGGGATCCAAGATGGCAGCATGAGGGCAGGAATTTCCAGAAACTCGACCCCACAAAACTCCAAAAAGCTGTCAAATATGACTCTAATCAAAATTTAGAGGGTCAGAACTCACAGAAAGACTTGAATGATACAATATCCCAGTCTAAGAAAACTTAGAAGATCTGTGGGAAAGGTCTGTTTCACCTGGACCAGAGGCTGGAAAGAGCTGCAGTGCAGCCGGGCCAAGAACAGTCCATGGGGTACCTGAGTCCATGGTAGAGGGAGCAGTTTCCAGCCCTCTTGGACCAGAGATCACTCTGACAGCTTGAAGTGGCAGTGAGAGAACTCTGCCACACCAAAGTGAGCAAGGAGCCCTGGCTAGCTCCAGCCTCAGAGCAGCCCTGTGGTGGGAACCTGTGGTGAGAACCTGCAAAGTCACCCAGTACTTCCAGAGTGCTCAACCCACAGATGGTAAGGGGGTGGGGAGAGACTGCAGAGGTCTCTCTCTCTGCTCTTCCTGGGGCAGGACTCTGCTGTTTGCCCACACTCAGATCCAGGTCACAGATCTACCATAGAGGAGCAGGGACCCTCCACAGCTCCAGGGCAGAGGGGTGTGTTTGTGGTCATCCACAGACCAGAGCATAGGCCAGGAGAGCAGTCAGAGCCTCTCATAAGAACCTGGAGGAATTAGAGTCTCTGTGGGGTTCTCAAAACCCCTCAAAGTCTTGGAAGTGTAGTAAATCTGTCATAGACTAAGAAAATGAGCAAACAACAGAAAAAGAGGAACCTGACCATAGAAAATTACTTTGGCCCCATGGAGGATCAAATATGCACTCGGAAGTCAAAGCTTCTTTATCCAAATCCTCCAAGAGAAAAAGGAAATGGGCTCAGGCTATGAATTAGCTCAGAAAAGATTTTGAAAAGCAAGTAAGGGAGGTAGAAGAAAAAAATTAAGAAAAGAAATTAAGAGTGATGCATGAAAAACAAGTCAACAGCTTGGTGAAAGAAATACAAAAAGTACTGAAGAAAATAACATGCTAAAAACTGTTTAGATCAATTGGAAAAAATGAACCAAAAGGCAAATGAAGAGAGGAATGCCTTAAAACACAGAATTGGCCAGCTGGAAAAAGAGATTTAATAAAGCTCTCTGAAGAAAATAACTCCTTCAAATGTAGAATGGAGCTAAAGGAAGCTGATGACTTTGTGAGAAATCAAACAATGAAACTATACCAAAAAAAATGAAAAATTAAAAGAAAATGTGAAATATCTTGTTAGGAAAACAACTGACCTAGAAAACAGATCCAAAAATTATTGGGCTACCTAAAAGTCATGACCAGGAAAAGAGCCTAGGCTTCATCTTTCAAGAAATAATAATGATACAGAAAAATTGTCCAGAGATCCTAGAAACAGAGGGTAAAATAGAAATTGAGGAAATCCACCGATTACCTCCTGAAAGAGATCTCAAAAGAAAAACTCCCAGGGATATTATAGTCAAACTCCAAAACTCCCAAGTCAAAGAAAAAGTACTACAAACTGCCAGAAAGAAACAAGTCAACTACCGTGGCTCTGCAATCAAGATTACACAAGATTTAGCAGCTTTTACATTAAGGGCTCTTGGCTTTTAGAATATATTATTCCAGAAGGCAAGAAAGTTTGGATTACAACCAAGAATCAACTACCCATCAAAAGTGAACGTCTAGGGGCGGTTAGGTGGTGTAGTGGATAAAGGACTGGCCTTGGAGTCAGGAGTACCTGGGTTCAAATCCGGTCTCAGACACTTAGTAATTACCTAGCTGTGTGGCCTTGGGCAAGCCACTTAACCCCATTTGCCTTGCAAAAATAAAAAAAAAACAAAAAAGTGAACGTCTTCTTTCAGGGGAAAAGATGGACTTTCTTTTTCCTTTTTTTGGTTTTTGCAGGGCAGTGGGGTTAAGTGACTTGCCCAAGCTAGGTAATTATTAAGTAACCGAGGCTGGATTTGAACTCAGGTCCTCCTGACTCCAGAGTCGGTGCTCTATCCACTATACTACCTAGCTGCACCTGAAAAGATGGACTTTCAATGAAACAGGTCATTCAGACTTTCCTATTGAAATGACCAGAGCTGAACAGAAAATTTGATTTCTGAATCCAGGGCTGAGGTGAAGCATAGAGAGGGTGGATGAAAAGGACTAATTATGAGGAACTTAATGTTGTTGAACTATGTGTATTTCTGCATGGGAAAAAGATATAGATAACTCATATGAACCTTGCATTTATAAGAGCAGTTAGAAGGAATATATATGGACAAGGCACAGGAGAGAGTTGAATATAATGATATAATATAGTATAAAGATGGTGTCAATGGGTGATAAAGGAAAGTACTGGAAGGAAAGGAAAGGAGAGGAAGAATATGCTAAGGTATTTCATATAAAAGAGTCAAGAAAAAGCTTTTGCAATAGAGTAGAATGGGGTAAGGCAAGAAGGAATGAATGAGCATTCTCATCAGAAATGACTCAGTGAAGAAATAAAATACTTAAGAGGATATAGAAATCTAAGGGGGAAGTTGATGATAGAAGAGAGAGAGAAGATCATGGGAGAGAGTACTCAGATACGACATACTTCTGAGCAGAGACAGGATGAAAGGAGAGAGAGCGAATAGAATAAATGGGAGTGGGGAGGAATAGAATAGAGGGAAATACAGCTAGTGACTGTGGGAAAAGATATTGAAGCAACTTCTCTAATGGAATTTTGATAAAGAAGGCAACTCATCCCAGAAACAGAGCCAATGGAATCTGAACAGAGTGAAGTACACTTTTTTTCTCTCATTTCATTTCTCTTGAGACTTTATGTTTACTTTCACAACAAGATTATTGCAATAATATGAAAATAAATACATAAACCATAGAACACAAAAGTAGAAAAGAGTTATTTCTTATGTCTAAGCTTCATGAATGTAGCAGAGGGGTGGGGAACCAATATTTTGTCATTTAAAAGAGTTTATATCTTTTAAGATTTGGGGGATAAAGGCAAGGAAAATTTAGGATCCATGATCAATAACCTTTACAACATCATTAGATAACTCCAATAAGAAGATGATAGAAATCTTTACTATAAAAATTACTTTGACTTTTTGCTATTTATTTTAAAAATACAAAATCTTTCAGCAATGACTACCAATGGAAAAAATTTTTTTGCTAGCAATGATGTGCTTGTTGTATTGCATGTTAATTTACATTCCAGAGACTCAAATTTTTGGTGAAGAAACATGTCTGTTGTGAACAATGCATTCTATAAAGTATTTAGAATATGAATTGCACAGAAAGAGGTCTAATGACTGCTGCTGAATAATGATGTTGGCCATGATTATGTAGAAGCTGGAAGTTTAATCCCTTTCCAAATGTCCCTGAAAACACTTGCTGTTGATTTGATTTTAAGAACTGAGCACAGAACAAAATATTGATTCCTGAATGCTATCTTTTGTCCTAAAGTTGCCAACTTAAGAGGTTGAATGGCTTATGGAGGTAGATAGGTCAATAGGTCAACAGAGAAGTATATAATTTACTAAATATCCCTAGCATTAGATTTTTTTGATTTCTTAAGCCTAATGCCTCAGGGAGAACTATAAAAACAAACCAGGAAGATCACAAAGAATTAATTGTGTACAGATTTGTAAGCTGTAATATAAGGCCTGAACCTTAATTACATTGGCAAAGTCAATTATATATAATCGTGTTTCTCCTCCATATGCTTGTATAATTTTAAAGTCTACTAAAGCTAAACAGTGTGAAGCAAGCTCAGGCACATGGAAATCGTTTTCAAGGGAATATATAGGAAACATCCCAGAGTCCCTAATTAAACAAAACTTTAAATTGCTTTTGTATGTTGATACCACTTACACTACACACACACACACACACACACACACACACACACACACACACACACACATATATATAAGAATTTAAAAAAAAACACTAAAAACACTTCCAAATGTAGTTTTCTAAATCTTACTTGGAACCATTCTTCACTGGAGTTTACATCTCGGTGACAATTTGTCCTAGATTTTGATTTTGAGAAAAATCCCACAACTTAGTTCAATTAAATTACAAACATATATTGAATACCAACTATGTTTAAGGAACTATAATAGGAAAGAAGGATAAGGTCCCAAATAAGTAGGGTGTAAGGTGCAAAAGGGAAAAATTCTAAGGATAGCTCCAGGCTTTGAGATATTTCAGGAGGAAAAATCAGTTTTGGGGCAACTAAGGGCAGCAGGAAGTGCGTCAAAGATGAATTCATGAAGGAGAGGTTGGCATCTATGTTTGATGTTGAAGGAAGGAACGTCATTACATGAGATGAGTAAAGAAGTGTGGAGAGGTATGCTTTGTATTAAATTACTTAAGCTCTTCCAACAAATAGATATTATAGACATTTATCAAATGGCAATGAATGGAATTGGTCAGACATAGCTATAATTCATATATTCTAAGAGTTATAAGGTAATGTAGAGGTTTTCTAGCACAATTCCTTCCTCAGTACATAAAATCTATTCACCATATCATGAGGGGAAGGGGTGGAATACTTTCAGCCTTTACTACAGGTAACTAACCTCATGAAACAGCACATTGTGCTTTTGGACAACTTTATTAGAAAGAAAGTCCTTTTTATGAAACCAAAACCAGTCCCCTTATAACTTATAAACTGGACCTCACTATCCAAGTAGAAAAAAAGAAGACTTTGAATTACATTACTTCTAAGATCCAGTTCAAAAGATCTATGATTCAAGTTCATCCAGATGTTTGAAGATAGAAAACTGTCATACATAAGTCTCACAATCATATCTCTAAACTAAGACCTTTTGGAGTTTCTTCAACTTTTCTTCATATAATAGGGTTTTAAATTCCCTTATTCCTAGATGTTTTCTAGTTTGTTAATGTCTCTCTTAAATACATAATACTCAGAACTAAACACAATATTTTTAATGTAGTTTGATCAGTATGAAATGGTAGTACTATTGCCTCTCTTCTTCTAGACATGGAACTTCTGGTGCTGATTACACTATTTTGACTCAATGAATTTTTAGTCTATTAATAATATAAAATATTGTTAAGTATATCTCCTACTTGTATAGTTGATTTACTTTTATTCTGTTAAAATTCTTTTGTTTTAAAAAAATATTTTCCTGATTATGTCCCATGTTTCTTTCTTTGCTTCTTTCAAATTCTAAGATGACATGATCACTTTCTCCCAGGGTTCCTTTCACTTATATTCCACCAAATAGTTCTTTTCGTTTGGTCAGAATAAAGTCCAGAGTAGGAATGACCCAAGGTGCTGTTGTGTGTGTGTGTGTGTGTGTGTGTGTGTGTGTATTTTTTAAACAAGGCAACTTAAGTCTTATTGGATGTTTTGCTTTTTACTTCCTTTGTAGATTCACATTCAAGGGCCTATCTATTTGATATAAAGTTTAATCTGCCACTCTTATAAAATAAATTTGTTTTGAACAAATCAAAACTTCCAGACTTCCAAGTCTAAGCCTAAAAATTTTAGACATTTTATGATAAAATGTTTTGGTATCATAGAGTCATAGTTGCTTTGCTGGGGAGTAATAGTATGATATGATATATACATAGTCAAGTTTGAATCCTCTTTCTCAAAAAAGGGCAAAGAGTTATTGTGACCAATCCTCAATGGGTAAAGGGTAGCAAGATCTAGAATGAATGATTTAGTGGAACACTTGACTTTGTGTCCAAAGACAAGCTGAAATGCAACATCTGCCTTCTAACTTTTTGAGACCTTACAGTGCTTACTCAATACTTCAAATCAGTCAATGAATCCATAACTTTACTCTTGTGGAGACTTATGATTCAGTTGCAGATACTTTCCCATCCAACATTTTTGCATCATTAAGTCTTCCAAAATGGATCTACTTCTCCCCAGTAGAGCACTCCCTTTATTTTTTTAATACCAGTTATACCAGTATAGATCATGCACTACTATCCTTTATTCTCACCAGTCACTAGACTATCTTTGAGGCAGTTTGATATGGGGGGAAAACTCAGAGTACTCTGTTTTCATTCTTACTTCTGATGCTTATTATTTGTATGACCTTGAGTAAATTACCTAATCTCCTTGGGCCTCATTTTTCATCTGTAAAATGAGTGGGTTTAACCAGATGAGGATCCTTTCAGTTATAAATTTATGTTTTTATATCTTTTTTGCCACTTACCCATGCAATTCATCATTGATAAAATACTGTAGCCTACTTACACTTAATATATACATATGTATATATATATATATATATATATATATATATAATATTTTGAGTGATCTATGCTTTAGAGTCTTCTAAGATTGTGGGCTTAAATGATTAGTAGACATATGACATCACTGGGACAACAGTGGAATTATAAAGATTATCTTGCAGTCAATCATAGTTTAGCATCATTGCAAATACTGCACAATTTCCTAAATATGGTTCAGCTAAATCACCTCCCACTATTTACAGTGGAGTCCAGTCCTTCAGAAAGCTTTCATTAAGAGCCTACAATGTACTAGGCTCCATGCTAAGCTCTGGATCTGGCTCATCATCCATCTTTAGCCCCTGCCTAATACGAATATATGTATAGACAGAGAGAGATACAGAATAATAGAGACTAACTCCATGACTGCCCAAATCTAACTGCATGTCAGCAACTAGTCAGTATGTATTTTTTTTGACAAGGCAATGGGGCTAAGTGACTTGACCAAAGTCACACAGCTATTAAGGTCTGAGGCTGAATTTGAACTCCAGTCCTCCAGACTCCAGGGCCAGTACTCTATTCATTACACCACTTAGCTACTGCCAATATGCATTCTTTATATACTATTTTTTTCTTTTATAGATGGCTGGGTTAGTGTTTTTTGAGTGACTATGGATTTTATTGAAGAAGTCTTTATAGTGTTTTGGAGCTTCATGAAATTAGTAAAATATCATCCACAATCAGAAGAATCCATATCAATAGGAAATCCCTCTTTTATTTGGATTTTGTGCATGATCTCATCCATGAAACTGGAAAATGCCTCATGTAACCAAATGTCTCCTTGTTTTCTGTTTTGTTGGCTATTGATTTTCAGCATATTATGAACAACATGACCTTGATGATTACATTTGTCATGGAATCTTATATGACCCTAATATTCTTTTAGCCTAAATCTGTGATTTCACCATTTCTCAATGAAGAAATTCCCTCTGTCAATGGGGATAGGTAACTGTAATAAAATGTATAATCTAAGAGAGTTGCCCTAGGATACTGAGAAACTTGCCTAGAGACATACATCAAGTACATGTTAGATATCAGACTTGAACTCAACTCCTCCCTAAACCATATTTACTCTCTATGACTTTATATAATTCTTTTTTTTTAAATTTTTATTTATTTAAGACAATGGTGTTGTGACTTGGCCAAAGTCACACAGCTAGGTAATTATTAAGTATCTGAGACTGGATTTGAACTCAGGTCTCCTGATTCCAGGGTCAGTGCTCTATCCACTGAGCCACCTAGTTGCTCTATTCTCTATGATTTTAAAATATTTAATAGGAAATTTTTTTGAGGAGAACTTCCAAGGCTACATTTGACTCCAGTTGAATACTTTTTTCTTTTTTTCCAATCAATTCTGCAATATTATATACTTTATACAACTTAGTGAAATGTGATTGTGAAAATATGATCTGCTATAGAAAATTATCAATGGAAATGGTCTCTTCTTTTATTTTCATCTAGGAACACCTCAGGATGTGAATACTTCATTCTCATAAACATTTTATAGAGATAATAAAATAAGCCTATGGGTTGCTAATGTCTTTTTCATTCTTTTAGAATCTTTAAAGTCTTCTCCTTTTTGAGAGATCTTGAAAATTAATTCTTAACTGCCTTTAAAAATTGCCTTACCTCAAGCACAGAGTTCTTCCGTATTTGGTCAGCCATTCCAGCTTCAACTTTGGAAGTGTCATTTCAACTTCCTTATGTTGGGACTGAAGTAGAAGACTCCAAACATAGTCATTCCATTTTTTCCACTGATAACCAAAGATTACCAAAGAAATAAGTGCAGCAGATGTCAAGTCTGCCACATATCATGTCTATTCATGGCTCTCCCTCCCAGTTTCAAGCAAGAATAGTCTCATGCTAAAGGCTCATTCTCCCTTCAATTATATTTCCCATTTTACCTTGAAATGTTGTTCATAATTTCCCCTCATCCTTTTCCATGATATTTTGCAAATAAGCTTGCACTTTAAATTGGTGTTATATCAGATGCAGTATCTTTCCATTTCACAAAGAGATAAAATATTTGCAGACTATAGTGGCTTTCAAGATCTTTACATGAGTTCTTCTCTAGATAGATTGCTGTCAGTAATAACAATAAGCATCTTTTAAATACCTACCATGTGCCAGTCACTGTACTAAGCATTGGGGAGACAAAAAAAAGGCAAAAACAAGATATCATTTCTCAAAGACCTCTTATTCTAAAGGGAGAGATAACATACCAAAAACTGTGAACATAAATTATCTAAGTATGTATATATGCACACATATACTATAAATGGTTGGTAAGCCCAAAGGTAACATAATAATATTCAAGTGGGATTTTATCTGAGACTTGAGGGTCAGGGAATGTGGCACATGAGGAGGGAGATAGTTATAGGCATGGCGGGAAAAGCAAACAAAAATCTCATTACTTTCGTCTATTTCCCCTTCATAGGGGCCATAGTTCATTTAAACATGTTGAATTGGAGGCACTGAAATAATATTCAGCATCTTTTTCTTCTTTCTATTAATTCCTATTGATTTTCATCTTTGATGAATTCAAAATTTTAACTGAGAACTTTCTCCCATCCCCTTGTATTTCCTGTTTAAAACTTATTTGATTAGATTGGCAAGTGTCTATAAAGAGATTTTTTTCTAGGCTTCATTAATATTTCATCACTTGCCAAAAACCCATCATTAGCTTCATTAGCTTTCAGAAAAACAAATACTATTCTTTGCAACATTTTCTGTAACCAGATGTTCTCTATCTATATCTTCCTTCTTCTTCTAATATTGCAACCTTCAGTTGAAAGAGATGAAAATTTCACATGTGTATACCACCAAGACCTTCAACTGTCTTCCCAATATTTCATATTCGCTTTTCAACTTTCTTTTAGAAGTATCATAATATGTAAATTGTCAGAAAGGGGGGTGATTGGTGAATGTGATGTGATAGTAAACTCCCCATCACAACTTTGATACATGTCCCATAAATATATCATGCCTCCCACATGACTATGTCAAGTTTATATAAAACCAGTTCCATTTCCCTCAACAAATTGTCACCATCTACCAAGATTTGAATTCTTGAAAGCTGATGACTTTTATTATTTTGTTCAATTCCATATGGTGCTTCTTCAGAAAGGATGAGGCCTGATCTCCCAATTTTTCGTTTAATAATAACTCCAGCTTCCAGTTTCATTGATTTACATTGTCCCTCATAGTTAGAATGCCCTTTCTCTTCAACTCTATCTTCTAGCCTCCCTGACTTCCTTCAAGCTTGAGTTTAGATCCTACTGTCTTAGATTCCCCTCATTCTCCAATCCTTTTTCCCTTGAGATTATCTTCCATTTACCATTTCAAAAAATATTGGTGCATTCTTCTTACCTCCAGGATCAAGTATAAAATCCTCCGTTTTAAAGACAGAGACAGGAGAGCTAATGTTGTACATGGGAAACAATTAGTAGGCCACATTGGTGGAATACCGAGTACATGAGGGAGAGTAATGATTAATCAGTCTGGAGAGATGGAATAGAGTCAGATTATGAAGGGATTGAATAATCAAATAATTTTTATTTTATTCCAGAGGGTATAGGAGTCACCAAAATTTCTCAAACAGGAGAGCTACATGATCAGGTCTATGTTTGGTTAGACCATATATTTATAAATTAACGAATCTTACCATGTCCTCTATAACATGAATTCATATATAATAAATTTATGATGACAGGCAGAATAATGTGCAAAGTAAAGCACAAGACCTAGATGTTGGAACCATGGGTCAGAAACTTAATGGCTCTGAATTTTAGACCCTTTGTATATAATATGGAGATAATAATACTTGTAGTACCTGTCTCCCAAAGCTATTTTTGAAAATGAATCCCTTTGTGAATTTTAAAAATGCTGCACAAATGCAAGTTAATATTATATTTGCTGAAAGCTTCCATATCTCCCTCTTCATGTGCTGTATTTCCTGACCCTCAAGTCTCAGATATTATGACCTTCTGAGATATTTTACTAATAAGGACCTTTAAGGATTCAAGCCAAGACAGACTCACTATCAGACTAAAGGAAACACATTTGTTGATAATCCTTAGTTTAATGAAATCATGAAATAGTAGGTGCTCAGTAAATAATTGCAGATTTGTCCCCCTACCCCATATCTTCCACTAGAAACATTTAAAAACAAACAAACAGACCCAATCTGAAGGCACCACATTAAACCAGGGAAAACTTTTGTGACCCAGAGATAAGAGAAAGCTGATATGATGGATGAAAGCATCAAGATTCGAAATAATCTCAGCAGACTGAAGTGGAAGATCAAAACCGACAAGATGAAATATAGGAAGAAATGTAAAATTCTTAACTTTGGTTCAAGATAACAATTATCCAGATAAGTCAGGAAGACCTCACTTGAGAGCAATTCATTCATAAAATACCAGGGATATTATCTCACCACATGTCCATAGTGAGTCAGCAGTCTGACCCAGACACTGAACCAGTTAATGTAATCTTGTGCTGCAGTAATAAAAGCATACTATATAGACAAATGAAGAAAATAGTTGTATCGTATGCAGGATTGATCATTCTGAATAGAATGTTCAGTTCAGGGAATTATATTTTAAAAGTGAAATTGACAAGTTAGCATTAGTTCAGAGATGAGTGACCAATATGTTATGGGACCTAAAAAATATAAGGAATATTTTAAGGATTCTGGGGGGGGTAGTTTAGAGAAGAATAAGGATCAGTAGCTGAGTATAATTTAATTGTCTTCAAACATTTTACAGATCAGAAAATAGAAGAGGACACACAGAGGTCCTTCAAGCTACAGGAAAACAAGTTAGGCTTAATACAAGGAAGAACTTTCTAATAGTTTGATGTATTCAACAATGGAATGAGTTCTTACACAACAGAGTTGGATCTATATCACTGGAATTTCTCATGGGAAATGTGGAACTGGGGTGGCTAGTTGGCACAGCAGGGTGGCTAGAGCACCAGCCCTGGAGTCAGGAGTACCTGAGTTCAAATTTTGCCTCAGACACTTAATAATTACCTGGCTGTGTGGCCTTGGTCAAGCCACTTAACCCTATTGCCTTGCCAAAAAACAAAACAAAACCAAAAAACCCCTAAAAATCCTAAAAGAAAATGTGGAACTATCAGAGATATAAAAAAATAATCTTGTATAGAGAGATTGAACTGGGTGACTTTCAAGGACCGCCAACTTAAGGGAATTATTATTCTAAGAAATGTAGTTAAGGTAATGATTATTCATGTTAAAAAATCAATCTTGTATTTTTTACATGGTAATTAGGAAATATTGGACTACATTAAAGTCATCAAATTTTTAACCTATGAAATAACCTACAAACCAAAAGAGTATGTAGATCACTGATATAGAGAAAATGTACTTTGCTGCTTTTCTTACTCAGACAACCAGAGACTACTGAAATCTGTGTAATATGTAGCTTTCCATAAGTCTTCTTTATTAATTCTTAAACAAAAAGTAACATTTGTGTGACACTTAGAGTAGTGATAGTTGTATTCAGTTTGGTGACTAAGAAGTAATGAAGTAATTAGAAGATATATTTACCTTCCCTCCATTGTTATACAAAATTGAGAAGAAAAAAACTCTAAGGAGGGCAGCTAGGTGGTGCAGTGGATAAAGCACCTGCCCTGGAGTCAGGAGTACCTGGGTTCAAATCTGACCTCAGACACTTAATAATTACCTAGCTGTGTGGCCTTGGGCAAGCCACTTAACCCCATTTGCTTTGCAAAAACTAAAAAAAACAAAAACAAAAAAACTCCTAAGGAACTTTGGATTGCCTCTTACAAAATGCCTATCCTGATCTCCACAACTGCCTTCCTTTTTAGAAATTACTTTGTATTTTTAGATAGATAATAGATGATGGTAGATAGATAGATAACAATACATATGCACTTAGATGGAGTTACCTGATGTAATATACACACACATACATATAAGAATCTGGAAATAATTCTTGAATATTAATACATATACACATGTATACACACACACACACACACACACACATATATATATATGTATTGTATATCTATTCATTTATAGTATATAAACACATGCATGTATATAATATATATAGAAATTCAAGAAGTTTTTCCAGACTGAGATACTGATTATGTTTGTATATGTATAGATGTATGTATTACATTAGTAAACTCCAATTAACCGCAGATCATTGTCTAGCCAGTATGTGTTCTTCAAATACTATTTTTTACATTATATAACTGTATCTGTGTATGTATGTATACATACACAAAACACATGCAAAAATGTATGCATATGTATGTATGTATACATAAAATTAAATACAAAGTAATTCTAGAGTTCTAAGAGCAGCTAAACTCTGAGAGGCTGAAGTTTTAATACTATTACCCCTGGCCCCCATGATGTGTTTTCCAACAGCAATCATCCAATTGACTTCATTAGGGAAGGATAATTACTGAGAAAGCTAGCAAGAACAATTGGTATAAAACCTTTTTCCAGACCTGAGGGAAACTCTCTCAAAATATATATAACAATATCTTTAGGATGAAAGAGAATAGTGGCCAAAAACTTACAACACAAAGATTGTGAAGGAGTTCATGTGTGGAGAACAGGTTCCCAGGTGTGGAGTGTACTCTCCCATAAATATACATAGATATAAAAATACTAGATATAAAGTAAAATAGTAGTGATAGATACATGTATAAAACATATATTACAAATAATGTCTCTTGACCCTGGAAGTCCTTTTTTCCTTCACTGAGTTGTCATGAAATTCCCCTTAGTTGTAGAGTAGCTCACTTCTGGATTCTGAGGCTCAGTGCATTTCTAGAGCCCATCCCAGAACTTTTCTCCACCATGAAATGCCATATCTTCTGAAGCTGTTGCCATCCTAAGGTGACTGTCTTTAACATCCCTACGCATATAATTCTGCTGCTATTGCTACTATCACTTTGGTGGCTAGTTCCACTGTCTCTAATCACTAGTGGGCTTAGGACCTTTGAATCTCTCAAAATCATAAGGTTGATCTATTTAGTCACTAAGGGAAGCAAAAGACAGAGGAGGTCATATTCTCATAAATGCCATTAGCCAAGTGAGAGATATGGAAGCAATTCATCCCCTAGTTAACTCTTGGAAAGCTACTCTCAGAAGCCCTTGCTCACTTGCAACTTCTAAGAAGAGAACAGTGAAAAGACTGTTCTCCCCTTTTGTTTATTCAATTTTTGCTTAGTAGCACCTGAGTGATCAGTTCTTCCATCTCTACACTAATTAGAAGGAGTTTTTTTTGGTCATCACACAGTTAGCATGTATTCAGAGAAGAGTGACCAGTATGTTGAGGGATCTAAAAAATATATAAGGAATATTTTAAGAAACTGGCCGGGTTTGTTTAGAGAAGGTTAAGGATTAATAAACTTTAACTGCAAGGTCGTCAATCGTGCATGGGCATAATCAACTTCCCAAGGTTTCTACAGGGTCCTTTGGACTGAAAGTAGACAGGGGATATCTGTACATGCTCCAAAGACTGGTTCTACTATAGACTATTTCATCCAAGAAACAAATGAATGAACAATGCATGTTTCTGCTAGTGGCTGACTTGCTTTTCAGTCTGAGGCTGAGGGAAGCTCTTTTACTGACTTATCAAAATGTTTGACTTGAAGGAGACACCATGTGTCTATTGTTGTTTAGGCAGAGGCTCTTCAAATTTTAATGGTGAGAAGACATGCCAGCACCTGTGATCTTTTAGGCATAATAAAAGAAGATTATAACTCCTGATGTTATGTGGGTGTCATGAAGCAATGAGAAGATTATAGCCTCCTTTGACAGGTGACCATCATATTTCATTAGTCAAGAAAACATTCTTGCTGAATCATCAAAATATTTCTCCTTTCAGATAAAATCATACCTACATTTGGGGTCGTTTTAGGATAATAGCATCATAGATTTAGTGAGGAAAAGATCCTTGGAGATTATTGACTCTCACTCCTAATCTCTCAGATAAAGAAACTGAAACCCAGAGAGGTTAAATATCCTGGGGATACATAGCTAGTAAACATCTGGATTGGGATTTGAACTCAAGTCTTCTTGACCCAACTCCAACACTCTATCCACTACACCATGATGCCTCTAATGGTGTTTTCTCCATCTGAAGATACAGATTTAAAGTTACAATTCTAAGCTTAATACTTTTTCAAAAGAGGAAACAGAAAGCATTCATACATATTGTTTTTGTATGTTTTTTTCTTTCTTATCCTTCTCTTCCCTCTCTCTGACATTTTCACATAAATAATATGAGACATAATAAACATATCTCAGGAAATTTAGACCTGGCTAGTCTGTCAAAATATGTTTATGAGTCAGTCCCTAAACATTTATTGAGTACTTACTATGGATCAGGAACTGAACTGAACTAACTAACTAATATAAATTCACATAAAAATGAAGATAGTTCCTACTCTCAAAGAGCTTAAATTATAAAGAAAGAGAATCACACACAAAAGGAAGCTGAAAAGGGGAAATGATGGAGAGTTCTGAAGTCCAAAGGTAGTGCAATTGGTGAGAAATGGGGAGAAAACTGTACTGGAACCCCTCTTTAAAGAGAGGCCCTGGGGCTTATGGACCAACTCTCTGATCATAAAGTCCAGTCAAAGGGGCTAAGGGTACTGATGAGCTGATAAGGAGATACTAGAAGACATTTCAACACCTTTATTAGGGATATTTCACTTTTATGACCTTCTATTGCCTAGAAGAAGAAAAAAGATCATGAATGACTTAACTCTAACCTCTGGGGCTCCATCTAATAATATTCATCAGTAATTTGCTTTGTTCCTAATTAATAAAAGAGATTAGTATATAATTAAATGTTGGGCTAAAAGACTGTATTAAATCAAATGTTTTTCCTTAGCTGTTCCCAGATTTCCTGTATAAAAGTGAGGAGTATAGGCAGGCCTTTCTATTATAATTAATTATGTTCCTTGAAACTGCATCATTAAGTGGAGCCTCAAAAAACAGATTGAGTATGTGTTAGTGTCCTGTGCAAATATATCATATCACAGGTGGAATCAATCAAATGAGGGAAAAAAAGGTGGCAAAAAATGAGGCAAAGTATTTTATTACTCTAACATTCCAATAATCTATAACTTCATTGACATCATTATTCCTATCCACATTCCCCAATTGGATAATCAATCATTCTACAAACATTTATCAAGTGCCTAATATGGCTAGAGATACATAGTACTGGGGATACAAAGGCAAAAACTGTGCCTTCTATAAAGGAGCTCATAGTCTAATGGAGGAAATCATATGCAACACTCATATCCAAATAGGATAAATTGGGGATAATCTCAGAGAGAAGGTACTGTCACCAAAGGGAAAAAGCTTTTTATAGAAGGTGGGATTTAGACTTGACAAGTCAGCAACTGAAGTCAAGAAAAAGAGCATTTTAAGAATGAGGGATAGTCTAGAAATATATAGAATCAGTCCCTAAAGAGTTATATGTGAGTAACAACAGTAAAAAGGGGCAGTTAGGTGGCATAGGGGATAATACACCAGTCCTGGAGTCAGAGATCCCAGACACTTACTACCCATGTGGCCCTAAAGAAGTCACTTAACCCTTATTGTCAAAAAAAGAAAAAAAAAAAGAAACAGTAAGGAGACCAGAATATGTTGAAAGGGGTAAAATATGAGATCACACAAATAGAGCAATGGGAGTTCAGTTGATCTGCATAGAGCTTTCTTTACATTCTTTTTCAGTCGTGTGGTTACCAAAACAGCATGCTGGCTATCTATTTATTTATCCTCTGCATTATGTCAAGTGAGCAGAATGGCAAATAGTAGAGACCACTTGACTCTTACAGAGATCTTATATGTATAGTCAACATTTCTTATTACCATATTGATTAGTTTATCAAAAATCTCCAGATTTTTGAACCCTCATACTTAGTGAAACATCTAAAATGATCTTTTTCAAACACTGCTCTATTGATGCTTAAGTTATTGTTATTATCCTTCCTTATTGTCACTGTTTTAAACAGCTGTGCCTTAAGAAACAGTAATCTACAAACTGTATTCTATACATTGAAGTTTTTGTGAGACATTACTTATATGTTCCTTGGAAAACAGATCAGTTCCATTGAACATGAGCCATTTTTTGTTTTTTATAGACTCTACCCCCAAGCTGACAATAGTTTGAGGTTCCAAAACTTGGATGGGAACAGTACAAAAAAATATTTGCCACCCTAAAAAATCATGAAAACCATTGGTAAAGAATCTTAAATGCAGAATCAAATTAGTTATTTCCACTTATAAAAATCTTCCGGAAGAACAAGATCTTTTTAAACATCTGCTAAAGTGGCACTGACCAGATTAATGTGGTTCTTTCAATCTAATCTAATAAGCTTTTATTAAAATCTTCAAAAGTACAAGACACAATTGTTCTAAGTGCCAAGGATCCAAAGGCAGAAATGAAAATATCTGTCCTCAAGGATTTAACATTGTATTGAAGAAAACAACATATAAATAGATAAGCATTTGTCTTATAAATTGAAGAGGGAGGAGAAAGTTTTAATAAATTCAATGAAAGACCTTCAGGAGAACCCCTAAGAAAACTGAAAGAAATCCAACTGTTTCCAGACAGAGTTGATATTTTGGCCAGATCTTCAGGAAATACACCTCTACTTAGAAATAAGGTAACAGAAAGGAAATTAAAAAGCTAAAACATACTATTATTTTGGTCTTTATGAAAGGAAATAAATAACAAAGTTTTAGAGTAGATCCTTAAAAAAGACATAAGAAATGGACTTGCTCATTCCATCAGTGCAACAATCAGGCACAATTTTGGGGTATCTGTGATGGAGAACACCATCCATATCCAGAGAGAGAAATGTGGAGTTTGAACAAAGACCAAAGATTATTACCTTTAATTAAAAAAATAAACCATTATCTTATTATGTAATTTTGCTTTCTCATACACTTTATTTTTCTTCCTTAAGGATATGATTTCTCTCTCATCACATTCAATTTAGATCAATGTATACTATGGAAACAATATGTAGGGGGTGGAGGGGGAAGCAAGATTAGGGGAAAATTTGTAAAATTCAAAATAAATAAAATCTTTATAAATATAAAAAAAGAACTAGGACACAAGAGGGGAAAAAAAGATATAAGAAAAATGCTTACTAGCTGTGTGATTAGCTTTGGCAAGTCATTAATTCCCTCTGTACCTTAGTTTCCTCATCTGTAAAATGAGGGGGTGGGACTCAGAGTCTTCCCCTTCCAGATCTAAATTTGTGATTCTATATCCAATGATATAGAGATCAATGCTGTTAGAAGTTGCTTTAGTTAAATTCAACAGACCCTTTTTGGAATTTTCTTGGCAAAGACACTGAAATGGTTTGTCATTTCCTTCTTCAGCTAATTTTATAGTTGAGGCCTGGGGCAAATTGATTGAAGTGACTTGCCCAGAGTCACACAGCTAATAAATGTCTGAGGTCAAATTTGAATTTGAGTCTTCCTGATTCCAGGCTTAGCACTCTATCTACTATACCGTCTGGTTGTCCTAATGTTGTTAATACACTGGGCAAAGATTCTCATTAGGTTAAAAAGGAAAGAAAGGGCAAGAACAAGGTTCAAAGTTAAACTATAAGCATTAATTAAATGTCTACTATGATAAATGCTGGGGACACAATGACCAAAGTGTTCTGAATGTCACATATCCTTAAAACTACAAATAATCCTATTGATAGAGAAACTGAAGACCATTACTTTTCAAGGAAAAGTGACAGAATAAAAATTGGGTTTAACCAGTGAAATGCTTCTTGTGCCTGTTTGTTTTTTTATTTTCCTCATTTGTCAGACTACTCTTTAACTAGAGGTTATTAATTGCTCCTATTAAATGTAGGCCAACAAATGCCTACAAAACTTTATTCTGACTTCACTTTCACAGACTGTTTTGCTTTTTTGTATAATGAGAAAACATAGTATGATTCTTTTTAGGAGATGAGTTCAGAATGAGGCATTTTAGATCAATGATGTATTCAATTGAAAGTAAAGGTTACTATTTACTATAATGTGCTAATTTCTTTAGGAGTTTCTGAATTTCAAAAAGCAAACTGGTTTTTTTTTAACTGTGACATCCCAGACTGCCTCCAGATGATCACCTGCCATTTACGTGGCTTTGACTGTAAAAAATACATATGGTATCATCATTACAGATTGCTAGGAGAGGTTCCTCTTTAGTTTGGCAAATACATTTGCTGCCATCAGCAGAGAGCATAGCAATAAAACCAGAGAAATTCTCTTAATCAGCTAATTCAACTTACATCTGGGATGTCTGATAATGTGACTGGGAAGCAAATCCTCAATATATAAAGAAAGTGATTCTTGTTTACTAAAAATTACCTCCACACTCTTCAGGAATGGCAGCTTTTGCAGTTTGCATTTTGGCTGTCCTCCTGGACACTGTGTCTGGATTCATACTTGGAAAACTTAAGAGTTTCATGGGCCAGTCTAACATGTTAGACTGCTTCCCATATGTAAATGCAATAATATAACATACATTGACTTGATTTTATTATTTAATATAATTAAGACCTCCTGGGGTGTTTATTATTCTTAAACATTAATAAAACTGAGTTCAGTTGAATTGATGCTTTATAAGGCTAGTTTAGAAAACAAACCAAAGGACTGCTTCCTTATAGCACCATGTTGACTTTTTTGTTACTCCCATTGATTTCCACTAAAAGGTCATTGCCAAGTTTATTTATAATCTATCTGCATGTGTGTGCATGAGGGTATATCTGTAGATCTGTATATGTCTGTGAATACACAGTCTATCCCAGTTAAGTCATAAGGTTATTGCTTGAGACTTGAGACATCTTCTATTCCAACCCTCTCATCTTACACATGAGGTTACTTAAGTCCAGAAAGGGAAAGTAACTTAACTTGTTCAACTTTCCAGTAAACATCAATGAAAACCCTAAAGATAAATATGTAATCATCTATAAAAATAATAATTTATCATAAATTTAATAAATAATACATTTATTATAACTATTATAAATTGTAACTTTATTATAATTTATTATAAATCAATATTCATTGCTCTTGTAAATGATTTATAAAATATAAATGAGCAGTGGTTGAAATAATGTCCAATATGTAGGTGATTTCTCCACTACAATAAGTAAATAGCATAGGAGGTTAGAGTCTCTCTTAGAGTGAAAAGACCTGAGTTCAAATCCTGCCTGTGGAATATCCTAATTCTGTGAATTTGGACAAGCGATTTATCCTCATTGAGCCTCTATTTCCTGATTTATTGTTGTTGTCCCAACTCTTCAAGACCCCATTTGGGTTTTCTTGCTAGAGATACCAGACTGGTTTGCCGTTTCCTACTCCAGCTGATTTTTTTAGATGAAGAAATTGAGCCAAACAGGGTTAAGTGACTTAACCAGGATAACATAACGTCTGAGGACAGATTTGAACTCAGTAAGATGAGTCTATGACACTGGCAGGCCTGGCACTCGATCCATAGAGCCATCTGGCTGCTCTTTACTCATCTATAAAATTATAATTATAATATGAAATCAATTTTTTTTTTATCTTAAAGCATCCCTGGGGGTTTTGAAAGATCTTAGAGGAGTCCAGCTCAGAGGAGTACACAAGCAAAATCTACAAGGGTGCTGGTGAGATGTAAATGGCCAATCAAACCAAAGAGAAAAAACAATGTTTCTCCATCTCAGTCTAGAACTGGGCAATGGCCAGAAGCTGGCAATCCTTAGAAAAGGGTCATGTCAGAGGATGTAAAAGTCATTATAAGTAAGAAGGATTCTATGGGAATTGTGACAAGAACACAAGTCCAGACAGTTAGCCTAATGTTGGATCAACTAGAACGAGAGGACAGAGTCATTGAGACTACAAAGGGGAAAAAATATCTTAACAAACTATATGTATCCTACTCAAGTGTCAGTGAAGCCTTGATCTAGTTACAAAATCCCAATTCAAAGAAAAAAAAATTGGACACAAAGTAAAAATACTTATTTAAGAGAAGTTGAAGGGGGAAAAGGAGAGTAATTCCTTGCCAAGGACAAATAGAATTTCAGAAAAATTAATATCTTGGATCACAAAATCTCCAAGAGTGGTTTGAGGAAATGAAGGAAGAACTTTTTTTTTAAATTATAAATGAAATTAGAGCTCTAAAGGAAAAGAAAAATTAGAGGGAAATAAGTGGCTTAGAAAGAAGAGGGAAAGCAAGTTCTCAAGTAACGATCTCCCTAGATGGGGAAAAAAAAAAGAATGGAGCAAAAAGAACTCAATGATTCTGTGGGACTTCAGGAAATACAAGAACAAAGTCAAAAATCTGAAAAAAAATAAAGAAAATATAAGGTATATACTATTAAGAACAACTGATCTAGAAAACAAGTTCAGGAGAGATCATGAAGCATAGAACTCTCTGAAAACATGAATAAAATAAAAGGTTTAATATAAACTGATTTCATTTTAAACTTCTTTTCAGAGGCAGCTAGGTGGAGCAGTGGATAGAGCACCAGTCCTGGAATCAGGAGTACCTGAGTTCAAATCTGACCTCAGACACTTAATAATTATCTAGCTGTGTGGCTTTGGACGAGCCACTTAACCCCATTGCCTTGCCAAAAAAATAAAATAAACTTCTATTCATTTGAATAGGTTGTAAAAAATCTTAGCAAAACTTAAAGCATCATAAGAATGCTAAGTATTATTATAATAAGGACAAGATCTTTATAGACAGTAGGCCAGTCAAGGATTCATTTTTAAAAACACTGAATTCAATTCAATCAAAATTAACTAAAAACTAACTATGTACAAGGCACCATGTTAGATTTTCAGGATATAAAGAAAAAAATGAAACATTTGCTCTCCTCAAAGAGCTTACATGGGAAAAGAGGGGATGAGGTGGGTAGGGAGAGAATAGGAAGAGAATTGAATCTAAAACTGAATCTAAAATTCATACAGATTAGTAAATATTAGCTTAGGCGAGGAATGAGAAAATCCTAATAATTAAGAGCGCTAGAAAGGCAACCATAGCACCTGAACTGAGCCTTGGTAGAATTGATACCTTTTAAGAAGGAACTTCATTCCAGCCTGGGAAATAACTTAAGTAAAGGCATGCAAATGGGAGTGGTGAGTTAGTTAAGGGGACCAGCTAACAGGGTAGTTTGTCTAGAACATAAAGTTTATAAAGGAAATTAATGTGAAACAAAACAGGAATGTGGGTAGAAGATAGAATTTGGAAGGTTTTTAAGACCATTAGTGTAACCATCTTGAGTAGTCTTCCTTATAGTCAGAATACTATGTCTTTTTGACCTTGGGTCATCTGGCATTTTGATTTTTTGAGCTTGTAGCGTTTCATGATTTGCAGCAACTCCTATTGATGCTATATAGATGTACATCTTGAAGCATCACATTCTCAGAAGATGCAGAACCACAGGTGATTCAAATAGCCACTGAAAGACATAATGAAGCAAGTATAAATAGATGATAGTGTATTACCAATGACAATTTGCACATATTTCCTTTTGTATGATTGCATGGGTGTCAGGAACTTCTAGGGAAAATGTTTCTCTATCAGAGTAGATTAGCACTTTCTTTTTACTTTATAGTTCTAGAGAACAATCTGGGCAAAGAAGGCAAATGAGCCAAGGTGACCCAGCTAATATGTGACTGAGATGGGACTTGAATCAATGTATCTCTAGCCAGCTCTTTAACCACTGCTCTGTACTGATTCTCAGATGTAGGAATAAGCCTTTTTTTTAAAAAAAAAAAGTCTATATGTTATTTTCAGGGGAAAGGGGAAAATGGCAGTGTCACATCCTATATCCTAAATTTGGTAATGGGAATGTGGAAAATAGGAGTGGTGATAGTAGTAGGGGAAACAGAAAAAGGTACTTTACAAGTTCTAGTTGATTGCTTGATTGAATAATTGATAAATACTACATTAGCTTTGCCCAGGGGGTTGTTTTGAAGTAGAAATGAGTAATTGATGAAGGTTACCCCTTGATTTTATTGGTTTCTTATATTTTGTTATATTGATAGTGTTTCTTTCTCCTACCAGAATCTGTGTCACTGAATGTCACAACCACTGGTTGTAGTCGACTTGCAAGGATCTTCTGATGTTCTGTTATTCTGTGATTCTGTAATTCTGATTCAGTAACCCCTGGGTTACAATTTATGAAAATATGCCAAATTGCCTTTTTGAATATAGCTCAACCTTGTCTGTGATCACTTTTTCTTGGGGTGGTTGGGGAGAGGATAAAAAGTTCTTTCTGAGGACGTTGCTGCTGTTTTTTTCTCCCTTGTTTCCCATCCACACCCCCCCCCACCCTTGCTATTTTTGCACTCATCCCTTCCCAGTTTAGTCTAGCTACTTCCAAGATAAACAACTGAGGTAGGTAAGTTTGCTTGTTTTTGTTGTGTTTTGGTAGCCTACAGCTATGGGTTATAATGTCAGTTATTCAAAACATGCAGCCTGGGGAAATAAATACCATTTTCTAGAATGCTGGGGGAGTCAGTATTTCTTGTCAAAGAAACCTTTACTGGTGCCAATGTAGGCTATTATTTAGACTAGCTAAAACATAAGTTTGGGAATTATAGTGCCCTTACTAGCGTATCATTAATACTGACCAAGTATGTGGTAGTGTAATCGGACAGCAAGTCTTTGTTCACTGGTAACTGTTATTAGACAGGATTTTTATTTACTCCAGATGTCAAGGTTCTAACAGATCGTTTCCCCTTGTTGTAACCACAAAGAGGTTCCTGAAATAAGGCGATTCCTTTGGATTTCCAGTACTTGACTGATATTTTCCTGGACACTACTCTTGGGTTCTTGGCAGCAGTTTGAACTATGATAGAAATAGCCACTGAATGTGCCTTTTGGCTTCTAGACCTGTCCCAATGTTACAAGATGCTTTTTTCCATCTCAAACAGTTGGTAAGAGCAGAGGATCTGAAAATGTCTATTATACAAAGATTATTTTCCAAGTTTTCTTTACCAATCTCTGTTTGGACTACTGCTTGAGACTTTAGATATACTGAAGGAAGTTGTTTATAGCAAATAGAATTGAAATCTTCAGGTGAATAGACCATATGAAGTTGACTCTTTTGACCTGATTTGTTGGTTATGAGTTTCACCCTTTCACACCTAAATATTTACCTTGCATTTTAGCACAAGAAAACATGAATTGTGTATGGGGGGAGGGGGTATTATATCTAAAATTCCAAGATCCCTTTCTCTTTCCTCTCACATTCCATATCATAACATTTACCTTGTTAATACTATTCTCTGACAAATTAGATTAACAAAAATATTCACAATAGGAATCCCAAGATCACTTAGAATCATGAATTTATATTGGGAAGAATTTAAATAACTTGAGGACTGTTTTTCAGTTTGTGAGCTTAAATCCCTATCTGGAACTTAATTGTTGTTGTTGTTGTTGTTGTTTCTTCAGTCTTGAAAAGGACTATGGCATCAGGAAGGTCATTCCATGACTTGCACATGATTTGGATTGAAGTGAGGGAAGATTGATAAAGCACTTAATAGATAATAACTTTTTGAATGAATGAATATAAGTGATGAGTTGGACAATTGATAGAGCACTGGCCTTGAGTCAAGAGGACCCAAGTTCAAATTTGGCCTCAGACACTTGACACATACTAGTTGAATGATCTTGGGCAAGTCACTTAACCCTGATTGCCTTACTTCCAGGGCCATCTCCTATCAAACTGATTGATATATGATCACTAGATCCAGATGGTTCTGGAGAAGAAAGTAAGGCTGGTGACTTAGCACAGCACCCCTTTATTCAAATCCCGTTCATATACTTATCATGGCATCACCTCTCTAGATGTCATGGTCTTCTTCTAGAATAAAGAACAAACATCATCATCATCATCATCATCATCATCATCATAAGTGAAGAGTTGGAATAAGCCTCAGAGGTTCATCTAATCTATCTCTGACCTATTTATTATTAATTACCTGAGAAAGGGAAAATGTCCATTTTGATTAGACCATAGAAAGGAATCATAAAGCAGAAAAGTTGGTTTGCAGACAGGTCATGAAGGTTTTGAAAAACCGAAGAAGTTAAGAATATGATCCTAGGGTGGCTAGGTGATGCAGTGGATAGAGTACCCACCCTGGATTCAGGAGGACTTGAATTCAAATCCAGCCTCAGGCACTTAATAATTACCTAGCTGTGTGACCTTGGGCAAGTCACTTAACCCCTTTGTCTTGTAAAAAATCAAAACAAAACAACAACATCAAAAAGAATATGATCCTACAGGCAATAGGGAGGCACTAGAGTTAATTGGGGAGGAGAATGAAACAATTAGGTCCATGTTTTAGGAAGAGAAGGAAGAAAAGCAGTAAGAAAAAGAAAGAAAGAAAGAAAGAAAGAAAGAAAGAAAGAAAGAAAGAAAGAAAGAAAGAAAGAGAGAAAGGAAGAGAGAAAGGAAGAAAAGAAGGAAGAAAAAAGAAAGAAAATAGAAAGGAAGGAAGGAAAAAAGGAAAAAACAAAGATGGAAAAAAGGAAGGAAGAAAAGGAGAAAGAAAAAAAGAAAAAGAAAAGAGGATCATTGGATTATCTTTTTTTTAATGCCCAAAAGAAAACAGAAGGAAGAAGGTCAGAAAAAAAATCATAGACAAGTTTGGCAACTTTCAAAGTATCATGGTGAACTTATACATATTTAAAAGAAAAGCAAGCTATACAAAAAGAGAAAGTTCTGGGAGAACTCTCTCCTAATATTCCTTGTGTATGGAGAAGCCCTAATTTAAAAAAAGTGGAGGGGGGCCCTGTCATTTTGGTAGCTATGTAGAAGATGGATTAGAAAAGGAAGAGACTTGAGGCAGGGAGATCAATTAGGAGGCTTCTTCAATCTATCAGGCAAAGAGTGATGAGGGCCTATCCTAGAATGGTGATTGCATCCATGGAGAGGAAGTCTTGAAAGGTCACGTGGACACTCCAGCTGATCTCTGGTTTAGGTTTCCATAGCCCCAATGCTGAGCATAAGAGCCTCTTTGTATTTTAATTATTCTTAGCAAGAGCCAACTTCAGGAAAGAGCACCAGGGAGTTACTTTCAGTGGAGCAGAGGAAGCCAGAGACACCTGTCCATCAAGTGATGACTGTGAGGGTGGAGGGGTTAAAGGCCTGGCCTCTGATAGTCTCAGGCATGTGAAATGAAGTAAAGGCCAGAAAGAGCCTCAGATTCTTAAGCATAACTTCTATCAAGTTAGGAGTGTGAAAAAGTTAACCCCTGCCTTGTCTTTTTCTAGTTCTAGGCTGGGCTAGCTAGAAACTGACTGTGTTTTTAGGGTAAACTGTCAACCTTAAATTTTAGACCCTGAACATTTCTAATCAATATTACAAATCTAGTACAATTTAGGATTTCTATTCACCTTTTAGTGAGCTTGGTGTACTTCCAAAGAATCCACTGCCCCATACTGGTTGATGGTAGTAGTTTCAAGGATATCTTCCTTTTCTTGCTTGAGTATGGAAATGTTGGACTGGGAGTGGGGGACACTTGAGAAGACAATGCATTTTCATTTAATTAATAGCTCTTACTTTAAAGCTTTTGGAATTTTTATTCCCAAGAAAGTAAGGCAGAACACTGGACCTGGAGCAAGAAAGATTTAAATCTGGCCTCAGACTCTGGCTCTGTGATTTATTTCACTCAACCTCTGATTGCCTCAGTTTCATAAATTCTAAAATGGGATTAATAACAATATCTATCTTGAAAGGGTCTCATGAGTATCAAATGAGATAATATTTGCAAAAACTCTTTAGTATAGTGCCTGGAAAATAGTTGGGGGTCTATTAATATTTATTCCCTTTCCTTCCTCCATTGTAGAGTGGAAAGAGCACTAAATGTAGAGGTGGGAGATTAAATTCAGGTCCTAATTCTGATATTCATTAATTTTGTGAACATGGATAAATCACTTAGTTTCTCTGAATTAAAGTCAACTCATCTGTAAAATGTGGTTAATAATATTTTTACTGCCTATACAAGAATTTTTTGTGATGAAAGCATTTTAGAAAACTTAGAACACTAAGACATTCATCATGATTGTCATTACTTTTCTCACTCATGATTCATAATTTATTCCTTTTAATGAATCCTTTAGGATAGAGAATCCTAATCCTGAATCCTAAAGGATAGAGAGCCATCTACAGAGTTTGGAAGACCTTGGCTCAAGTGCTTTCCCTTGTAATGAATAAAAATATTGAGAGAGTTTTTCTGAGAAACTAATAATCAAATTATTAATTAGATTAGTTAACAATTAATAAGTTGATGATCATTGGTCTCTCTCAATAACCAAAGAAAATGACCATGGAGATGATAAAATGCTTAAATATCTTTGGAAAAAAAGGACTGCCCCTGACAGGTGATCAGTACTTGTTGGTAAACAATGAATGAAAGGTTGGACTTGGGCTAAAAGCCTCCAACTCCTCCTACTGAGAACATGGGTAGATCTTGTGACTGCTTTCTGGACAAAGGCATCCACCACCACCCAGACAATTCAAGTTGAACAATGGAACAATGGGATGGGGGGTGGGGTTCAAGGGTGTAAGTTTAATGCTTTTAGGGTTGGAATTTACATAGTTTAGATTCTATTTATACAATTATCAGAAGAAAGCTCCCTAGTTCCCTAGATCAGTAGAATTTCCCATAGAGTTAGACGAATCTCATTATTAGCCCTGTCCTTCAGAGATTGTTTAACTTATGAGGACCCATCTTTGAATTAGGAAATCAAAAGGAAAAAAACCTGGATGTCACTTTCAATAATAGGCTATTAATAAAATAGTAAAATAATCATTTTTCTCACCCTGACAAATACTGACTGTGTGACAGTGGACAAGTTATTTGATTTCTCAGTATACTAAACAAGTCTCTAAGATGAAAGATTCAGATTATTTTCTAAGGAAATTCCTTATTTGGAGTTCTCTGTAGCAGTGAATTACAGTTATGCACAGAAATGTTATAGGGTGATCATGAATTCACCTAATAGACTGACTCTTGACCCAGAGATATTTAGGGACAAAAAAGGTTTATTTACTTAAGATAACAAGGAAATTGAGCAGTAATATGGGCTAGATTTCTTAAAAAATATTAACAAAAGCTAAGAGAAAGTAAAAGCTATTGCATCTAGCCTAATCCCCTGAGGGCATAAGCAGCAGAGAAATTTAGCAAAATAAAGAAAGTAAGGACAGTTGCAAGAATGTTGTAACCAGGATGATCAGCACAGCCAGCATAAAGAACAGCATAAAAAGGGAAAAATTAGAAAAGTTGCTGGGTGTTACAACTAAGCTGATCATCATCAGGTAGCAGGGGAAAAGGCCAGGGTTAAGATAGGGGATGTACTGGCATATTTAGGTAAGGGAAGAGTTAGAGCGGTGCTAGGGAGGAATTAAGGAGAGGGTAGACTGCACATATCCTGAAGGGTCTTCAAGTAAACTCTGGGATGGGAGTATGTGTGGGCTTCAAGTAGTTTCTGTAAAATAGCTTTGAACAGTAGAATGGAGGTCAGTATTAGTGGAAGGGCAGCACAGAAAGAAATAGGGTAATTATTTAACGTGTTTTGCATAGAACATTTCTCTGCCTCATATTTCCTCTGCTGCAATAGAAATAGAACACAACAACAGTAGGTAATAATAATCAATTGAGATCATATTTGTAAAATGCTTTGCAAACCTTACATCATTATGTAAATGATAGTTATTATTATTTATAATCACATAATTTAAATGAAATTGCTGTCTAACAACCAAGGAACTGATACAACACTGGAGGAAATGAAACACTCACATTGATCTTCTAACTTCAGATTAAATCAGAAAATATTAATGATTCACACCTAAATGGAAGTATAACTCATAGCTTCCCCTTAGAAAAATAAATAAAGGAGTTAGCAGAGTTGGTTTCATTATATTCCTAAAACAACAAGAAACAGCATTTCTTGGGTTACTTAGTGATGTCAAGGGGATTACCATGAAGGCATTTCTTAGTGACTTATGTGCTACCTCCTTTTGCAAAGAATGAAAAAGAAAAACTCTGAATAACTTGACAAGCTAATCCAAATCAAATTGATGTGTTCCTTGATAATTTTTTCAAAGGAAAGAGCTCAAGACTAAAAAATGAATCAGCTCAAAGACATGTAGATTGAACATCTAGGAACCCTAAGGGACTGACAGGAGGTTATATTGCCATTCAAGTCAAAACACTACAACCACCTTATCAACCATTTCCCTTTAGACTTCAATGGATATAGGCCAGAAGTCTGAACCCAAGAGCCTTGAGAATAGCAGTAGAGTACAGTGCCTACATCATCCTGGGAAGCAACTCCCATGGACATGAAGCCTGGCAAATGTTTCAGTTCCTAAAGTAGTGAATTTTCTTGCTACCAAAGTGAATCAAATGATTCACATCAGAAACTGATATGATTTTATCGGTGGAAATGCTATTAGAAAAATGGTATTACCTCATGCTTTGTCACTGCATCCTAAGGACCTCAAGAACCTTCTCTTTGATTTGCAGCTGAAATCAATGCACTTTATCCCTGTCTTTCTCATTAAAATGTGATCTCCCTGAGGGCAAGAAATGCATTGCTTTTTGATTTTTATCCTCAGCACTTAAGAACAATACTTTGCCCAAAGTAAGCAATTAATAAATGCTTTTTTTTCATTCTTCAAGAGTATTGGAAAGATCTAAATACATAGAGTAACCAACAATAACAAAAAAAGAAAAAAGAAAAAGAGAGAAATTGTACTTTAAATTCCAGGATAAGACTACTGATATTTACATTATTTTATAATCAAGAATTTGTGTGTAGTCAGATTATTGACTAGTTATATTAGAGGTAAAAATAGAAAAACAATTAGAATGTTAAAAATTAGAAGAACAATAAAGATGAGAACATTTGAACAAGTTCTTGATTCTAAAAAATGGCAAATTAGAAAAATTAATGACATTGACTTTTATTATCACTACTTTGTGAAGAAGTTGAACTGATAAAAAGTATTAGCTTTTACAATAAAACCAAAAGATGACAGAAATCTTCAACCAATACCTCATCTTCTTGTGGTCAAGGACTTGTGACATTAAGTTGTAAAGATTCACCATATAATAAGGCCTGAGAAATTAGAGAGGGCCTTTAATAGATCTTAGTTCCTTGCTACTTATATCTTGGATGGACAATGAAGTGGTTCCAGAATTGAATATGAGGAAGGGACAAGGTTGCAATTCATCTGCAAGACAAATTGTGGCCATGGACAATATTATACTAATTTACAAAACATTATATTAGTTGAAGATTATTAACAAAGAGGAAAATCTTTTACTTGTCTTCTTATCTAGAATTATCTCTTCTAATTTTCAATTTCACATCACCAATTGTCTACTGAACATCTCAAAGTGTACCACAAATATTTTAAACACAATATTCACAAAAATCGAAGTCATTATCTTTCCACCAAATCTTCTCCTCTTCCAAACTTCCTTGTTATTGTTGGCACCATCATCCTCTCATTGACCTAGATGTCATCCTCAACTCCTCACTCTCTCTAACCACCCATATACAAAGGGTCACCAAGTTCTGTCAACTTTACCTTTGTAATATTTCTCATATTTGCCTGGTCACTCCTCTCCCACTGCTGCTACATGGGTATAAGCCCTCATCACTTCATGCTTGGATTATGACAATAGCCTACTGGTTTGGCCTCTCAGCCTCAAGTTTCTCACTACTCCAGTTCATCCACCTCTTCAGCAGTCAAGTTAATCTTCCTAAAGAGTAATTCTCACAATGTCACCCCCTTATTCAATAGCTTCCAATGGCTCCCCAACACCCCAAGTTTAAGCATGAAGACCTCTGTTTTGCTTTCAAAGTCCTGCTCCCCTCCTATATTTCCAGTATTCTTGAACCTTACTTATTCATCCTCACATGTTCTGTGATCCAGACCCTGGATTCCTTCCTGTTCTGATTACAAGACAACACATATTCCAACTCTGAACATTTTCACTAGCAGTCTTGACTGGAATTCTCTCTTTCCTTGTCTCTACCTCCAGCTTCTCTGACTTCCTTCACATTCTAACTAAAATTCCACTTTTTTACAAGAAGCTTTTCTGAATCCCCCTTAAGGTTAGTGTCTATCTATAATTATCTCTAATTTATCCTGAAGATATGTTTCTTGTACATAATTGTTTTCATATTGTTTCCTCCATTAGACTGTGAATTACTTCAGGGAACAGATTTTTTTCTTTTTTCTTTTCTTTGTATTCCATTACTTAGCAGAGTGTCTGGCACATAGTAGGCATTTAATAAATTCTTATTGAGTGACTGACTAAACTTGAGCTTAGATTGATATTAGACTCAAGTAATTAGATCCAGATCTAACAACTTTTAAATTACACTGTAAGGACAATAAATGTGTGTAAAGAGGAACAGATCTGCCATCATCTTTATTACTATCTTTTCATCATCAATGTCAGTGCAGTTAGCATTTTGAAATCCAACACCTCCCTATTCATTGTAATTGATAAAAGGTGCAGAACTGGACTAATTCATATGACCATTCACTCAAAAGAGACTAACCTAGAATTTCTTTCAGAAAAACTCAAAATGTATATGGCATTGTTCATGATGATATACAAATGGATAGGCAATAAATTAAGTTTGCTTAGTTGTACATATACGACTAAGACCATATCTTGGGCAGGCAGAACAGATGGACAATGAGTTGTGCTCTAGGAGGAAATAGAAATAATAGTCAAAAAATGAACTCAGGAACAGCAGCTAGACCTGACCAAATATATACTAAGGAAATCTGTGTTGGAAATGATACAATTGAAAAAATTCAGGGATAAATTTTTAAGTTATCTCAAAGAAAAGGTGTTTCTAAAATAAATTTTGAATCATCAATTTAAAAAAATTATATAAATATTAATAATTATTGACAGATATTCCTACTTTCTCATTTCCTCAATTTTTCTGTGTTAATAGGCCCATTTGTAGTCTCATAAAGCTTAATACTACTATGGTTAGTTGCCTACATTTATAACTGAAGAGTGGCTTGGTGGTACAGTAAATAGAGCAGTGGACTTAAAATCAGAAAAACTCATCTTCCAGACTTCATATCTGGTCTCAGACACTCAGTAGTTGTGTGACCCTGGGTAAGTTACTTAACACTTTTTGCTTCAATCCTCACCTGAAAAATGTACTGGAGAAGGAATTGGCAAATCCCTCTAGTATCTTCAAACTCCAGATTGGGTGAAGATGAATCAGACAGGACAGAAATAACTGAACAACATAATCAAAGGAGATGATAAATTTGAGTTAGAGGTATGTAAACATTCAGATGCATTTTTTTTTCTTCTTAAGATCATGGGTCCTTTGAGATCCATCCATATATGGTCCCCAAGTTAATACCTCCTATTGCAAAAAATGATCAATACACATATAAAAAATATATTTCCTGTGTATCAAGATAATTTCATTATTTGTATTTGCATTCCCAGTATAGTATAGTAACTGGCACATAGGAGATATTAATAAATACTTATTGATGGGTTAAAAACAGACTGATTTTCACAAGTGATTCTCCATACTTAGGCACATCTTCATATTGATTGAGAAGAATAGAAAATACAAGTTCTTATTATATTTATTGTATGTTGAGTATAAAAATATTTGATTTGGCAGAACAAATATTATTTTATTTTATTTTTTAGGTTTTTTTGCAAGGCAAATGGGGTTAAGGGGCTTGTCTAAGGCCATACAGCTAGGTAATTATTAAGTGTCTGAGGCCAGATTTGAACTCAGGTACTCCTGACTCCAGGGTCAGTGCTCTATCCACTGCACCACTTAGCCACCCCTCATCAAATATTATTTTAAAAGCTCTCTTTCAACAAAATGCCTTCAAAAAATATATATATATATATGTTATGGTCCTTAAAGATTCCTATATAGATGCAAAGAAATAACTTTCTTCAATGATCTTCTGATTATCAATTTCAATTGCATAAAACATGCAATCACCAATGGTATTCACTATTATGGTGGAGTCTTGCACAAAATGGAAGAGGGATAAAGTCTTCCAGATATTCCTAGTTACAATCAGTTGATTCCATGGAGTTCTGGAGCAAGACTGGTGTCTTTAATGTCATCAATAGAGTTAGATTCAGACTAACTCATATGACCATTCAAAACAGAAATTCATACAGAAAAACTCAAATGCATATTGCATTCATTGTTTATGAGGATATATAGGTGGGTGGGCAATAAATGACCTTAGTAGCAGACATAAATATGTCTTGGACAGGCACAGGAGATGGATAATGAGTTTGGTTCTAGTTTAAAGAAAGTAGACTGAGTCACTTTGGCTAGATTGTACTATGCCTATAGAAAAGGAAATCTGAAGTCCAACATGATAAGGGTCAGAGACCTGGGAAATATCTAAAGTAGAATTGAAAAACTCTGTTTTTTTTGAATCTTAAGCCCCTTTCTAAATTCACTTTATCACACTGACTTTTATTGCCTATTTATACAAACATAAGTAATATTAAATATTAGACACTGAGTACATTGTCTTTTGCATAATATTGTGAAGTATTTGAGTGCTTTTGGATTTCTATTGCTCTTCTTTAGTTTCTTTAGATTCTTGATTTTTTTTCCATATCAACCTATGGGGGTGGAGATTTGAAATGATAACCCAAAGAATGGCTCATTCTGGTAAACGAGTTTTTGTGTGATCAGTATTTGGTAATGTGTTTTATAAATAGGGTCATTTTTAATTTTTACATTCAGTCAAGGACTGGATTTGTTTATTCCTATTCTTTGCATGTTCTCATAAGTAATGAGCAAATTCTAAGAATGAGGGGTCAATATGATAGGAGGGAATTTGGAATCAGGAAATTAAGAGACGTTGGCTTTACCATTTATTAGTCCTGGGATCTTGGGTAAGTCATTTAACACCTCTAGATCTTAGTTATCTTCCATAGATACTTTCTTCCCAAGGCCACTTCCTGACTATTCCTCCACCCCTGTCAATTGCTTAGAGGCTAGTAAGATTTATCACCCAATCTAGATTCTCCTGTTTTTTTCTATCAATGCCTATGATATTTTCTTTCTTTACTTTATAGTTCAGTGCATCTCTCAAAAAATCTCTTTCCACCACCTCTCCTGTAGCCATACTGTTGACTTCAAAATAAATATTAAAATTTCCTTCAAATACCTAACCTAATAGGCCATCGATCTTCTCAGTCTTCATGATTTGCCATTCTCCCAGTCCTCCTCAACTACACAGAAATGATTTTACCCTTGATCTTACCTTTATCTACAAATGTTCCACTTGCATGTTTATAAATAGTAAACACTATTATCTAATCACAATTTTTTATCATTCCATCATTCCTACTGCCTTACAACCCCTTACTTTGTTCTTGGTCCTCACCATGACTTCCAATCTTCATTTCTTTCTCAGGCCTTCACATCTGCACTGGCTATACTATCCTCTCTTCTTAGGTTCAATTAGCATTGATGTGCAGTGAAATTCCAGATCCAGTTCCCATGTCACTCCTAAGTTTCAATCCTACAATACTAATTGCCTTTTAGGCATCTTGAACTGAGTATCTTGAGTATATTTGGAACCCAATAAATCTAAATCAGAATTCATTAAAATTTCCCCCCAAGTTCTTCCTCCTTCTCAACTTTTCTATTACTCTTAAAAGGACAGCACCATCCTCCCACTCAGTCCTGCTTGAAACCTTTCAGTCACTTTTCACTCACTCCCCAAATATCCAATTTATTAATTAGTTTTGTAATTATAATTTTAGTCTATAATTTGTAATTGTAATTGTAGAACAGATAAGTGGTGCAATTGGATAGAATACCAACCCTGGAGTCAGGAGGACCTGAGTTCAAATCCATTCTCAGACCCTTGACACTTACTACTGTGTAACTTTGGACAAGTCAGTTAATTTGATTGCCTTACATCTAGGGTCATCTCCAGTCCTCCTGATTCATCTCTGATCATTGGACCTAAATACCTCCAGAGGAGAAAGTGAGCCTGGTGACTTAGCACAACTCCTTTCACTCAACTCGATTCACATACAAATCATGGCATCACTTCCCTAGTGTCATGGCCTTCTTCAACAATGAAGGACAGATATCATCACCTTCCTAACATCTCTCATGTCTCTTTCCTCTCACACAGCTGCCGTCATGATATAGACCACCATCACCTCATGTCTCATAGATTATTAAAATGCTGTCCCTTTCTAATCTCTGCCTCAGACTTCTCCAACTCTGCTTCTTTCTCCACTCAACTGGTAAACTGATTTTCCTAAAGCACTGGTCTAATCATGTTAACTTTTATTCAATAAATTCTAGTGACCCCTAATAACTTAAGGATCAACTATAAAATGATCTCTTTGGCAGTTAAAGTTCTTCACAACTTGATCCCTTCCTATATTCTCAGGCTTCTTGCACTTTATTCCCTTCCATAATTTAGCTACATTGCCATACTTGATGTTCTTCACATGATGTCAGGAAGGTGAACTATGATTTGCAAGTGAATTAGATTTAAATGAGGCAGGATTGTGCAAAGTCACTAGCCTCACTTTCTCCTCCAGAGCCATCTAGGTCCAGTGGCTAGATCAGAATGACTGGAGATGTCTTTTCACTGTCCATCTCTCATTCTTGACCTGCTGTGCTTCCTCACCATTGCCTCATGTCTTTTCTGACCACTTTTAAGACTTAGCTTAAATCCTACCTTCTTCAAAAGGCCTTTTCTAGTCATTCCTTCCTCTTCCCTAGGCCTTCCATTCCCACTATTCAGATCTTGTATGTACTCAGTTATTTGTATGTCTGTCCACTATTCCAAGTTGGGGTATTTTCTTTTTTTTTTCTTTCTAGTCTTCAGTGCTTAGTATGTTGGCTGACACAGAAAGTTTTTATTTATATTTCTTGACTGACTGATAGTTAATCTCATATCCGAAAAAGATCAAAGAAAGAAAAAAGGCCCCTTTTCTACAAAAGTATTTCTAGTGGCTCTTTTTGGTTATAGAAAAATACTGGGAAATAAGAGGACTGTCTATCAGGGAATGACAAAACAAAATATAGTATATGAAAATAATATAAAGTTTATATTTTATATGAATATAATGTTACATCATAAGAAATGGAAAAAGGGACCATTTCAGAGAAACCTGGGAAGGCTTTTATGAAGATGATGTGAAGTGAAGTGAATAGATTTAAGTAGAAAAAAGGACACACCACTACAAAGAAAACTTTAAAAGAGCTAAGAACTTTGATCAATGTGTGATCTATTGGGATTTTAAAAGACTGCTGCTGATGATGAATATTTACCTGAGAGAGAAGTGATGGATTCAAGGTACAGAATGAGAAATAAATTTTGTTTACATGCATAATGTGGGAATTTATTTTGCTTGATTATGCATATTTGCTATAAGGGCTTTCTTTTTCAATTGGGTGGGGCATGAGAAGTAGAAGGAAGAAATGGAAGGGCTACAAAAAAATTAAAAAAACTTGAAGGGTCATTATTTAATTTTTTAATGCACAAAAATAATAGGCAAAATAAAAAAATAATAAGAGAGGTGAGCAGGAAAGTTACATGTTGAATTGATTTGTCAAAAAGCACAAGTGATACATAATAAATAGTCATAGTTTTATGGACTATCTTCTTTTTCTGACCTACTTAGTATATGGATGGAGATGCTCATTTTATTTTGGGTTTATCTACTGAATTAAAAAAAATTTATATGAAAGGAGTTGACTTCCATACATGTGGCCATTTTATTTAAACTGACATTTGACTAATTGCTCACATAGGCCCCAGTAAATCCGACAGGCTTTCATGATTCTTAGCAATAAAACTTTACTCTCCCCCCCCCTCCAAAAAAGTAGTGATAATTGTGGAAAGAGCTGCCAGGTAAAACTCCAGGAACAACTTTATTAGGAATGCTTGTAACTTTTCATGATTTCCAAGATGTATGGTATCTTTCAGGATAACATAAATCGCCAAGAGAGTGTTCTTGTCAGGGTCCAGCTGTTAGAACTCACTGTCTGTCTCTGAAGGGAATGTCCTGATAATATATAAATCTAGCAATTCACCAGCTGAGCATATTCAAATGAACTAATATCCATGTCTTGCAATTTTCCCCTTGGATCGTTCCCTATTTTTTTTTTGGCACCATCCCCCTTAACAAAACAGGTTCATGATTTCCTTGGGTGTCAGGACTCCTAAAGATTACATATTAAACCATTGTGTGTAATTAACTTGCAATAGCTCACTTCTCTTAATTGCTCTGAAGCATCTGAGGAATCTGAGGGTGCTGGTGGTATAGTTAGCATTTTGCTTTATCTGAATGTACCATTAACAAGATGAAGTAAGCCTAAATTGAATGTCTTATAAATACCATGGTTCAAACATGAAATCATCTTAAAAGACATTTGCATTTTAAAGCTATGACTCTTGGCTGTCCCTATCAGAGATTTAAAAAAAAGAGAGTCCTTTGCCTTGGGCTAGGGCCTGGTGAAGATGAAAATTAAGGCTATATTATCTTGGCTTCTCTTGGGAATTCAACCAAGTTCAGTGTGTATGAACCTATGCGTCATCCTAGAATTTTCACTCTTTCTCACCACCACCCCATTCAGTCTATTGCCAAGTGCCATCAACATACCTTTGTGACATCTCTTCTGGGTCCCCTTTCTGTCTTTTTACCCTGCTGTGAGCTCTCTCATCACCTCATATCTGAACTGTTGTAATAAACTTCTGGTTGATCTCCCTGCCTCAAATCTCAAGTCTCTCCCTACTCCATTCAATCTTTCATTCAGATTATCAAAGTCATCTTTCAAAAGTGCTAATCTGACCATGTCACCCCTCACCCTCAATCCCATTCTATAAACTCCAGTGGCCTCCTATTATCTCAAAGATGAATTTTTTTCAAATAATGATTCTCTGGTTTTTAAAGTCTTTCATAAATGAGCTCCTTCCAAATTTTCCAGTTTTCATAAAAGATCCTCCATCTCCTCACTGGCCATTTCATTGAATGTCTCTCATACCTTCTCATCTCCATCTCCTAACCTCCTTCAACTAAAATCCCAGTTTCTGGATTTCCTTAGTCCTCATCATGTTGGACTAGAGTTTTCCCTTTGTGATTATTTCCAATTTTTTCTGTACATATATTTTGTTAGTACATAGTTGTTTGCTCAGGGGCAGCTAGGTGGCGAAGCAAATAGAGCACTGACCTTGGAGTCAGGAAAACCTGAGTTCGAATCCCCCCTCAGATACTTGACATTTATTAGCTGTGTGACCTTGGGTAAGGCTCTTAACCCTGATTGCCTTATATCCAGGATCCTCTCCAGTCATCCCGATTCATATCTGATCACTGGACCCAGGTGACTTTGGAAGAGAAAGTGAGGTTGGTTACTTAGCACAGCATACCCTCACTCAAATTCAGTTCATGGGTTTGTTATAGCATCATCACCCTGATGTCATGTTTTTTTTTCGAGAATGAAGAACAAACATTATTAGGTGTTTGCTTATAGTCTCTCTCATTCAACTAAATTTTCTGAGGGCAGGAGCTGTCTTTCCCTTTCTTTGTATCCCCAGAGCTTTGCACAATTCTTAGTACAAAGTGATTAACAAATGCCCTTTGATTTGATTTGACTTGACAAAGAATTTTTCATAGTATTATACAGTAATAATTTAAAATGTTCTAAATTGAGAGATAGTTGATAGAGGCAATTGCTTATCAATTAATCAACAAGCATTTATCAGAATCCTATTATGTAGTAAATTTGGGGGACAAATTACAAAGAATAAAACAATCTCTACTCTCAAGATTCTAACATTCTATCAGAGAACAACTGCATCTAAGAAGGGAGAGAAGAAACATTTCATATATATATATATATATATATATATATATATATATATATATATATATGGCAGTGAGATGACATAGTAGATAACATTGAACCTGGAGTCTGATAGACTCATCTTTCTGAGTTCAAAACTGATCTCTGCCATTTATTAGCTGTGTGACCCTGGGCAAGTCACTGTGCCCTGCTTGCCTCAGTTTCTTCAGCTGTCAAATGAAGTGGAGAAAGAAATATCAAAACCATTTCAGTATCTTTGTCAAGAAAACCCTAAATGGGAATCACAAAGAGTTGGACATGAATAACAATGAAACTCCAACAGCAACAATCTGTAATAAGCACTAAACTCCTGGGGAAGTATTATTTTTATTCCCATTTTATGTACTTGCCCAGGGTCATGTAACTAGTATGTACTTAAGGTCAAATTTGAACTCAAATCTTCTTGATTTCAGGCCCAGAGCTCATTTCACTGTGCCATCTAAATGTCACTTAAGTTCAGTAAATTTCTAGTTTTATTTGCATTTCTCCCACTCTCTTTGGCTTCTCTTCACATATGTGAACATTTTGCAATCTGACCCAGCAAACATAGGGTCAGCAAAATGAGGTCCTAAGGTCTATATCTGGAAGTTGGTGTGGTGTTGAAATGGAAACTAACCATGGGTTTTACAGGAAGTTTGCATGAGGCATGAGGATTAAGTTATCAAAGTACATACACATATAAATAAAACCACTGTAACGAAGATCAAAAGGCATCTAGTAAATCGAGAAACAATTTTTACTAGTGCTTCTGACAAAGGACTCATTCTAAAATATATAGAGAATTGAGTCACATTTATAAAAATAAAAGTCATTTCCCAATTGACAAATGGTCAAAGGATATGCAAAGACAATTCTTGGATGAGGAAAACAAAGCTATCTATAGTCAAATGAAAATTGTTCGAAATCATTATTGATTAGAGAAATGCAAATTAAAGCATCTCTGAGATACCACCTCACACCTCTCAGACTGGCCAATATGACCAGAAAAGAAAATGATCAGTGTTGGAAGGTATGTGAGAAATCTGGGACTCTAATGCATTGTTGGTGGAGCTATGAACTGATCCAACCTTTCTGGAGAGCAATTTAGAATTATGCCCAAAGGCAATAAAAATGATTATGCCCTTTGAACCAGCAATACCATTACCAGGTCTATACCCTGAAGAGATAAAGGGTAAAAATCCCACATGTACAAAAATATTCACAGCAGCTCTATTTGATGTGGCAAAGAATTGGAAATTGAGGGGATGCTCATAATTGGGAAATGGCTGAACAAACTGTGGTATATGTGTGTATTAGAACACTACTGTTCTCTAAGAAATCATGGGAGATGGGATATCAGAAAAGCCTGGAAAGATTTGCATGAATTGATGCTGAGTGAGATTAGCAGAACTAGAAGAACATTGTATGTCCTAACAACAACATAGGGTACTGATCAACCTTGATGGACTTGCTCACTCCATCATTACAATAATCAAGGACAATTTTAGGGAATCTGGGATGGAGAATAACATCTGTATCCAGAGAAAGAACTGTGGAGTTTAAATGAAGACCAAAAATTATCACCTTCAATTTTTAAAATTGTCTATGTATTACATAATTTCTTTCTTCTCTCACAACATTCAATTTTGATCTATGCATATCATGGATGCAAATGTAAAGATTATATCAGATTGCCTTCTGTTGGGGAGGAAAGGGGAGGGAAGGAGAAAAAATTGTGAAGCTCAAAGTACCTGCACATAGTAGATATTTAAAATAAATATTTGTCGAATTGAAGCCTGTAGGATTACAGAGAAGAAATGTTTTATACCTCATATTCCCTGGGATACTCAGCTAACAAGTGTTGTAATATAGTTTTAAAAATGCAATGGATTTAGAGGTTTTTTTAATTTGTGTTTGATTTTTTCATGACTCTATTTGGGGTTTTCTTGGCAGAGATACTGAGTGGTTTGCCATTTCCTTCTCCATCTCATTTTATAGATGAGGAACTGAGGCAGCCAAGAATAAGTGACTTGTCCAGGGTCTAGGAAGTATGAAGTCAGATTTGAATTCATGAAGATGAATCTTTCTGACTCCAAAGACAGGTGCTCTATGTACTGTGGTACCTAGCCTCTTAAAACTCAAGTATTTGAGACTTTCTCTTTATTTTACTATGTTTCAGTCCCCCCAACTGTAAAATGAAGATGTTGGACTATGTGACCTCTTAAAGTTGCTTTCAGCTCTTAATTCTATGATCCTATGATCTAGACTGTAATTCTAGTCTGTCTCTCTTTTGGAAGTTGAATTATCTATGTTGATTGAAATATTCTATATTGAATTATCTATACTGATTGAAAATTCTATATGCCTCAGTAACATGAGGCTGGATTGAAACCTCGTGAGATTTTCCTCTTCCATGGACAGGATGAGAACCTCAAATTCCTGGTACATTTCTTGAGACATTCCCTTCATTTTTTGAGATGCGATGCAGACAGTATATATCACATAACATCTTTTATACAAACAACTAAAGAGTTTAAACATTACTGCTGCTGGCGCCAGGTAGAACGTTTTTCTTTAGCTCTGTAATGTCTTTTGGCTCTGATGAACCAATGCAAACAAGCTAGAACCTCATGTAATACTATTCACTAAATGACAAGATTTGGTATGACAGGTCTATCTTGGACTTCATCCAAAGAGGTAAGTCACTAAAGTATCCAAAGAACTTTGAAGATCTCACTTGTATAGCCATCCCCACTGCACAAATTCCAAAATCCATCGCAGTAAGGAGTCCCTTCTCTTTTTCTTTATTTGTTTGTGTCTGTCTGTCTGTCTGTCTATGTATCTATCTATTTATTTATTGGGGGGGGGGGGGTTTGCAAGGCAATGGGGTTAAGTGGCTTGCCCAAGGCCACACAGCTAGGTAATGATTAAGTGTCTGAGGCCGGTTTTGAACTCAGGTCCTGACTCCAGAGCCGGTGCTCTATCCACTGCACCACCTAGCTGCCCCCCACTTCTCTTTTTAGAGGCAGTTGGTGGCAACATGGATAGAATATTGGATCTGGAGTCAGGAAGACCTGAGTTCAAATTTTAACTTAGCTACTTACTAATTGTGATCCTGGGCAAGTCATATGATTCCCTGTCTGCCTCAGTTTTCTCAATTGTAAAATAGGATTCATAATAGTAACTCCTAGGGATCCTGTGAGGATAAAATGAGATATTTGTATATTTAGTTTAGCCCAGTGCCTAGAAAATGTAGACGCAATAAATGTTTCCCTGTTCATTTTCTTTCACATCTGCAAACCATATTTAGCAAGGATAGTAGCCTAGACCTTGGAGAGAGTTACACTGTGTTGAGAAACCTTTGACTGCCTTATCTTCCCTTCCCCCCCCTCCCTATTTCTTACTCCCCCTTCCCAACTAGTTTAATTTGGGTCTCGAATGAAGACTTTGATCTGAAAAAAGGGCTAAGGGAATCACTTGACCTACAAGGACTCTGGAGGGCCAATTTGGTTTCAAATCTAATCTTCAAAATAGTCCCTATGGTCTAATTGTCTCAAAGTGGTTCTAAATCCTTGGATTGACTCCTGGATAGCTCTGACTTCCTAAGGGGGTCTCTAGAGTAATTTTATTTTCAAAATTAAACAAGGCATGATATGTGGTATTTTGCTGAACACCTATTTCATATTGCATTAAGGTATGATAAATTCACACTGAACTAAGTTATGCCTACATATATAAAACATATATACATAAGTGTTTATTTCTGTAGAACTACTATCAGCTCTAGGCAAAGTCATGTATCTTATTGTTTTCTAAACATCCATTCTGTTTAAATTAAACCTTTAAATGATTTTTTTAAAAGGATTCCTCCTCATGTCTGTTTTAGTGTAAGATAGTAAATACAACATGTGTTTAAATTAAACCTTCAGATAACTTTTTAAAGGGAATCCTTCCCTCTCATGTTTGTCTTTGTGTAAGATAGTAAATACAACACATTATTTCCATGTACCCATTATGGAGAGCAGTAAAATAGACCTACCTATGTGGTATGGACTTCTTAACCTTACTCTCTTATAAACTTCTGAAATCTATTTTAATGGAACAAGTTGAGAAATTTCCTGAGGGATGATTATGTCCCCTCCCCTCTTGGTTCCCTACTTCCAAATTTAATTACAGAGGCTGGAGACATCCTTGATTTACTTCTGAATCTGCCTGTCAAGACTCTTGTTTCTTGAAAAATCCTGTTCTCATCAGCATTTAAAATCTGGAATTAATTTGTGGTTTTATACTTGGAGGCTTCAGTGAGGAAGCAATCTTTGTTAACAATGGGTGGGAAAAAGATCTCCATTGAATCAAAGTCTTTTGGTCCTCTTTTGGAGTAAGAACTGTTCCTTTTTTAAAAAAAAGACATCTCCTGGGAGAGCCAGAAGAAATGATGGAGGGAGCTTATATTTATATGTATATATAACTATATTTAACTATATGTATATATAACTATATGTATATATAGTTATATGCGGTATTTTATTGATGACTCCATCTGACTGATTTAAAATTTCACTTGAATTCACTCCAGATGCTGATCTTTTCCCAGTTCTTGTCATTTGTATGAAAATATAGTCACAGAGAGCAAAGATCCTTTGTAAATGCAATTCTTCTAATATAAATTTCATTGTGACCCTAACTGATAGAGTCTCCCCCCACTTTTCTGGCAGTCATTGAACTTCTTGTATCTGGCAAACTCCACTTCAGTTTAAATGGCATTCTGAAATATATGCACACAAATATATCCACCAGACAAGAAGGTGGAATGGATAGTTTTGCACTTGGAGTCAGGAAGACATTGGTTCATATCCTACTTCAGTCACATTAGCTGTGTGACTTTAGGGAATTTTTGTTGTTTGTCAGTCATGTTTGACTCTTCATGACTCAATATGGGATTTTCTTGGCAAAGATACTGGAGTGGTACATCATTTCCTTCTCCAATTCATGTTTTTGTAGTTTGTACTTCGTTCTCAAAGACCATAATATCAAGGAAGTAATGCCATGACAAGCAGGTGAACTGGATTTAAGGGAGGGGATACTGGGCTAAGCCACCAACCTCACTTTCTCCTCCAGTCACCTGAGTCCAGTGGCCAGGAATTAGGATGACTGGAAATGACCCTAAAGTGGGGTAATCAGGATTAAATGATTTGCCCAAGGTCACACAGCTAGTGTCTGAAGGCAGATTTGAACTCAGCTCCTCCTGATTCTCCAGGAGTGGTGCTCTGTTCAGAGAATAAAGCCTTCAGAAGAGGAAACAGGCAAAAATGGGTTAAATGACTTGCCTAGGGTCTCACAGCTAGTGAGACTGGATTTGAACTCAGGTCATCCCAACTCCAGGTCTCATGCTCTATCCACTGCACCATATAGCTGCTCTTTAGGGAAATTACTTAAACCAAAAAGACTGAGGTTTTTTCCTTTATAAAATGCAGATAATAACATCCCTTCCTTCAAATAGTTGATAAGAAGATCAAATGAGATGTGAAGTGTGTGGTCTTTTGCAAAACTTAAATATTTATGCAGATGTGTGTATCCACAGATACATAAATATGCTTGGATATAAATGGCAGCTATTATGCCATCAATACAAACAAAAACTCTCCACAAAACTTGTCTTTGAAGCAGAGTTGAGTAGCTGTTGATTCTCAAAGCTAACTTTAGCACTCCCTACACATTTTGTCTAAGTTGTGAGACTATTTGCTCAAATTAGTTCATTTAATTTGTGGACTTTGTGTGTGTGTGTGTGTGTGGTGTGTGTGTCAAATCTGTAAAGTCAGCAATGGAGAATTTAGTACAGGTTGGCATTTCCAAGTATGACTAAACAGCTCCAGGGACTTTTAAAAATTCAATCATTTTGCCAGTCTTTGGAGTGGTTTTTCTCCTGTCTAGTCTTTTGATAAATGTTTTCATTGCTTTTTAAAAAATAATGCCCCTAAAATAATGCTCATTTTATTGTTTAACCTGTGAGCGATCACAAGGCATCAGATACTATAGAGAATTTTTGTAACAGGTAGAGGTCAGTGTTGGAGGAAATACAAAGCCTTGAGATCCTAAGCTTTCTAGTCAGCAGAAAATCTGACTGTTGGAATGACGATAAAGTTTTAACTAGAAAACAGGAGACCTGGAAGAGACTTAGAGGTTATAAAGAACAACTTAAGGTTATACTAGAAGCAGTTTACTGGATCATTGGTGTTAATTTTCAGTGTGAGTATTTTGCTACTGCAGTTTAGTCTTTTTTTCAGTCATATCCTGGCCCCATGTTCTTCATGACCCCATTTGATATTTTCTTGGCAAAGATACTGAAGCAGTTTGTCATTTCTTTCTCTAGCTCATTTTTACAGATGAGGAAATCAAGGCAAACACGGGTGACATGACCTGCCCAAGATCACATGGCAAGTAATGTCTGAGACCAAGTTTGAATTCAAGCATATGAGTCTTTATCTACTCAGTGATTTTGCACTTCAGGCAATCAGCAAACAAATCAGGGCTTGATTTAATTTTTTAATTTTTTTATTTAAGGTAATGGGGTTAAGTGACTTGCCCAAGGCCACACACAACTAGGTAATTATTAAAAGTCTAAGGTCAAATTTGAACTTGGGTCCTCCTGACTCCAGGACCCCTAGCTGCCCCTTGATTTATTGTTTTACAGATGGGGCTAGGTTTAAAAAAATGAGGGAGAAACATTATCAATGCAGTTTAAATTTGAAAGTGTGCACTTTCTCCCCTAGTAGTTTATGGTTAAACATTTACCAGCATTTCCTCAATCTCCCCCTCCCTTTATTTTACAAATGAGTAAACTGAGACTCAGAAAGGTAAAGGTCCAGGTACAAGTTAGTAGGAGAGAGGACTAAGTCTCCTGCCACTCAAATCCAGAGTTCTTTCCAGTACAACATGGGGAGAAGAGAGAACAAATGGAAAATGAATAATTTACATAATTTTTCATAATCTTTCATAATTTCCAAGTAACAGACAGAAAGGTAAAGCCAGGTAATATAACAATTCAATTCAATTCAAATCTGGGTAGGGGTAGTGGATAGGAATCAGGAAGACCTGAATTCAAATCCAGCTTCACACAAGAAAGTCATTTAATGTCTGCTTCCACTTCCTCATCTGTAAATTTGGAGTATTAGCAGCACCTAGTTCTTAGGATTGTTGCAAAGGTAAAATAAAATACGAACTGTCAAGTGATTGGCACAAAGTGGATGCTATGTAATGTTAGTTATTGTTTATAAATATGAAAGGCATACCCTCTGCCAGATTCTATGCTAAGCACTGGAAAGCCAAATAGAAGCAAAAAAGAAAGATAGCTCCTATTCTTTAGAAGCTTAAATTCTAATGGCCTAAAATAACATGCAAAAAGGAACAAAGGTGGGAGGGAAAAGGTATGTCCCCAGGGTGAGGAGAATGGAGGAGAGAGGTCCAGAGAAGAGTGAGGAATGTAGTAGGTTGGAGAGGAATGTAGGAATACCCATGTCCTACCCTGGGGACCCCTTTCTTAAAATGGGACCAAAGAACATTAAATTACAAAGCTTTTGCACAGACAAAACCACTGTAACCAAGATCAAAACTGGGAAACGATCTTTACAACTAGTGTTTCTGACACAGGACTCATTTCTAAAATATACAGAGAACTGAATCAAATTTTTAAAAAAAGCCATTTCCCAACTGACAAATGATCAAAGGATATAGAAAGGCAATTTACAGATGAGGCAATCAAAACAATCCATAGTCATTTGAAAATGCAAATTAAAGCATCTCTGAGGTATCACCTCACACATCTCAGACTGGCCAATATGACTAGAAAGGATAATGATCATTGTTGGAAGGGTTGTGGGAAATCTGGGACACTAATGCATTGTTGGTGGAGTTGTGAACTCATCCAACCTCTCTGGAGAACAATTTAGAACTACACCCAAAGGGCAACAAAAATATGCATACCCTTTGATCCAGCAAACACTACTGGGTCCATACCCTGAAGAGATGATGAAAAAGGGCAAAAACATCACTTGCACAAAAAATTCATAGCAGCCCTGTTTGTGGTGGCAAAGAATTGGAAATCAAGTAAATGTCTTTTAACTGGGGAATGGCTTAAATTGTGGTATATGTATGTCATGGAACACTATTGTTCTATTAGAAACCAGGAGGGATTGGAATTCAGAGAAGCCTGGAATGATTTACATGAACTGATGCTGAGTGAAATGAGGAAAACCAGAAAAACATTGTACACCCTAACAGCAACATGGGGGTGATGATCAACCTTGATGGACTCACTCATTCCATCAGTGCAAGAACCAGGGACAATTTGGGGCTGTCCATCTGTATCCAAAGAAAGAACTGTGGAGTTTGAACAAAGACCAAGGACTATTACCTTTAATTTAGAAAAAACAAATTGGTATCTTATATCTCTTGTACTTTATGTTTCTTCTTTAAGCATATGATTTCTCTCTCATTACATTCAATTTGGATCAATGTATATGGAAACAATGTAAAGACTGGAAAACTGCTTTCTGTGGAGGGTGGGGGGAGGGAAGTAAGATTGGGGAAAATTGTAAAACTCAAAATAAATAAAATCTTTATAATTCAAAAAATGGGAACAAAGATGTTTGGAGGAATCTTCCCACATGAGCTGACTGAAGTTCTAATGAGACTATTGCTTGGAACATGATGGAAAAGATATTAGCTTCTATGGTGAAAAAGGTTGCTGGACCATGGGTGTCAGCACTAAAAAGGAAGTGAGATTTGCTTCTTTTCATATCAAACTTGCCAAAACTGCTAACTTGAGTTGATGCAGTTGATGTTTTTTAATCAAGAGGCTTTTTCCCCTGCTTAAAACACAAAGATCATTCAATTTAATAAACAAAGTTCATGAAATACCTCTATGCTCCAGTCACTGTCACTGGTACTGGGGATAGAGAACAATAATCCAGCCCTCATGGAATTCCCATTCTACTGGGGACAGGGACATTGTAAACAGATAAATAAACTTATAATCAAAATCATTTCAAAAGGTAAGCTGTATTAAAACTGGGCATCCGAAAAAACTTTGTATAGGCGAGGGCATCTCAGTTGTACTTTAAAGGGAAGCTAGAGATTCTAAGGGGAGGAAGTAGAGAGGATGTACATTCTAGACTTGAGATTTCACTTGTGCAAAGGCACAGTAGTGAGAGATGGAATAATATAAGCAGGATAAAACAAGGAGATCCGTTTGAATAGAATAGAGAAGGAAGTGGTGTGAATTAAGACTGAACCAAAGACAGGCTATGAGGGGGCCGGAGGTGAGGCTTAACTCTGCCTCACCTGCCATCCCCTCATCATTCCTGAATTAGACAGATAAGTGAGAGCCAGATTGTAGAGGGCACTAAGTGAATATGTCTCTTTATGGCAAAAGTGGGGAGAAGGAAGAAGGGGGTCACTGAACATTCTTAGGTATATGAGTAACAGGGGGTGTTTTAAGAATATCACTTTGGCAGTATATAATATGGATTATGGATCAGGGAGGGGTAATACTGAAATCAGAGAGAAGAATTAAGAGATCTTTGAAATATTCAGATCCATAGTATCAAGACCAGGAAGAACACTTGGACACCATTTTTTTTTTAAAGTTTCATTTTGCAATGAAGAAGTTTAACTCCAGAGAGGTGAAGTGAATTGCACAGGTCACACATAGGATGATGATGACGATGACGACTATGATGACGATGACGACTATGATGATGATGATGATGATGATGATGTCTGTCCTTCCTTCTCAAAGAAGGCCATGCCATGATACCATGAATTGGATTTGAGTGAGGGGAGTGCTATGTTAAATCGCCAGCTTCATTTTTTCTTCTGGAGTCATCTGGGTCCAGAGGTCAGATATGAATCAGCACAACCCTGGATGTGAAGCAATCAAGTGTTAAGTGACTTGCCCAAGGTCACACAGCTAGTAACTTTCTGAGGTCAAATTTGAACTCAGGTGCTCCTAATTTCAGGACCAGCACTCTACCCATGCACCAGCTAGCACACATATAGTAATTAGTGGAATCTGACTTTCAGACATTCTAACTTAAATTCAGTGATCTTTTTCACCACTCCATGTTACTTTATTGAACTGCTTTTCTTGAAATGAAACCTAGAAATTAATTTTTACTGTTAATTGAAAAATTCTATATCCCTGGACCAATTCTTAATTTATCTAAATTGCTTTGACTCTTCATTAATAGGGCATTGAGGTTGAAAGAGCATAATGAAATTAATGTTCTTGACATTTCCTCTGGTTGGCAACTTGGAAGACTTTAAGTAAATGATTTAACTTTCACTCTCAGTGGAGATTACTGCTTCACTGACTTCATAGGTTTTGGAAGAATTACTGATGACAAAACTCTTTGAGTTCTTCAGATGAAAGACAAGCAGTTATTCCAAGTGTTATTATTGTCATTTGCAAAGACCACATTTGTTGTTGGAAGATGGATACAAGAGATTCTCCATATCTAGAAAAATGAGAATCTGGAAGAACTAGACTTTATGTTTTATGAGCTTTGCTCTGCTGCCTTCCCATGGAAGCCAATCTCAAAATAAATCTTATTTATTTAAATTAAAATCAGTGGGAGTTCCCCTCAAGGGGAAAAAGCATCAAGATCAAAGCCCTGAGTAGAAAGACATGAAACCAGATTTTTTAAGTAACCAGTATCTAAAGAATTCTTTAGTTTAAGATGTTCATTTAGAGTTAAGATGGAAAGAAGTCTTAGTTTTAATCCTTCATTATTATGGTCTTGATTCTCCAACACAGATGTATTTACTAGCTTTACTTGTGTTAACAGCAATGCCCAATTATTGCAAAACAACCCACAAAAACCCAACCAACTCTTTATAAAAAAAAGACTTAAATTGCCAGTCACTGATTTCTATTTCAAATCCATGTCTTTCAGGATGTCAACATGTCTTTGGTAGTGTTCATTGGCTTTATAGTACAATGGTTTATATTACAAATCAGCAACATTATCAACAAAGATAACACTTATGAAAGCGATTCAAAATTGTAAAATGAGGTAGCATGGTATAAGGGCTCAAATCACCCTCCTGGTCCAGAAATGACCTAGAAACAAATGGATCATTTGTTTTATTTGTTTATATACATTTATTGCGCTGAAACTTTGGGCCAGTTTTTAAACTTCTCAGTACCCCCAAGGAACTCTAAGAGGAATTATTAACCTTATGGGGTATCATAAAGCACGTTGGCAATGTGATGCAAGTTTTAGACTCCATTGAGGAATGTTTATCAAAAAACTCCAGTTTATGGATTCCAGGTTAAGAACCTTGATATAGACCCACAAACAATCAGAGGTATCCTGAAGGGTCATGATAAAGAACATTTCTTCCATTCTGAGTGGACAGAGTACCAGACCTGATGTCAGGAAGACTTATCTGGACTCAGACACTAATTAGCTGTCTGACCCTGGCAAGTCACTTAACCCTGTCTCCCTCAGTTTCTTCATCTATTAAATGAGCTAGAAAAGAAAATGGCAAACCACTCTAGAATCCTTGCCAAGAAAAACCCAAATGGGGTCATGAAGAATTGGATACAATAATTGGAACAGCAATAGCAACTCTAAGGAGTTCCTTATACCAGTGAAATTACAGATACAGACAAAACAATGACAGAAGTGTATTATGCAAATCTAAGATATCATTATTACAATAACATATAATTGTTAAATGTCTTGTAAAGATTGTTTCATGGGAACAATTATTGCTCCCCACAGGTTATTTGTGCTATTTCATATTTTAAAAATCAAAATTTCGGAAATCTGAAAATGTCTTTTAAGAAATAAAAATAGTTTTAAACCAAACCAAAAAACCCAGAAAGAATAAATTCCATAAGTTAGTGAGAATTTGTTTTAAGCTATAGATAATGTGGCAATTTTTTGCCAGTATTTTAATTAATGTGTTAAAATAGGAAATGTCTATTTAGATTGTATTAGTATACTCTTATAAAAGAAAAATATTAATGTATTAAAATAGGAAATGTCTATTTAGATTGTATTCATATACTCTTATAAAACAAAAAGTAGCACAAGAGAAAAAAGTGAAACTTCACTCCCAAATTATCCAAGTTTTTAAAAAAAAATAAATCTTTAAGACCTACTCATATAACAATCTCTATAAATTTTACCTGTTGGCCAAAGGATTAAGTGTTTTCTCTTGTTTTTCACTGAAACAGCAGAGAGGAAGACATGTGAAGAAGGAGCTTACAATGAAAAATAGCCTAACTGATCATTTAAAGACCATCTGGAAAACTTGCCTCCAACCAAATTGCTAAAGAATATCTGGGACTTTAAATACTTGGACACAATTCATTTCATTTCAAGAAACAATACCTCACCATTGTCCCTGCAAACCCAGGGAAAGGAGCATAATGGCCTGATCATGTGTCTTCTATGACTGCTTAACCACAAAGCTATTAATTAGAATTTATTTTTTCCTTCTGCTAGTTAATTTGATAGAAGGGAAAATGTTAAGAAATTAACAAAACAGTCAAGGTGTTTTTTTTGGTCTGACTTTTGTTAGTTGCTCAAATGGCTCTTATATTGCAACTAATAAGTTAAGGAAGCATTAAATAACATAAAAGTCATATTGATATGATAATTACTAAAATAAATTTATTTTCTATACAGTTTTTAGCAGTAAATTATTGATCATAACTTTTTTTTTAGGTTTTTGCAAGGCAAATGGGGTTAAGTGGCTTGCCCAAGGCCACACAGCTAGGTAATTATTAAGTGTCTGAGACCAGATTTGAACCCAGGTACTCCTGACTCCAAGGCCGGTGCTCTATCCACTATGCCACCTAGCCGCCCCTGATCATAATTTTTTTAAAAAATCTACTTCCAAAACTTATCTCTTGTTTCTTCAATCAGTTATTTTATATGGCACTCAAAATTATTTACAGATTTATTGCATATTAATGTATCTAAATAGAAAGAGGAATTGGTTCTACACACCACTAAAATGTAAATGATAACAGCAATCTTAGCAATTTCCTATTCTGATTGGAGCTGAAGCAAGGTCTTTAGACTTTCAGACCAAACTAATCTGACTTCCTTAGGTAGAGGTTAATAGAGCAATAATATTATTATCAGATCTTATTCTCTAAGAAACACATAAATAATATAATAAATAAATAGAACTTTGCTATTGCATCATTCTTAATAATATATTGCTTTTTCATTTCTCTTTAAAAATGCCTATTGCTAGGGGTAGCTAGGTGGTGCAGTGGATAGAGCACCGGCCCTGGAGTCAGAAGTACCTGAGTTCAAATCTGTCCTCAGACACTTAATAATGACCTTGGGCAAGCCACTTAACCCCATGGCCTTGCAAAAACAAAAAAAAAATGCCTATTGATATTGAAACCAGTAAGAAAAATAAAACTTTTATGTATGTGAGAAATCATTCAAGAAAATTAAACTAAATTTTCAAAGATAATAAAGTCATGACTATGCAATTTGATAATATACTCAGTTGGGGTGGGTTTTTTATTAATGACTTCCATTGATTCAAATAAATTGTTAGTATTTTGGGGGCAAAGACCCTCTATTTCTATGTGTATTTTGTGATCTTCCATGTGACTGTGCCACAAAGTAAGTAGAGCATCACTACTAATAATCAATATCCCCATGGAGTTTTCTTTATTGTGAACCAGTGAATATACTATGGCAATAACAAAATATGAAACTTGAACTGAAGTAAAGTGTTTACTACTGGAATCAAAACCTGGAACAAATTTATTCTGGTCCAAGTAAATAAAAGTTTTTTGAAGACAGGTGCTGTTTGATTTGGGGTTTTGCATCCACAGTAACCATCTGGCATGAAACATATTTGGGTATATACAATCATTATTGAGATAAGTGGTTATTAGGAAAGCAGTTTAAATCATTTATAACTGGGATTACTTTTTCCAACTATGACACCTTCCTACTTAATAAACTCCAGTGACTCCCTATCTCCATTAGGATCAAATTCAAAAATTTGGGGTGGATAGAGCACTGGCTCTCAAGTCCGATCTGATCTCAGACACTTACTAGTTCTGTGATCTTGGGCAAGTCATTTAACCCTGATTGCCTCACATCTGGGCCATCTCCAATCATTCTGATTCATATCATCTAGCCACTGGATCCAGATGACTCTGGAGGAGAAAGTGAGGGGGGTGACGTGTAGCACAGCACCCCCTCACTCAAATCCATTTCTTGTGCTTGTCATGGCATCATGGTGGTCTTCAAAAATGAAGAATGACATTACTATTATTAATTCAAAATTTTCTATTTGACATTCAAAGTCCTTTAGAACCTAAGCCCATCCATACCTTTTCTGATCTTCTTAGACCTTACTCCACAGCACACACTCTTCTATTCAGTGACACTGAACTCTACTGTTTCAAGAGCAAGAGTTCCTGCCTTTGGGCATAATCTTTGACTGTCCCCCATGGCTAGAATGTTTTTCCTTCTCATCTCTACCTCTTAGCTTCTGATTTTCTTCAAGTTCAGCTAAAATCCTACATTCTATATGGTCTTTTTCAGTCTCTCTTAATTCTAGTAGCTTCCGTCTGTTAATTATCTCCTATTTATATTATATATATTTGTCACTTGGAGCAGCCAGGTGGCACATTGGCTAGAGGGTTAGTATCTAGTATCTTTGCCAAGAAAGCCCCAAACGGGGTCCTGAAGAATCGGATACAATTGAAACAACTGAACGACAATAGCAACTCTAAGGAGTTCCTTATACCAATGAAATCACAGATACAGACAAAACAATGAGGGAAGACTCAACTTCCTGAGTTCAAATGTGGTCTCATACTCTTAATGGTTGTGTGACCCTGTGCTAGTCAATTATTCCTATTTATCTCGGGTTCCTCTTCTCCAGTATATTTGCCAAGAAAATCCTAAATGAATCAAGAATATGACTCAAAAATGACTTAAATCCCATTAGATTGTGACCCCCTTGAGAGTGAAAACCGTGTCATTTGCCTTTCTTTGTATGCCCTCCCCCCAGGGCTGAGCAGAGTGTTTGGTACATAAATGGTGCTTAATAAGTGTTTATTGACCCGACTGACAAAACAGACACACATTCATACCTATAACACAAAGGCAGAGTAAGACTTCCATTTGTAAATACACCATGTCAAGCTCTGGACTTATAAGTGTTAGGCTCATTCAAAGGGACTATTTTGGACCAAACCTAATTCAATCCCTTCAGATGATCAGGTGAACATGGTGTGACTATGTCCCTTAAAATCTCAAAGGAAAAAAAAAACCTTGTAAATAAAAAATGACAAAAAATACAATCTTCTTTCAAGCATTCCAATAACTTTTTGTGTTTGTGTATCTCAACTTAATTGTACAATAAAGAGTTGATTTGTTATGAGATGGTTAAAAGGCCAAAGATAAAAGATATTTCTTTTTTTGTTTGTTCATGAAATTATGCTTTTGGGTTTTTTCTCTTTATTTTTTTGTTTAAAAAATCTTTTTAGCCTGTTTGAAGTATGTATGAAACATGTTGTCCAAAAATAAATTAGAATTTTATTTTGTCCAATTATTATTTTTTTTAGGTTTTTGCAAGGCAAATGGGGTTAAGTAGCTTGCCCAAGGCCACACAACTAGGTAATTATTAAGTGTCTGAGACTGGATTTGAACCCAGGTACTTCTGACTCCAGGGCTGGTGTTTTATCCACTGTGCCACCTAGCCTCCCTGTCCAATTATTTTTTTTAAAAAAATCATTCAATTGATTCAGATTTTGGATTAGAAGACAATTAAGCATTCTTGGATCAAAAGAAAAATAATTTAATAAAAGCAACTTTGTTGACAGAAAAATATATAATTAAAATGAAATATTACTCCCTATTACCTCCATATTCACCACAGCCCTTGTCATATGAGATTAGAAAGGAGTTACTTCAGGCAATGAGAATTCTCCTAAAGTTCCTATAGCAATTCTTCATAGACTTGGTCTTTTGTGTCTCAAGCAGTAAGAAAACCAAATTAATGATAATCCAAAGAATGGCCTCCTTAAAGGGATCTCATACCAGTTTACATTAAAACAGTTGCTTCTTCTATCACAGGACTTTATGCCCTAAAATCATTCTTTTTTTTTGATTGATATTTTATTTTATTTTTCCAATTACATGTTATGAAAGTTTTTCAACATTCAACCACATGCATATGCATATTTTAAAATTACATAATTTACTTCCACCCTCTCTTCCCATCCCCCCTTCCCTCAGCTGGGAACAACTGGTAAATATTGTACATACACATTTGTGTTTAACATGTTTATAGATTAGTAATTTTCTGTATGAGGAATTAGGATTAAGGGAAAAGAAGGAAAATCATGAGGTAGGAGAGAAAAACATAAGAGAAATTTTTAAAAAGTAAATCCAGTGTTCATTCAGATTCTGTATGTTTGTTTTTTGTTTTGTTTTTCATTCTCTGGATGTGGATACCGTTGTCCATAGCAGGTCTCCTAGGGTTGTCCTAGCTCTCTGAACTGCTGAGAGCAGCTGCATCAGTCAAGGTTGATCAACTCACAATGCTATTGTTAATGTGTATAATGTTCTCTTGGTTCTGTTCCCTTCCATCAGCATCAGTTCCTGTAATTCATTCCATGCTTTTCTAAAATCCGACCATTCATGGTTTCATATAGACAATAGTACCCTATAACATTCCTATACCATAACTTATTTAGCCATTCCCCAATTGATGGGCATCCCCTCAATTTCCAATTCTTAGCCACCATAAAAAAAGAGCTACGTTGAATATTCTGGAACATGTGGGATTTCCCCCATTTTTTTATGCTTTCTTCTGGATATAGATCTAGTATTATATTGCTGGATCAAAGGGTATGTACAGTTTTATTGACTTTTGAACATAGTTCCAAATTGCCCTCCAGAATGGTTGGATCAGTTCCCAACTCCACCAACAATGCATTAATGTCCCAATCCTCCCACAACCTCTCCAACATTGATTGTTTTCCATTTTTGTCATCTTAGCCAATCTGATAAGTGCTTTATTTTGTTTAAACAATTTTTTGCTTTAATTTGCATTTCTCTAATCAGTAATGATTTGGAGCATAAAAATCATTCTTTCTTTGGCTCATTTTATCTTCATTCATTGTGGTTTCTAGGAAAGAAGGCTATAGTTTGAATATAGGACTCTGTAAACCAAATAAACAACTAGCAATTATTGTGTCTACTATTTGCCAGATTCTGTAGTAGTTGCTGAGATACAAAGCTAAAAAACAATTGAAACAATGAATGTGAAGTGGTACTAGAGTAGGGAGATGATGTCCAGGTCTCACCCATATCTTGACTTTAGTTCCTTGCTATTCTTCCAACTCTAGGCAGGGACACACAAGTAGCGTACAATTTTTTTGTTCCCATGAAGTATTATGGGAACTCCCTCTATCTTAGCAAAAGGCTGAATTATGGAACTTGCAGTCTGGTAAGTCTCCTTTCTGGTTTCATGGATAAAAGTCACAGAGAATTCCATATGGCTATTCCAAAGCAGCCATAAGCAGATAAAGGAACTGCTCCTAGCTCTATTAACTCTTTGGTTCTTTCTGAAAAGGGTGAAAAGGGCAACTCTGCAATTGACTCCCCTTTTTTTATAGGCCCACACAAAAGGGTAGCTTATTCCACAATAGTCAATTCATCTCCTAATAGAAGAGGCACAATTAAAGTCCCAAACAAAGGCTCACCATCCTGTAAGGTCATCAAATGTATCAGGAAGTCGCTTGATCTTGTAAGAAGGCTTCTAGAGGCCACTAATCTGCCCCAGGGCAGGGGTTCCTGGTTTTCTAGCCAAGCTATTCTTTTTCATGTTTCATTCCAAGCTAAATTCCAACCCTGTTCCCATTCTGGATATCATGGATACTAGAGAACTTGAGGCAGAAGAAAATCTTGACTTTAAGGTTGAAAATTAATTTTCTAAAGGTTGACAGAACAATTACTATATTGTAAGAGAAAGGAGGGGGGATGCAGGTGATCATAAATAGAGATTCTACAAAAGCATTTCATTTCTTTGGTGTACATTAGAAGGAACTGTGGGAATATGTTATTTACATTGAAAAGTATGCTGAATTTGAAAAAGTACAGAGAGCATCCCATTTTCCTTAATTTTTGTCTCTAAGTCTTGATTTGGATCTAAATCCATTACAGTGATTTAAAAAAAAAACCCATCTTTTTGGTTGCATTGGCTGATATTTCTCTAGTAAATGTATCTTTACCTGTAGTTTTTTTGTTCTAAAGACTGGAGTTTTGATAATATTTCTTGTTTGTTTTTTGCCTATTAATAATGTTCTGCCATAGAAAAAATATTAGTTCCTAGCTACTACTTTTTGCTCTTCTGAAGTTATGAAAAAAAGAAAATAATCCACTAGATATTAAAATGATAGCTAGAATTTTTAAGGTGTTTTAAAGTTCACAAAGTACCTGATAAAATTTATTTCATTGAAACTCAGAATAAACCTTTGAGTTAATTGCTATTATTATATTCATTTTACAGATGGGGAAACTGAGTTAAGAAATAAAGTGACTTGCCCAGGTTTACAAAGTTGATAAGTATTGAAAGCAGGATTTACATTTATATCTGACTGATTCCAATCTAATAATAGATCAACTGTACCACCAACCAACCTGTTTTGTTTTTTAAGAATTTAATTTAATGGGGAATGGTAAATTCTATAGTTAGAGAAAATAAAATTCTTGTGATTCTTTGTTAACCAGGGATAGCTCTACTAAGAGTACATATTGCTTCTAGAGGGTCTTCTATGGTCTGTCAGTCTTGATCTGTGTTTTTCACAGTCTCTTTCTTTTAAGAGCCTGGATTTTGTTTTTATTATGCAGCAAAGTGGACTACTGAACTTTACAGATAAACCCATCTGGAAGTCACCTGCCATAGGCACCTTTACTGAATGTAAACCATTCCAGAACATACACCTAAACATGTGTATATTAATTGACTATCTTTAAGCTCAGTCCTAAAAGGAAACCAGGAGGTAGAAATGAGGAAGGAGAGAATTCCAGACCTGGTAATGCAGACAGTGAAAATGTACAGACTTGAGAGATGGAGTGTCTTATGTCAGCAAAGTCAGGGAGACCAGTGTCTCTAGATTTCAGAGTAAGTAGAAGGGGGGAGTAAAGTATAAGAAGATTGAAGAGGTAGGAAAGGGACAGCGGGAAAGTCTTTAAAGGTCCGGCAGAAGATTTTATATTTTTTCCTGGAGAAAATGGGAACCACTGGAGTTAGTGGAGTGAGGGTGGGGGTTGGCGATAAGTTGATATGATCAGAAGTAATCTTTAGAAAAATCATTTTGTTATCCTATTTGAGGATGGACTAGAGAGATGAGTCAGAAGACTATTACAATAGTATGTTGTTTAGTTGTTTCTAATTCTTTGTGACCTATGGCTCCAATATTGTTTATGAGCTTTCCTTGGTAAAGATGCCATAGCAATTTGCCATTTCTTTAAACATTCTTGCCCAAGGTCACACACTTAATCAATGTCTGAGGCCATATTTGAACTCAGGTTTTCCTGACTACAGCTCCAGTGCTCTAGCCATTTAGCTACCTCAGTGCTTCTACTACAATAGTTTAGATTGAGTTAATAAGAACTTGCCCTAGGGTTGTGACAGTCTAAGGAGAAAATGGGGCATAGATAACAAATGTTATAAATTCATAGAATTTGCTAATTAGCCATATGGGGTGAGAGAGAAAAGTCAAGAGAGACACCTTGGTTATATGTCTGGATAACTGGAAGAATTGTGATACTCTTAACAGTAAAGGAAAGTTAACTGGAAAAGGGCAAGGTTGTGGGGGGGGAAGAGAATAAGTATATCCCTATTCAATTCCACCTATTAGAAGATTGTTATTTTAGTCTGTCTATATCTTTTTTGATACCTGTTTCACCAGTCTTCTATTTACTATGTGTTATAACGGGAAGTTAAACTTAGATGTTGGGCTATTACAAAAGTATAATCCTCCTCCATTCAGAGTAACCTAATGCTCTCTTCATGAAATTTAAACACATTTCCATTTTACCATGTTTTCTAAAGTAAAGAATAATTGATAACAGTTATCCTGGGTTGCAAAGTGATGTGCGCAGAACCAGGAAAATAATACACCCAATGACTGACTACAATGTACCGTAAATGAAAAGAAACAAAAATGAAACTGAACCTTCAGTTATTGTGAAGACTAAGTTTGGCCCTGAAGAAATAACACACTGTACTCTTTTATACGCAGAGGTAAAGAACTAAGAATGTAGAGCATTCAATATTTGACTGATAGGTTAGTTTAGCTGTACTGCTTCTATTTTTTTATTATTTTTTAATGTAGAGGATGATTGTTTGGATAGGGGAAGGGGCAGGATATATATACATATATATATATATATATGGAGAGAGAGAGAGAGAAAGATTCATATGTATCTGAAAAAGGTGATGTAAAAAACAATAAATCAATAATTTTAAAAATTGTGTACTGGAATTCATCAGTCATTTGGAGATTATGGTGTCGGAGTTGAACCAAGTACTAATGGATCAAATCAGGTTGTTTTGAAGGGTAGTATTTTTGTTGTTTCAGTCCTGCCTGACTCTTATGGTAACCCATTCTGGGTTTTCTTGGCAAAGATACTGAAGTGCTTGCCTTTTCCTTTTCTAGCTCCTTTTCTAAGTGACTTGCCCAGGGTCACACAGCATAAATGTCAGAGGTTACATTTGAACTGGGTCTTTCTGACCCCAGAACTGGTATTCTATTCATTGTGCTGTCTGGCTATCCCTCTCTCTATGCAATTGAAATCACAGGTCTTTTTTAAAAAGAAAATTCATGTATGATATATTCCAATGATAACTTGATATTAAGGAGAGTATATCATTAATCTCAATATCATGACTTGAAAAAGATAATACTTTCCCCTGTATTATGATGAAATAATGTGAGCACATAATATAAGCAAGTGAATATAAGCAAGAAATTTTCTCCATATCACAATTGTAAAGAACTTGAGAATATCTTTGAATTAAGTAATTAATATCAGTAGAAGTAGTGATAACATTTTGGGAAAAACAATAAAGAAATTGACAGAGACAAAGACAGAGGTGGTGATGAAAAGAGAAAATACATCTGCATTCAATCTGAAAGAAATTCAAAAGAAAATCTTCACGGAAATATTTATGGTGATTTTATATAATTATTTCTAAATATTAAATTTTTACATACAAATAAATTTTTACATATTTTTGTTTCTTTTTAAAGGGATCTCATTTTAAGAGTACAGACTATATTTTAGGTGTGGCCTATGTTTAGTACAATAAAGACTTTTTAGAAAGTGAATTTTCTACTGGTGAAAGGATACTCAGGAAGAAAGTATGAACATTACCACAGGATGAAGTCCCTAGGGGGCTGGGTTTGACTGAGTTTCCTGGTATTATATGGCTTGGAGCCAGGGAAAAACCAATGTAGTACATACACTAAAGAAGGCAGTCCTACAAACCTTAGGGGAAAGGTTATAAAGGAGTAGTGTGACAACAATATTTCTTTTTGCATGCAAGTAATATAAGCCATAACACTGAGTGAGTTTAAGGATTTGCAAAGTGCTTTCTGTGGCATGATCTCATCTTAGTGTCATAACTATCCTGTGAGATAGATGCTATAGATTTTAATCTAATTTTATACATGTTGAAACTAAGGCTCAGGGAGATTAAGTAGCTTTCTCATGATCTTGGGTTAGAAACAAGATTCAAACCCAGCTCTTTCTCTCAGTTTAGTATTCACTCACTTGACCATGCTATTTCTTAGTATCTTACAAGATGCATGGAAAAAAAAATCATAATAATAAAGCATTAGAATTAAATGGTTAGAAAATAGAAACTGGTCAGATAGTTGGAAAAAATTGAGGTTAATTTAGAGAAGAATCAGCTATTTTATTATAGAAAGAGAAGCCCTCCAAAGATTAATGCAGGGAAGGAAATGTTTCCTTTCCCTTTGACTAGAGAAGCTGAGGGAAAATTTTCTGCCTTCTCCAGTTCATGAAAGGCAATTATGTGGTGCAGTGCTGTTTGCCTCAGTTTATTTATCTGTAAAATAGATTAGAGAAGGAAATGACAAACCACTGTAGTATATTTGTAAAGAAAACACTCCAAAGTAGGAAACAGCTGAACAACAGTTCATGAGGATAAACTATAGCACCTTTGAGGGATTTAAAGAACATGGGCATTATGGCCTTTAAGGCTGATGTAATTTGCTTTCATTAAAAAATAGTATTTTACTTTTTCTAATTACATGTAAAGACAAATTTTGACATTCGTTTGAAAATTTCAAAATCTAAATTTTCTCCTTTCCTCCCTCATTTCTCCCTCCTTAATACAATAAGCAATTTGATATAGGTTAACATATGTGCAATCATGGAAAATATATTTCCATATTAATCATATTGTAAAAGAAGAAACAGATCAAAAGAAAAACAAAAAAAAAGATGAAAATAGTATACTTTGATCTGTATTTAGACTCCATCTATTTTCTGAATATGAATAAAAATTTTCTTGTGAGACATTTGAAATGTTTTTGGATCATTTTATAGCTGGGTATAAATAACTAAGTCATTCATATTTGATCATTGTACAGTGTTGCTATTACTGTGTACAATGTTCTCCTAGTTCTGCTCACTTCACCTTGTGTCAGTTGGTGGAAGTTTTTCCAGGCGTTTCTGAAATCCACCTGCTCATCATTTCTTATGGAACAATAGTATTCTATTACATTCAATTGTTCAGTCATTCTCCAATGTCATTTGCTTTTGACAGACTCTTGATTCTACAACCCTAACCTTAACCTGTGCCTAGCCTCAATTTGTATCCTTCATTGTTTACACTAGTCACAAATTATAGTGTTCAATTACCCTATTACAACTAAGCAAATCTTAATTATTAGGGGTTTTTTTGGGTTTTTTTGCAAGGCAAACAGGGTTAAGTGGCTTGCCCAAGGCCACACAGCTAGGTAATTATTAAGTGTCTGAGACTGGATTTGAACCCAGGTACTCCTGACTCCAGGGCCGGTGCTTTATCCACTACGCCACCTAGCCGCCCCAAAATCTTAATTATTAACTAAAATGTGTTGTATTTGCAATACCCTATTCCTATTGGGCCATTCTTTAATGCTTCATATTGAGTAGGTCTGTCCAGGATTATAGAGACCCTCCCTGTTTAAAAGCTCTTAAAACTATTTTGTATTCTGGATTCCTTTTGGCAGTCTGGAAAAGCCTATGTACCCTGTTTCAGAATAATTTTTTAAATAATTGAAGAAAATGTTAAATTTTAAAAATTAGTGAAAATAAAGATGTATTTTTCCCCCCTCCAAGTTCACAGAAGTTAAAATCTTAACTTCCCAGGTTAAGAAGTCTTCCTTACTCTAGAACTCTTTACCAGTCTTGAGTCAAGCACATGAACCATGTCAAGCTCATTTCCTCTTCTAGGCATTTGTCTATATTAGAGATTCTTAGCCTGGGGTCTACTTGTCTCCCAGGGTTCCATGGGTAGGATTTCAAGAAGTTTGTAAATTTGGATGAGGAATCTGTCTGTCTATCTATCTGTCTATCTATCTATCTATCTATTGTCTATGTATATATGTATGTATGTATATCTTTATTTTCACTAACCTCTAACTAAAATTTGCTCTTTCATTCTGCTTTGATTTTAGGCAACATACCATTATTCTAAGGAATCCACAGATTTCACTGACTACCAAAGAGGTCCAAGACACATAAAAAAGGTTAAGAACTACCCTAAAAAATGCACTAGTATTACTTTTGTTAGTCAAAAAAACATTAAATGCCAGGCTCTGAACTATGATACATATATAAATAAAAAGCAAGGCTAGTCCCTACCCTGAAGGAATTGACTACATAATGGGGGAAGATCATACATAAAAAGAAACTGAAAGGGTGGAGAGGGGAAGGGAGAGAAAGTACCCATATTGTTGCATTCTGGAGAATTCCAAAGAAGTCCCAAAACAGTGAAGTTGGTGGGAAAACAGGAGCAAAAACTTTGCTGAACCCAGCACTTTTAGCCTTAGAATTGAAAGACAAAGCTTTTTTTTGTCTATTGTATGAAGTTTACTTTTTCCATAAGGAAACTCTTTTAAGTTCCTAACTGTTTAATTAGTAACTAGAGATGTAATTGTGCCCTGAATTAATGCCTATACTTACTTCAAATAAGATGGTAGTAAGGAATATAAAAATGAATAAGAATAATGAAATAAAAAGCTAGTCATTAGCTACATCTTGGGGTTATAAAGTGACTGAATTCTCATACATAAGTCTCTGGAGCCTATTCTATTAGGAGTAAGTCTGATTTGCCAACAAGGGTAACTTCTTGGTTAGCTATGTGAAGAATTTCCTCATTTAAAGCCCTGCCTGACCTGAATGGAAGAAGCTGGTAATGCTTTTAGATTTTTCCAGGAGAAAAGGAGAGGTGACCATCATTCTGATAGCACTGGTAGGAGTAGGCCTTGACAAACTGGGGAAGAAGACTTGTGATCTTAAGAGAGAATGACAGTAACTACTCAAAGTTGAAGGTTCCTTTTGATTGGAGGTTGATAAATCTCACCATATAAACATCAAATATTGACTTAGAAGTTAAAAGGCAAGATCACTGTTAATGTGGAATCCAGAAGTTTATTTTTTATGATGGTAGGAAATCTTCATATATATTTCTATGGTTTTAAAAAGAAAGTCAGCAGAGTTCTTGGGGGTCAAAATCATAAGCTGCAAAGGGATCTGGAAGAAAATCTGCTGCAGCTAAAGATTGGAATCCAGAGAAATTAAATGACTTGGCTAAGATCACATAGTACTTTGAAGCATATTTATTCTAGGATGCTGGATGGTACACTGGATAAGAATGCCACCCTAGAAAGAAGAAAGACCAAAGTTTGGATCCAGTCTTAAATATTTATTAGCTGTGTGATGCTGGGGATGATACTTAACTAACTCCTGTTTCTAGTTCCAACTTCCTGAATTGTAAAATGGATATTAAAATACTAGCAGAATATCTAGAAGTTTGAGGCCCTTAAAATATATTATTTCTTGCATTATAATATTTGCATGTTTTGTTTTGATTTGTCATGTTCTTTTGGAAGGCAGAGATCCCATTTAATTGTGGATTTGTGTGTTCTTTTAATGTTTTTTGCTTCTGTTCTACAAAATTTTCATAGGTTTGTGTTCCAAATATGTTATTCTCTATACTTCTAGAAATCACTATTTTTTTTTGCAAGGTAATGGGGTTAAGTGATTTGCCAAAGGTCACACAGCTAAGGAAGCATTAAGTGTCTGAAGCTAGATTTGAATGCAGGTCTCCTGACTCCAACACCTGTGCTTTATCCACTCTATCACCTAGCTGCCTGAAGATTTCTACTTCTTTAGAAAAGATTCTTGCCTCAACCACTGAGTCAGACCCCCCAGACTGGGCTGTTTACCAGTCTCAGCCTCCTTAATTTGGGGGGGAAATGTCTGAACTGATTGACCAAGGTCCCTTCCCTGAGAAACTTTCAGGAGTAAGTTTCTAATCTCCTTTCCTTTAGGCCTGATGCTCTCTTCCCTTCCAGTATGTGACTGAAGGTCATGCTCAGGGCATCTCCTGTCTTCTCCAAGTCTTTTGTTCTCCCTTTTTTCTTTCCTTCCAGTTACTGGGCAATGTTGCCTTCCATTTTTTGTAAGGTTAAGGGAAGCAGGGTGGGGAAAGGGTCTTTTCATGCAGTCAAAACCTTGGGCTGAGTTAGAGGCCTTATCCCTAGACTTAAGTTATAAGCCTAGGAACTTGTATATGCCCACTGCAGTGGGCCTGTAGAGTTGATTAGGCTTGGGACCTTGAGTGAAACCCCTAAGTTTTAAAATTATCTGGCATTAATTGAGGGTTTGCTATCTTCTGAAGGATTCTGTCTTATCTTGTGAATTCAACTGTAATTTCTTTCTAACTGATTTGAAATCCTTATTTGACTTTTTTTTTAGAATGAAAGAATTTGTACAAAGTAACTTTCCAGTCATCTTGCTGATTTTTTGCTCAATTGCTTTTCAGACATGTGACTTTTGTGACCACATTTGGTGTTTTCTTAATAAAGATACTGGCATGATTTGTCATTTCAGTTTCCAGCTCATTTTATAGATGAGGAATCAGAAGTAAACATTTGTCAGGGTCACACAGCTGTAAGTGTCTGATTTGAACTCACGGAGATTCTGGGTCCAGCAATTTATCCACTGTACCTCCTTACTGCCCTGTCTTGCTGATTCTATAATCTAAATTGTAAAGAACTGGCATATACTACAATATTCTTAGTATTTTATTCTGATCATTTTTTCATCATTCTTTGATTTAGAGGGTATTTTAGTATTTATTGTCTCATCCTCTGGATAAGCTGCCAAAGAACCATTAAGTGACTCAACTGATGAAAAATATTTCTTATTAATATTAGACTAAGAAAACTTGAAGCAATGACAACTTGGAAGAGGAGCAACCCAAGGAAACAAGGACACTCAGGAAACAGCACATTTTATTAAGAAATCTAGATCAAATCTCTAAGATGACTGGACTCTGAAAGAGTTAAAAATTTTTGAAGGCGAGTCAGGCATACTAATTGAGCTAATGATGAGGGTAATCACGTGTTTATTAGAGCTGCCTTTGACTTGATTGATAAGCTACATCAGAGCAGTTTAACAAACCCTTGAGTGTCTCCTAAATACATATCCCTGTAATAGGCACTGGAGGGGGGGGGGGGACAAAGAAAGACAAAGACTTTCTTCCTATACTCCAAGAAAGGAGCTTAGAAGAAAAGGCATGGTGTGAATAAGGGGCAATTCAGTAGTAAGTGGGTCAGCTGGGTTTGGATTGAAAAATAACTAACTAGCCCAATTGAACAAGAAGAAAATAGTAAAAAGAAGGGAAACCACATTGGTCTATGTGGTTCTATCATCCATATGAGAAAATTCAGGAGTTTTTCAAACTCTGAAAGTGAAATTCTATAGTTGTTTTGGTACTTGAAAGTCATCACACCATGCTCAATTTGTAGTCATAAAATGATAGATTGAGAAGTCATTTTATCTTTGATTTTACAAATGAGGAAATAAGGCCCAGAGGTGAAGGGATTTACTCAAGGTCACATAAGTGGTCCTTCAACTTCCTGAACATATATTTAGCAATGGGTGGAATATCTAGCTAAAAAAAGAATTGTTCTAATATGACTTTTATCATATACTCTTAAGTATTTAATCCTGTTTTCTAAAGCCCATTTGGCTTACTGCTGATGAGTTGGCTTATTGAAATGTTGGCCACAAATGATGATGATGATGAACAATAACAAAGATAATTCTGAAATAACTGTAATTTTTTCAGTTTCTGAAAAGTACTCTGTCAAATATGTTGAATGTTGCTTTTCTGCTTTCCCCTTAACTACTTTTATATGTCTTACATTTTCACTCCTCCAAAGATCAGACTATCACAGATTTAGAGCTGGATCTTTCAGATCTAGTTAAACTCCTCTACAGATGAGGAAACTGAGGTCTAGCTAGAGAAACTGTCACTTTTAAGAGGGTCATAGTTTTTTCTAAATTTTCCTTCCTTTTCTTCACTTTCCCCTCCCCTTCATTATTTTCTTCTGGTTTTGATTATTTTTCATGTATATTTCCATTACTTAAAGTTACCTTAATAGAAACTTGTAAAGAATGTACTCCATCATGAAGGACACTTAAATGACTTTTCATAGCTCTTCAGGATTTCACAAATGGACAGAGTACTTATTTTCCCAAGATGGCTAAGATATGGCAGCAGAATGAAATGCTTGCTTATAAAATACAATTGCTTCTGGTTACTGAGTAATTAGATTGTCATATTATTAAAACTATTCTTCTGGAAATATTTGTTCTCAACCCTCATCTTTAGATCACTTATATGATTGGAGTACTTGAGAGAAACAATGTCCTAAGGCTGAACTCAACTTGTATTCTTTGTGTTTAAGGGTTTCAAGATCAGGATGTGTAGCATTTTAATTTAGTATTCAAAAGTAATTGATTTGATTTCCAGCCCTTAGGAAATCAAGTGTGCCTTCCATATTTAAAACAGTCTTTAAAAATAAAAGGGAATTCAACTTATTACCCCCCCCCTTACATGGGAGAAATGAAGGAAGGCATCTTTTTTTTTTAGTCCAGCTGTTTTTACTTTTTTAAAAAAAATTTATTTAAGGCAATGGGCTTGTGACTTGCCCAAGGTCACACAGCAAAATAATTATTAAGTGTGTGAGGCTGGATTTGAACTCAGGTCCTCCTGACTCCAGGGCCAGCACCCTACCCATTGCATCACCTAACTGCCCCATGTCCAGCTGTGTTTTGAACTAAGGCAGCACCTCTTCCCTTTGTAACTCCTGCTCTATTTTTCAAATTCTCCTCCTCCAAAATGAGACTAAATTCCCAAACTCTGTCAGACCTCCCTAGTCATCTCTGCCACATCAGTCTGACAGCTCCTGACCTCCCAGTATCTGGCCTGAACCCTCATTCTGGTTTACCCTTACTGAACTGAACCAATCCTAACCCCCCCTGGGGTTATCCCTTGGAAAAATTTGTGGGACAGGATTTGAGGAAGAAACTTATGGTCTCTTTTTATATCACCTGACCCCAATTCAATTTAGAAAGTCAGGTGAAATGAACTTTGAACAGGTTAATAAATCAAAAATGTCATTCTTCAATTAGTTAAAACTTTCTCCCCCTGAAAAATCTCCTTCCTCTGAAAATCCCCCTGCTCTTAGTTTTCTTCTTTATGCCTCCTTTCCACTGCTCTACATCTAAGAGACAGGAGGATCACTTATCCTAGACCAAAGTGGCTTGATGCCAACAGGTAAAATTTACCTACACCACCTTGAGAGGGGATAATCTATCCATTCCTTACTCTAGTTTGGACCCCATTATGGGAAATTTTCTTATCTTATTTTTTTCTTTTCTTTTTTTTTTTTTAGAAATTATCTTTAATCATTATACCACTGAAATGTCCAAGTCCATTTGTTGGCTCATAGTTGGTTATCACCTAATGTTACTGTTAGTAACTTCTTTTCTTTTTTTTTTTGGTTTATTTATTTTATACTATCATAATAATCTTGTTGTGAGGGTAAACATAAACCATCTTCCCCAAAAAACTGAAAGAGAAATCTCAAGAATAGTGAGAGAGAAAGAAAAGTGTACTTCAGTCTTTCAGATTCCAATGGCTCTGTCTCTGGGATGAGTTGCCTTCCTTATCATAAGTCTATCAGAGAAGTTGCTTCACTATTTTTCCCCACAGTTGATATTACTAACTTGTATTTCCCTCCACTCGATTCCTCCCCACTCTCATTTATTCTGTTCTCTCTCTCTCTCTCCTTTCACCTGTTCCTACTCAGAAGTGTGTTATATCTGAGTACCCTCTCCCATAATATTCCCTCTCTTCTATTGCCGACTCCCCCTTCCCTCACCCCATTCCCCCTTATCCCATCCCTTTCCTCTCATTTTTCTCTAAGGTAACATAGATTTCCTTACCATATTAAGTGTGTATGTTACATCCTCTCTGAGCCATTTCTGATGAGAATAGAGGCTCACTCATCTTCCTTGCCTTCCCCCATTCCACTCCATTGCAAAAACTTTATCTTGTCTCTTATCTGAAATATCTTAGCCCCTTCTTCCTCTCCTTTCCCTTCCTCCCAGTACTTTCCTTTATCAACCACTGATTCCATCTTATTACTATATTATACTATTATATTCAGCTCCTTCCTGTGCCTTGTCTATATATGCTCCTTCTAACTGCTCTTATGAATGAGAAAGTTAATATGAGTTATCAGTATCTTCTTCCCATGCAGGAATACAAACAGTTCAACATCATTAAGTTCCTCATAATTAGGCCTTCTTGTTCACCCCTTCTATGGTTCACCTGAGTCCTGTACTTGGAGATCCAACTTTCTGTTTAGCTCTGGTTGTTTCAGTAGAAACAAATAGAGAGGGCGCTGTTTCATTGAAAGTCCATCTTTTCCCCTAAAAGAGGATGTTCAGTTTTTCTGGGTAGTTGATTCTCAGTTGTAAACCAAGATCTTTTGCCTTCTGGAATATCATATTCCAAGTCCTATGAGCCCTTAATGTCGATGCTGCCAAATCCTGTATAATCTGGACTAGAGAGCCATGGTAGTTGACTTGTTTCTTTCTGGCAGCTTTTAGTATTTTCTCTTTGTCTTGGGAGTTTTGGAATTTGGATATAATATTCCTGTAAGTTTTTCTTTTAGGATCTCTTTCAGGAGGTGATCAGTGAAGTCCCTCAGTTTCTATTTTATTCTCTGCTTCCAGGATCTCAGGGCAATTTTGCTGAATTATTTCTTGAAAAATTAAGTCTAGGCTCTTTTTCTGGTCATGATTTTCAGGTATTCCAATAATTTTAAAATGATCTCTTTTGGATCTGTTTTTGAAGTCAGTTGTTTTTCCAATGAGTTATTTCATATTTTCTTCCAATTTTTGCTTTTTTTTTTTTTTTTTGGTTCTTTTGGTTCCTTATTTCTTCCTGATTTCTTGTAGTCATCAGCTTCCTTTAGTTTTATTCTACATATGAAGGAATTATTTTCTTCAGAGAACATTTCTATCTCCTTTTCCAGCTGACCAATTCTACATTTTAAAGAATTTTTCTCCTCATTTGCCTTTTGTGTTGCTTTTTCCATTTGACTTAAACTGGTTTTTAACATTTTATTTTCTTCAGTATTTTTTTGTTTCTTTCACCAAGCTGTTGACTTGGTTGTCATTATTTATCTGCATCACTCTCATTTCTCTTCCCAACTTTTCCTCCACCTCTCTTAATTGCTTTTCAAAGTCTTTTTTGAGCTCATCCATTGCCTGAGCCAATTTTCAATTTCTCTTGGAGGTTTTGGATACAGAAGCTTCAGCTTCAATATCTTCTGAGTATGAATTTTGATACTTCATGGGACCAAAGTAATTTTCTATCATCAGATTCTTCTTTTTCTGTTGCTTACTCATTTCCTCAGCCTATGACTGATTTAACACACTTCCAAGGTTTTGGGGTTTTTATGGGACACCCCACTGGGACCTTAATTCCTCCAAGGTCTTATGAGAGGCTCTGACTGTTCTCTTGCATGTGCTCTGGTATGTGGATTACCACAGAGAGACCTCTGCAGTCTCCTCCTGACTCTCTTACCATCTAGGGGCTGGGAGCTCTGGATGGCTGGCTTTCCCAATTCCTACTGCAAGTTCTTACCAAAGGGCTGTTCTGAGGTAGATGCTCCGCTCTGTGCTCACTCTGGTGTGGCAGACTTCTCTCACCACCCCTTCAGGCTGTCCCTGGTGATCCCTGGGCCAAGCAGTCTAGAAATTGCCCCCTCTGCCACGGATCTACCTCATGGGCCTGTTCCTGGAAGACTGGAGCTGGTTTACTCTGGCGGCTGCCCTGTGGTTGTATTGTGGCTCTGCTGTGGCTCTTTCCAACCCCAAGGTCCTGGTGAAACAGACCTTTCCTAGGATTTTCTAAGTTGTCTTGGACTGGGATATTGTATCACTCAGTCTTTCTGTGGGTTCTGCCCCTCTAAATTTTGGCTAGAGTCATAATTTCATGGTTTTTGGAGTTTTTAGGGAATGAGCTAGGAATTCCTGTCTTCACGCTGCCATCTTGGGTCCACCCCCTCCATGCAAGGCATCTTATATTGTTTGTATTACATGTAATACATTATATATGATTTACATAAATATATAATTGGAGTGTGTGGGTTGGAATGAATTAGAACTTCCTGTGTGAAGGCTTGTAAGTCCTTCTGAGAGCTGTTCATCCATCTTTCGTGTCCAAGTGGCATTCAGTTCTTACCTCTGACTCCAAGAAATTGTAGTAAGCACAGTGACTAGACTAGTAAACTGTCTCAGCATATGAGTTCTCTCAGGTTAAGAGTAATCAATGAACCAGAAACTCCTAGGCAACTTAAGTGAACACGACTAAATTCTATCCCACTTGAAAGGAAACAATTGACAATGCTGCTAAATTTTCTAAAAGAAATTGAGAAGGTTAAGAGGTCATTCTGCTAACATGTGGGGGACATTATGCATTATGAATGTCTGAGAGAAGTATTGGAATAGGTTGTGGCAGACTGAGAAAGAGGAAAGCTACTGGACTCAAAAAGGAAAGTGCAGTAGTTATTCAAGGTCCAGGATTTCTTGCCAATAAATTAATTAGATAAAATTAATTAAATAAAATAAGTATTTTAATATCAAATATTGACTTAAAAGAATTTAAAGAAGATCCTTGTTATTCTGGATCTGAGAATTAGCCTTATATGGAGCAAGAAATCCTCAAATGTATTTCTATAGGTTTCCTGAAAATCTATCACAAAGTAAACATTTATTAATTCTTTTTTTATTTAATTTTTTAATTTTTTTTAAGGTTTTTACAAGGCAAATGGGGTTAAGTGGCTTGCCCAAGGCCACACAACTAGGTAATTATTAAGTGTCTGAGACCATATTTGAACCCAGGTACTCCTGACTCCAGGGCTGGTGCTTTATCCACTTCGCCACCTAGCTGCCCCAAAGTAAACATTTATTAAATAACCTGGGTTTAAATCTGGTCTTAAACACTTATTAGTTGTCACTTAACCTCAGTTTCCTTAACTGTAAAATGGGGATAATCATAGCATCTACCTCACAGAGTTGTTGTAAGGAGCAAATGAGATATTTGTAAGGTATCTGGCATATAGTAGGTACTAAAAAATGTTAAATAATTTTCCCTACTTTTTAATAATAATTTCACCTTGTATTTTGTACAGGATTGAATTTGACTGTCTTTTCCTTTTTATTAAACTGAGTTCTGGAGGGAAAGGACCACATCTTGTTCATCATTATTTTCCCATTGTCCCCAGTCCAGTATCTTGCAAAGAGATTGTGCTCAACACATATTTGTTGGATCAAACTGAAATGAGCTCTGCATACAGTGTACCTGGCATTCCATAGATAGTGCCTCTTCTGTTATATACTCTACGAGTTGGAAGGGAGCTCAGAAATCATCTAGTGCCATCTAGAACATCCTTGACCAGGGATCAGTCACCCAGTCTCCCCTTAGTAAGCACTCAATAAATGTGCTTCCTCTGTATTTTTTGATCTATCTGTATATCAAGTAATAGATGGATCTATCTTTCTTCCATTTTAAAAATATTTTAAAATTGTGAGCTTGTTTCCTCCACTTTTTCTTCTAAAAGCTAAACAGGGGCAGCTAGGTGGCTCAGTGGATAGAGCACTGCCCTGGAGTCAGGAGGACCTGAGTTCAAATGTGACCTCAAGACACTTAATAATTGCCTAGCTGTGTGGCCTTGGGCAAATCACTTAAATCACCTTAAATTAAAAAAAAAAATTAAAAACTAAACATCAGTTCCTTCAATCAATTAGTGGCACACCTTGGATCATAGGGGTACCTAATGGCCTACTTCCCTGATATGAGGTCTTAATCTCTTATGTCTGCTTGGAGGCAGTTAGAAGTAAAGTAGTTAGAGTGTTGAGGTCTGGAAGCAAGAAGTGTTTAAATCTGGCCTCAGAAACTCAGTGACCTGGTGAATCACTTAATTTCTCTCTGTCTGACTCAGTTTCCTCAACTCTAAAATGAGAGATAATGATACTTAGCTCCCAGCCTTGTGTGAAAAACAATTGAGATAATCATTGTTTATGTAGTTAGTGCTACAGAAATGCTTACTCTCTCCCTCCTGTGAGATAGGAATAAACAATAGGTATATATAGAAGAGGGTCAAACAGTTCCCAGATCAAACATTAAGGAGATGTCTAGAATGCAAACTACTTGTATAGTGGGCTTAATCCTAGGAAAATTATGTAGAAGGATATGGAGAGAGAATGCCTTCTTTCACTAGACCTCTGAAATATGAGTTATCTAATATGGAAGCAGAAACATGAGTTGGTAGCTTCTTCCTCCAAAGTAAAAATACACTTCTATCCTGTTGACTTTTTCTGGGCAGAAAGTATAAATTTTCTTGTTCATTTTACCCTTGAGGTTATTCTTAAAATCACATGGAGCATCAATTCATATATTTTGTTCTTCCTTTCCTTTTTTTTAGGTCTACAGAGGCTAAATACTTCCTGTAGTAAATTTCCATTTCTTCCCACTTTTTCTCAACTTGAACTACTCCTGTATTTGCACATTTCCTTTTGTAATTAGGGAAGACTTAGGACTCTAATCTGGCCACAAACTCACATGTCCTTTGCAGTAGAGGGATGTTTTTCACAGGTAGATCTATGTTTTTGACTAGTTATAGCTTGCATATTTAAATATTTCTAAAGGTATATACCTGTATGGAACAATTTTTCTTCCTTTGTCTTTATAGCTACACATGTTTGGTTATATAAATTTGAAGCTTTAAAAAATGCTGTCTGAATCATAGAATTATATATTGAAAGTATATAGGAAACTTTGGGATCATCTGGTTCAATTCTAATTTTATAGAGAAAAAAAGCTCAGAGAGGTTCGTTGACAACTTAGATTACACCTATTCTTTGATTCCAGATTCACTTCTTTCTATTGACCATGATATACCAAAATTTTATGGAATATTATGTTGCACTTACAATTTTCTCGATATTTTATTTGAAGTGATAACACTGAAGAATTAATGTTGGTTACCCAGGATCAAAATACTGTTGCTGTTGCAAAATCCTGTTCAATTCCTCATGATCCCTTTGGAGGTTTTCTTAGCAAAGATAGTGAAGTGGTTTGCCATTTCCTTCTCCAGTTGATTTTATAGATGAGAAAACTGAGGCAAACAGGGTGAAATGACTTGCCTAGGGTAATACAGCTGGTAAGTATCTGAGGCCAGATTTGAACCTTAGGTCTTCCTGACTCTAGGCCTGGTGCTCTAACCACTTCACCACCTAGCTGCCTTTGAATCAAAATAGAGAAACCCAAAAGATTAACAAAAATTAATTTTAATTTTTTTCTTTTAAAGTTCTTAATATTTATCTAAAGGAAAACTGACTTTGGAGATATATATATATATATACATACACATATATATGTTATACGTCTGCATATGTGTATATATATACACATGTATTCATCTGTATGTGTGTATGTGTGTGTGTGTGTGTATACACACACACACACACACACACACACACACACACACACATAGACTTCCAGAGGGCTTTTAGACAATGATCTTAATGTGAGATATGTTGCCTGTTATTTATCAATTCAGAATTTTTGTGTGAAGCAAAAGGTGATATCTCAGGAACTTGGAAATATTCTTATGCATCAAGAGAAAATAGTCCACAAAGTTTAGTTGAAATTATAAAAACAACTGGGAAAATATCTATCTGGTTCTGTTTGAACACTTAGGAATTTGATAGTAGGGAAGAGAACAACTAGCATAAATCAGAGGAGAAACCATAGCCTTCTTTGTCTATAGGGAGTCTTTTTATTAGCTGATTCAGCTGTTGAAGGCAAGGCTGTTCACATCTTTTGGGGGTATTTCTTTGCACACTACCCTTTTTTTAAAAAATTCTACTTGGATTTCTTGGGAAGAGGTTAAGAGTGCCAATGGCTTTTATTCTTTTAAAAATAATAAGTCTTTTTTTTTTAAGTTTAGTTTTTATCAAGCTATTTCAGGAATTGTAGAAATTGTAGAAATAGGGAAGATTTCCAGGTGCCCACCCAGTAGGACATGTTTTGAAACCCACAGTAAGGCTCAGTGAAAGCAAGCTAGAGCTCATCTTCCTCAGTAGGATGACTTCATTAACATACCTGCCTGGAGAGATCCAAGAAATTTGAATTTGTTGGGCAGCACTTCTGAGATAAGAACCTTTGAGACCTTGTTGCCCTGTTAGGGAGCTACGTATTTTTTTGTCTGCCAGATGGAGAAGGGCAGACCCAAGGCCCAGCATTTCACTAGCCTGAGAACTTTAGCTAATCAGCTTCTTTTTTGAAATTTTATTTGCAAGGTAATGGGGTTAGGTGACTTGCCCAAGGTCACATCATTAAGTGTCTGAGTCCACATTTGAACTCAGGCCCTCCTGACTTCAGGGCTGGTACTCTATTCACTGAGCCATCTAGCTGCTGCCAATTTCTTTCTTTCTTTCTTTTTTTGTTTGTTTGTTTGTTTTTGCAAAGCAATGGGGTTAAGTGGCTTGCCCAAGGCCACACAGCTAAGTAATTATTAAGTGTCTGAGGCCGGATTTGAACTCAGGTACTCCTGACTCCAGGGCTGGTGTTCTATCCACTTCGCCACCTATCCGTGCCCTCCCATTTCTTTATAATGAAATAATATAGATAAACATGATAGACCTAGTTTCACATTAATAGGAATTTTTATGATTTCACTAATAGGGAAAGGAATTGAACTGAATATTTCTCTTGGAGCACAAGACAAATAATTATGTACAGACAATTATGAACAAACAAGATGTGTAAATGATAAATTTAGGGTAGTCTCAGAGGGAATCAATGGAAATGCTGAGAATTGGGAGGTGGACCCTTTAGAGGAGCAGCAAAGAGGTTAGTGTCACTGATTTGCATAGTCCAAGTTATCAGAAGACTGTAAAGGCAGAAATGAGAGGTTTTAAAAGTTAAATGAAGGATTTTATATTTGAGATAATAGGGAATCTCTGGAATTAACTGAAAGGGTGGGATAGGATGTGTGTGACATGGGCAGATATCAGTTTGTCAGCTGAGTAAAGAAGGGACTGGAATTTGGGGAGGTGAGTCAGAGACACCAATCAATATGGTCCAAGTTTGAGGTGATAAAGGCTTACAACAAGGTCACTGCAGTGTCAGAGGAATGAAGGGGGCATATACATGAGATTTGAGGGGAGAAATTATAGGACTTGCTAACTATTGTATATGGGGAATGAGAGAAAAGTTGAAGGTGACACCTATGTTGAAAATTTGGGTCACTGGGAAGATGATGGTCCCTTCCACAGTAATAGGATTAGGATTATTAGGAAGACAGGAAAATTTTGGGGAAAAGATGAGTTCAGTTTTGGACATGTGTTTAATATGTCTATCAGAGCCAATCCAAGATGTGTGGAAGGCAGTTGGATCTGTGAGGCTGAAGGCCAAGAAAGAAGATAGAATATTTTGCATAGAGGTTGTAAGTGAAATGATAGGAACTGATAGGACCACCAAGAGAAAATGTATAGAGGGAGAAGAGAAGAGGGGTTGGGACAGTCTTGGATGATTTCTGCCATAGTTCACATGTGGTCAGAAAAACATTGCAGGGGACTCTTTGCTGGCACTGGGTGCATTGCCCATTAGAGGTTCTAAATTACAACCCCAGGGCAAGGAAGAACACTAGAATATGGAGTGTGGATCCCAGGGGATCAGGTACCCCTGACACAGTTCCAAGGCAGAAAAGAGTGCCTGTGGTCATTCATAGATCAGAATATAGACCAGGAAGGCAACAACCACACAGTTTGGATCAAATGAAATCCTCTAGAACTAGCTCTGAAAATAGCAGCACAATAAATTTAAAAAAAAAAACCTGATATCTGAGATAGTGTTAGCTCTATACAGGGAGTAAAACTCTACTTTTGTATAAAATTAAAAGTCAAGAAATAGACTGGAACAATGAGTAAACAAAAAAAAAAGAGAACCACATTATGGAGTCAGATAAGGTCAAAATACAAACTTAGAAGACAAAAAATTCAAAACAGCTAACTACCAAGACTCAAAGAGAAATGTGAATTGGTCTCATTTATCCTCAACACCCCCCCCCCCAAAAGAATTCCCAGAAGGGCTTAAAAACGATTTTAAAAAAATCAAAGACTAGAGGGAGAAGAAAACTTGGGGGAAAGCATGAGAGTGATGAGAGAAAAATCATGAAAAAAGAGTCAACAGAAAAATCCTTAGGAAAACACCACCTTAAAAACCAGAATTAACCAAATAATAAAAGAAGCACAAAAATCTACTGAAGAGAATTCCTTAAAAAGCAGAACTGGGAAAAAGATGTAAAAAAAATCAATGAAGAAAGGAACTCCTTAAAAAGAAGAATTGGTCAAATAGAAAAGTAGGTACAAAAACTCATTGAAGAAAATAATTCCTTAAAAATTAAAATCATGTAAGTGGAAGCTAATGACTCCATGAGACATCAAGAAACAATAAAAAAAATCAAAATAATGGAAAAATAGAAGAAAATGTAAACTATCTAATTGGGAAAACAAATGGTTCAGAAAATAGATTGAGGAGAGAAATCTTAAGAATTGTTAAACTATTATGCATTATGTAATTTTGTTATCTCTAATATTTTCTTTCTTCCTTTTGGATCTGATTCTTCTCTCATGACACGTTCAATTTTGATCTATATTTAGCATGGTTGTAAATGTATGTTTAGCATAGTTACAAATGCAAAGGCTATTATAGCAAATTGCTTTCTGTTGGGGAGGGAGGATGGAAGGGAGGGTAGAAGGGAGGGAAGGAGAAAAATTGTAAAACTCAAAAATCTTGCTAAAAAAATTGTTAGAAACTCCCATTGTATGTAATTGAAAAAAGAAATAAAATATTTATATAATTTAAAAAATTACTAGACTACATGAAAACCATGATTAAAAAAAAGGATCTAGGCATCATGTTTCAAGAAATTACAAGGAAAACAGCCCTGATATCCTAGAACCTGAGGGTAAGATAGAAATTGAAAATAAATTCACCCATCATCTCCTGAAAGAGATTCAAAAATTAAAACTCTCAGGAATATTATAGCAAAATCCCGGCATTCCAGGTCAACAAGAAAATTTTGCAAACAGCCAGAAAGAAACTATTTAAATATTGTAGAGTAACAGTTAGAATAAGATAAGATTTAGCAGCTTCCACATTAAAAAGGATTGGAAGGCTTGGAATATGATATTCCAGAAGGCAAAGGAGCTAGGATGACAATCAAAAATCATTTACCCAACAAAAGTGAGTATAATCCCTGTCAGGGGTGGGAGGAGAAGGGGGGGAAAATGGACATTTAATGAAATAGAGGATTTTCTAGCATTCTTGAGGAAAAGACCAAAGCTGAAGAGAAAATTTGACTTTCAAATACAAGAATCAAGAGAAGCTAAAAGGGGTAAATAAGAAAGAGAAATTATAAAGGACTTTGGAGGGTTAAACTGTTTATATTCCTACATGGGAAGATGATACTTGGATGTATCCTAAGAAGTTTCTCATTATTAGGGCAATTGGGAGGAGTTTATATGAGTGTAAGTCAACTATGATGGGATATAAAAAAATAAGGGAAAAGAAATAAAAATGCACTGGGGGAAGGAGGAGGCAACTTATCTCCCATAAAAAAGTCACAGAAAAGCTTATACAGTGAAGAGGGAAATGAGGGTGGGGTTGGCAGACAGTCCAGTATAGACATTTATGTTATCCTAAAGCAGAGGCAGAAAGCATCTGTCCCACAGCTGAATGAGGCTTGTGAAATCATTTGATCTGACCCTATCACAGCAGGGGATATTCAAAATTCATTAAATCTAGGAGCTTTTTAGGGGTGAATTGATTAAATATTGACCAATTATAGCAGTCTAATTTTTAAGTTGATAATTTTGTATGGTCCACAAGTGATATAAATATCCAAATGGTCCTTGGTGGGGAAAATAAGTTTCCCTACTTCTGCCTTAAAGGAAAGTAGAAGGGGAATGGGATAAGAGAAGGAGAAAAGGAGCTGATAGAATGGAGGGAGATTTAGGTGAGTCTGTGGTCAGAAGCAAAACACTGTTAAGGAGGGAGAGGGAGAAGGAGAGGGAGAGAGAAGGATAAATGGGAAAAGTAGTATGGACAGTAATTGACAGAAATGGACAGTAAACATAATTATGAAAAAATTTTCATAGTAAATTTCTCTGATAAAGGTATCATTTCTCAAATAGACGAGAATTGAGGCAAATTTTTAAGAATAAAAGTTATTCCCCAATTAATAGGCAGTCAAAGGATATGAATAGGCAGTTTTCAGACATAGAAATCAAAGTATATGATATAATGATATAAATTGCTATTGATTAGAGAAATATAAACAAACAAACAACTCTTAGGTATTATCCATAGAAAATTAAAATGTCAAATATTGGAGGTGATATGGGAAAATTGGAAGAATAAATCAGAATTGTTGCAGTTGTGAACCGATCCAACTGTTTTGGGGACTATGCCCCAAAGAACTATAAAACCATTCATATTCTGACCCAGCAATACCACCACTAGGTCTGTGCCCCAAAGAGATTTTTTTTTTTAAAAGGAAAAGGACCTATATGCACAAAAATATAGCAGCTCTTTTTGTGGTGGTAAGCTATTGCAAGATGAGGGGATGCCCATCAATTGGGGAAAGCTGATTGAGATGGAATATTAATGTACCTTAAGAAATTATGAGCAGGATGTTTCCAGAAAAAACTGTAGAGATGTAGACAAATTGATGCAAAGTGAAGTGAGCAGAATCAGAACAGTCCCAGTAACAGCAATAGAGTATAATCAACAAGTGTGACTTCGCTATTTTTCTTGCTTTTTTAAAACATGTTTTGCCTGACTGCTCATATGCAATCCATATTAAATTGCTTGGTTTCTCAATGTGGGAGGTAGAAGGGGGAGGGAGGGGATTTGGAACTCAAAATCTAAGTAAAAAGAGTATTAAAAATGATTTTTATACATTTAAAAAAGAAAAAAAAAAGATGTAACACACTTCTCCGGCTACACAGGGTATTTGGGGGCAAAACAAAGCTGTGCTGACAGAAGGGTAATTTGATTATGTCTATGTTGCATGCTTAGAAGGGTCAGAAGATAAAACTCTGGAACTATAGCTCCTGAACATTGCAGATAGAGAACTGGATGGCAAAGTATTCAAGGCCTTTGTTTTAATTCGCAGTGCTAGGGCTTGGGGAACTACGGTAAAATTCGGTACTATTGGTCTTGGAGATAACAGTAGGAAAGATAAGATTCTATTCACAAATGATAATAACAATGCAAAGTAGAATGTGATAGTACACAGAAGAGGTGGTAACAAAGTGTTAAATGCTTTTTTTGGGGGGGGGAGAATTTATTTTTTTAATGTTTAAATATGCAACCCAAACTTGTGTCCTAGGAAAAGAGACTTAGCAAATTCATGAATTATCTTTCTGTTTATACTCCAATTAAAAAAACAAACAACAAATAAAACTGTTTCCCTATGCGGTTCTGATTTGATTACAAGCTATTAGTATCCATTCAAAAATGCAACTGTGTTTGGATTTCACAAGTCTGCATTTTCCACCAGGAAGGCAGGTTTAGTTATTGTTTCTACCAATAAACACCTGCAATTAAAGGCAGAAAGGCTTATATTTAAATTACAATTAGATTTCTTGGCAGGAAGAGAAATAAGTTATAATTGTCTAATTATTCTGAGCGGTTGCAGACAATAACTTGACTTTTATAATAATAATTGACATTTATGTAGCCTTTAAACTTTGGAAAGAATTTTACATTCATTATCTCATTTGAACCTCAAAATCACTAAGTGAGGTAAGTACTAAGTATGTTTACACAAATAAGAAAGATGAGGAAACTAAAGCTCAGAGGTTGTGAGTTGCCCAAGGACTCTTGGTGTCTGAGGTTAGATCTGAACTCAAGTCTTTTTGACTCCAGGCCCAGCTTCTTCTTTTTTTTTTTAAATTTATTAAATTTTCAGCCAAGGCAAAATTGTAGGTTGGCATAGGATGCATAGAATATTACTAATGATAGCCAGCATTCATACAGAGATTAAAGGTTTGCAAAATACTTTACATATATTACTTCATTTGACCCTGTAAAATTGTTATTATTAATTAATCCCATTTTACAGATAAGAAGAATGAGTTTGAGAGGTTAAGTGACTTGCTCAGAGTACATAGCTCAGAGGCTGGATTTGAGCCTTGGCTAAAAATTAAATGAGATTTCCAAGGAAATAAATTATTTTGTTGTTTTCATTTTATAAAAGGAATATGCATTGTCAGGTATATAGTCTGACTGGGGACAGGAACTAGAGATTGATTACAAATATGGGACCAGCAACTTTTATCAAAGCTTTAAAATGCTGGAAAATTTGCAAGTGGAAGATAAAATTTCAGTTTGCTATTAAGTCTTAGAGTTTACTCAGCATTAAAAAAAAATCTCCATCTGATTCCTCCAAATCACTCCATAATATTCCTTCATAGAAGACAGAGTTCTACATATTCTGCTTGCTCAGTTTCATAGCTAGATGACATTCATGTTCAAATTGTATTTAAAGTATCCTCTTAAATAACTACACATAATCATCGCATCATACAGTAAATACTTTGATATGAATCCCTTATGCTCAGTTGAACAGAGCTATAGCTCTCATCAATCTGCCTCGATGCAAGTTTATTTGAATTCTGAAATTTCCACTTAGCAGCTGAAAGAATGAATTCCTTCTCCACATTAAGTAGCCAGGGGAATACTTGGGGTTCAAAGAATTGAAGGATCCTCAATGAACACATGTGAACATGGACTCTTGTTGTTCTGTGGTATCTGACTCTTTGTGACCCCGCTTAGGTTTCCTTGGCAAAGATACTGGATGGGTCTAGCTCATTTTATATATGAGGCAACTGAGGCAAACAGGGTTAAGTGGCTTGCACAGGGTCACACAGCTAGGGAATGTCTGAGGCCAGATCTGAACTCAGGGAGGTGAGTCTTCCTGACTCCAGGCCCAGTACTCCATTCACTGTACCACCTAGCTGCCCTTAACCATGCGCTATACTTTTGCAAAATCTTGTTTGGTGAGTTTAGATTTTCAGTTCCTTATATTAATGATTGAACCAAGAGGAAGGGGAGACCTTACTGAGAACTTACTTAGGATGATAGCTTCAGGACTAGGAGGGACCTTAGAGGTCTGTAGTCTAAGCCTCATATTTTAGAAAGGAGGAAGCTGAAGTTCCGGGAGATTAATTCTCAGAGGGAGTATGTGGATTCACATTCTTTGGTTCAAGATTCCTCTTTCCATTGACTCTTGGTTGGTGAAAGGTGTGTAGAGTAGATCACCTTGACAGAGCTTCTATTCTAATAGCTCTTTAAAACCTTTTGCTAATTTAAATATTAAAATAACGCTGTATTGCTTGGAGTTGCAGAGGGTCTCATTACTGGTTCCTCAAAGGTCAATATAGAAGTCCATGGATGGAGGTAGGAGCAAATTGCTGCAATAAGAGCTGGAAGTAGGTGGAACCATGATTAGGAAGAGCTAGGGATAGCCTGTGTACAAGTCCCTGCTCTCTCTTCCTAAATTTACAGTTTAATGCAATGCTTGAACACATGGTTTGTCTTGTTTGCTTGTAATTACACATAAACTCAGTACAGGACGTGCCTATAGGTTCTTCATAAAAGATTTGGAGTTTTGGAGCCAGGAATGGCCTCCTTGGGGTCACCTGACTTCTTCTCCAAAGCACTTTCCACCAATTTTACCTTGCCTGGCCTTAAGAGGTGAGAGATAGAGAGACAGAGAGAGAGACAGAGAGAGAGAGAGGAAGATAGTGAGACAGATTCTGGTTTAGGCGTTCAAGTAAGTAAGCCTTCGTGGAAGAGGTGGCATTTGATCTCTTGGGGAAAGAGGTCTAAGATATCAGTCAGGAGAGATGAGGTGGCGGAGGTGCTTGAGGAACAAGGGGCACGGGTAGCACGTGAGCCAAGAAAGATTCCAGGGAACGGGTTGAACACCAAGCGGTTCATTTTGGCTGGAACGAGAATACTTTCAAATGAAGAAAACATCCACATAGTTTGCAAAAGTATTTTAAGTGACCAGAAAGAACTGCAGCGCGCGTGCAGACGGGTGGGTGCTTCGCCGCCCTACTTTTCCAGGACCATTAGAACAAGGACCCACGACCCTGGCACGACGGAGCAGGCTGTCCTGGATGTATGGCCAGGGAACAATAAGCCGGCACGGGCTGGGGGGAGGAGGTGGTGGTGAAAGTTTGGAAGTAAAGGCACGGCCGCTTGGGGTGAGAGTGAGAAACCCTGAAAAGAGGGAAAGTAACGAGAGAGCCGCCCTCCCCCCACTCACGGTTTCACTCCCAGCGCCCCCGCCCCCCGCTCTCGCTCCCTTATCCTGTTGGCAACTGAAAGGGTAGAGGCTGTGTAACCCGAGAACAGCCGCCCTCCCTCCTCCTCCTCCTCCCTTCCATGTGCGCACCCGGAGATTAAGGAGCTGGGACCTGCTGGCGGGAAGGCTGCCGAGGGGGCTCCCCCACTCACCCGCACGCCGGGGAGCAGAAAGAAGCCCCCTCCCCCCCCCCCACACACACACAGGAGCGCAGGGGGAGCAGGAATAAGCTTCCCCCTTACAAAGAGGAGGCTCTGCAGGCGGAGGGGAGGGCAGGCAGGGGACAGCTTTGGCCAGGGGGCTGCGGGCGCGGAGAGGAGTGTCAGGGGCTCCTGCTGGCGCGTAGTCCAGGAGCGGGGAGCAGAGGCCCCAGCTGGACCAGCGGATCGGGTCAGGCCGTCGGGGGGGAGGAGGAGGAAGGGGAGGAGGAGGAGGAGGAGGAGGGGAGGAGGAGCTGGCGCAGCTGGCGCGTTGGCAGCTGGAGGAGGAGCTCCACAGCTGTGTCTGTGTGTGTGTTGGACCAGAGGCCGGCTTTGCTCGCCCAGGGAGTCGGAGAGAGGCTGCTAAGCCGGTGGCGGCGCGGTCCTGGACGGTCCCCGCAGACGGCCTCTTCTAGCAGCCGCGATGGACGGTCGGGAACGAAGCCTTTAGTCCGGATAAAGGGAGTCGGAGGGCTCGGCCCCGAGCGCGGCAGGGGAGCGTGAGCGGGGCTCGGGCGCCCAAGCGGACCTTGTGGCCTCCCCGGGGCCAGAGTGGCTGGCTCGCCATGGAACCCGTGACCAAGTGGAGCCCTAAGCAAGTGGTGGACTGGACTAAAGGTGAGAACCACTTGGGGGGACTCGAAGCGGGGACGGGGAGGGCATGGAGTGCGGTGCTTAATGACGAGCGGGCTCCCCTTTCCTCTTTGGTGCCACTGGGGAAGGGCACCCCCCCTGAGCCTAAGGGGCACAAGGGACCCAGCTGCCCAGAGAGCCCAGAAGCAAAAGTTAGCTTCAGGCTGGCTGCTTCTCCAGACTTCCCCCAACTCCCTTCCCCCTCTTCCCAGCTGGGTTTTTTTTGGGGGGTGGGCCCGGGACGGTGGCAAGACTTGCAGCTTCGGTTGCAGCATGGAAAAGTTTGCCGAGTGCCGTGGAATCCGTTGCTTTGAGACTCGGGGGGCGGCGGCCAGGTTCGCAGCAGCCCCCCTTGCCCCGCCACGGCTCGGTTGGTTGGGCTGGGGCCTTCCGAGGCACAACGCACCTTTGGTGTGGGTGGCTCCCCGTAAATACACCCTGTCCAGAACAACCTAGAGGAACCCCAAGGCTCTGCCTGGGCACGGCAGGAAAGGAAGCGCGATCCGGGCCGGCCGCGGTGCTACATTTTAACAACTTTGTATCTTTGTGGGGCCTCAGGAATCCGGAGCGCTAGCTGTCTTTTGTCTTTTGCCCAGGAAGGGAGTAGTTGCCGGGAGAAAGTTGCATTCCCCTAGGCTGTGGGTTGGGGATTGAAAGAGGGAGAGAAAGAACTTTCCGACTGGTTTACGATGGGGAGGACCTGAGGGGGCAGGAGTGCGTCTGTCTGCCCAGGACCTGGGCTACCGGTCCGCAGCTTGCCTCAGTCACTTTCTCCGGGTTGACCTGCCTCCAAGCCGCCTCTCCCTGGGGCTCCCGGGGAGGCCGGGACGGGTACTTCAGCCTCTTCTGTAGAGTGGGCGGCTCCCTTTACCCCAAGGATGCTTGGCTCTACTCCTCTGGGTGTCCTTTCTCATGACAGGATCAAACTTTGGATAAGCTTTTAAGACTGTCTCTCCCGTGGGTGTGACCACAATTAAAACTATTAACCTCCTCTGGTAATTGGCTTCCGATGGTATCCCGAAGTAAGGACTGGAATCATAGACTATTAGAGCTGCTACTTGAGATCCCTCCTTTTTTTACAGAAGAAGAAACTGAGACTGGCCCATGAGGACCCTTTCCTGATCTAAGTTGAGTCCGTGTGGACATGTGTTTAATGTTTTCATAAAATGTTCCTTGAAGACAATTTTTAGCTTACTTTGTTTTTTTTTATTTTGAGACGCGGGGTTGGGATGGAAGGCAGTTTTTGGTTTAGTTGAGTTTTTTTTTTTTTTACTTGGAGGGGCGGGGCTGGGAGGAGGGCAACCCCGGACTTTGGAATGAGTGTTATTGGATTTCGAATCCCAAGACCTGCCTTCGACTTTCATAGCTTCCCCCAGTACTGAACTTGAAGTCAGAAAGACTGGTTTGAATCTCACTTTACATATTTACTGGCTTTGTAACCCTGGGCATGTCCCTTAGCCTCACTCAGCTTGAGTTTCTTAATCCATAAGAATAGCACTTACTTCACAGAGTGGTTGGGACAGTCAAATGAGATAATAACACATGTAGAATGCTATACAAATCTTAAAGCCTCTAAAAAGGCTAGCTATTAGGATTGACTCATTCGTAAAAAGAGGTGGTTGGATTAACTGCAAATCTGTAAATCGGTGACTATCCACAGTAGCACCCCAATAAATAAGTAACTGTTATTAACATATATAGTGTAGGATTGATTTTAGTATTAAGACTTGGGTTCAGGTCCTAAATGTGACTCATCCTTAGTGCTTAGGCTCTTGGTTTCCATTGCTAAATTTCTAAGATTATGTCCACAGGTCTGCATTAGTGGGGGGTGTTTCTACCCCAGGGAGTTCCCTACCTGAATAAAAGCATAGAGCTAGGGGGGAAAATGAATAAGGTGATAGGAGTACTAAGACAAAAATCAAACAATGCTTGCCCTCAAGAAGCTTACAATCTACTGGAGAGGTGTCTTCAGAACTCTTAACTGGATTCCATAGCTCTTTAATTCCAGTTCATAGGGTATGAAACACTAACAACACTACCTACATTTTTTTAATAGTCTCAGAAACTGTCTTCCTATAATTACATTTTTTATAGATCTTGGATTTGTAGTTATTACTAATATTTTTGTAGTAGTAAATTACATTGTATAAATACTAGTTAAAAGGTTAGAGCAACTATATGGTGCAGTGGATAGAGCCCTGAGCCCTGAAATCAGGACAATCTGAGTCCAAATTTGATCTCAGACATTTAGTAGTAGTGTGATCCCAGGCAAGTCACTTGACTCTTTTTGTCTGTTTTCCTCACCTGTAAAATGAGCTGGAAGAGGAAATGGCAGTATCTGCCAAAAAAAAAAAAACAACAAACAAAAAAAACCCTCAATAGGGTCACAAAGAATGCGACACAACTGAACAAGTTAAAAGGTTAACTCTATAGCTATAGCCCCCTCATTCTAGTTCTATGTCTTATATCTATATAACAAGCCTGTAGTGAGATAATCCTTAGTTTGTTTAGTCATTCTCCAGCTGATGGGCATCTACTTTGTTTCCAGTTCTTTGCTAAAACAAAAAGTGCTATTTGGAGTACATGAAGCCTTTCTTTTTTATTAGTGATCTATCTCCAAGTTATTTGTCTAGCTGGGCAGTTCCTAGGTCAAAATGGATGGTCATTTTAACTATTTTGTTTGCATAATTTGAAATTGCTTTCCAGTCTGGTTCTACTGTTTCAAGCCCCACCAACAGTGCACTCATGTCCCTCTTTCCCATAACCCCCTTCAACATCGACTATTCCCATTTTTTCTGACCCTTGGTCTTGACTGTAACCGGGAAAATTTATCACATCCTGTAGGACGTGTGTTATGTGAATGTTTGTTTTCCCCTTGGGACTGGGGTCGTGTTGATGGGTGTGGGTGAGGTGAAATGGTGGTGGGAGGTGGTTGTAAATTTGCATCCTGTTATGTTTGTTCTGTGTGATCAGTTGAAAAGGAAGAGCAGATTAAAATATTTTGGGCATCAGTTTGCCTTGACATTATGACAAACTAGGATTTCTTTCTTTGAGGAAAGTTCCCTGTCAACCTGAAAGAGTATTTATCTGTAGCACAATACTTCTGTGTCCTAAGGCCTGAGTACTGATTAGGTTGCATACCTGTGGTCAGCACTTGGCAACTTTTCTAAATAATACTGCTTCTTTGGACTACAAGTACAGTGACACAGAGTGACCTGGATTATTTCAATGTTTAAACCTAGAAGGCCATTGAAGGGAGCCAGCTGCATTCTTGACTTTCTGAGATAGGTACTTCCTTCTGCCATGGAGTAGCCTGGAAGAAAGAACAGTAGGTGAAAGTGTATAACATAACTCATATTCAAAAATTCCACTTTCCCAAGTTTTAGTGACTTGCCTTTTTTCTGAAACCGTATTTAAACCTCTTTGAATTTCTAACAATATAAAACATTGATTTGTGCACTCTTATTTACTGCTGACGTTTTAATCTGTCTTTTGTATTACTTCCCCATCCTCATTTTATAGCATGACACATTTCCCCTGAGAAGCAAGTTTCATGAAGATTTTGCTGGTACAGTAAAATGCATGGACTCTTAAGGCCTTGGATTGTGAACTCCACAGAAATCCTTAGATTAGAAAAACAGAAAGCATTGATTGAAGCAAGCCTGGACACAATCCACAATTTAAACTTCTGTGGAGGATACTAGACTTGTGGTTGAAAAGACAGATATCAATGAGAATTAGTTCATCTATCTTTTGTTAAAAGTATTCACTCTTAGCAAGTGGTATCCTCATGAAGACACCTGGGAAAGAAACCTTAGAATCACCTTCACTGTTCTCAGTTTTCCCATCTGTAAAGTGAACATTTGCTTCTGAGGGCCTCTCCAATTCTAGATCAATGATTCTGTGCCACCTCTATTCCTGCTCTGAACTGACTTTTTCCTGTGCCTGAAATGTGCTCCTTTTCTTCCAAAGGCTCCTCAATGAAACCAATCAGTAATTGAAAAAAAAAATTCTATTGTTTCATTCATGTACTGCAATGTTTTTCAACCATTCTCCAATTGATGGGCATCTATTTTGTTTTTAGCTCTGCTAAAAAAAAAAGTGCTATTTTGGAGTATACAGAACTTTTTTTTTATCAGTGATTTCTTTCAGGTATACGCCTCTCAGTGCAAGATCCCTAGGTCAAAGGGATTGCACATTTTAGCCACTTTGCATAATTCTAAATTGCTTACTAGGCTGGTTGTACTCACAACTCCATCAACAATATTCTTGTGTCGATATCTTTCCCACAACCCCTCTAACAATGACTAGTCTCATCTTTTTTTCACCTTAGTCTTGGTTGTAACTAGGAAAATATTTTTAAAACTCTAAGTAATAGTAATTCGATATTAAAGTTCACTAAAGCAGGTACTATTTCTAGAGACTAATCTGTTAGCTTTTTATGTGGATTTCTAAGGACTATAGTTTGTGAACTCCAAAGATTAACTTTCTGGGCTTGGTAGCAAGCAAATGAGAATAAAAATAACCTGAAGGTGTTTGCTTATATGTATAAGCACCACCTAGAAACAGTGGGAGGTGATTCTTTGGAAAACCAAACAAACATTTTTCCAGAAAGTCTGCTGAGGCTGGTCTCCAGATCTGGTTCTCTTGACAGGTAGATGTACTAAGGAAAAACAGTAGTAAATGGGGAGGGAGGAACCTGCTGCTTTTGACTGCTCTGAATGATTGCATACTGGTCCTTTGAGACCAGTTTCCGCTGTCTCTAGCAGCCAGCTGAGTATTTGACTTTCTGAGATGGGTACTTCCTTTTGCCATGGAAGAATAGCAGGTGAAATCCTCAGAAATTCCTAGGAGAGAAAATTCCAGACATTCGTAAAACCATGGTCTCCAATTTCTATGCACAAATGCCCAAACTTCAAGAACTACTGGACTAACCCAAGGAATCATATTAGGTACCACTAAGACTTGGTGGGGGGATACCCATGACTGGGATATGCTTCTGAATGGGCATGTCTCATTCAAATGAATCAGGATATGTAAAAAGGAATAGAGGATAGAGTTGAGTAACATGGAATATTAAGGTTGAAATTCAGGAACCCTGAGTGAGGAAGAGATCAAAGAAGGGAGAAACTGAAACGATTTTGTCATTGGAGTAAATTATAATATCACACAGAAAGCAGAGACAGATGAAGAGTTATAGAAACAGATCACTTGCCTGGCAGAGGGTCATGATATGTAGAAATTGGAGAATAGTTCAATTATGACACCCCACCCCCCATTGAAAACACTTGTGAGGTAGAGGGTTTTTTTTAAACCAAGTATAAGACTTTTATATTTAAGTTTAGTCTAATTAGATCTACCCTAGCATTCTAGGTTCTCAAGATTTTTTATATTCTGACCCTATCATCCTGTTACTTATTTTTTTTCAGATTTGTGCCATTTGCAGCTTTGAAAAACATACTACCTAAACTATGAAATTAATAAAACATAAAAAAGAGCACAGGGCTAAGCACAGATCTCAAAGGTACTTGCAAGTTGCCATCAAACCAGTAATAACCACTTTTGTGAATTTGAACATTCAACCAGTTCTGAAACTACCTACTTACTATTTAGTCTACATTTTTCCATCTTTTCCCCATGTATTCTAAGAGACTGTTTGTCAGGCTGAATGCAAATATACTATGTCTATGGTATTTCCCTACTCCACTGTTCTAAGAAATAAGTCTATTAAAGGAGGAAAAAAAATAAGTTTGGCATTTTTTGTTCTTGATGAAGTTATTCAGTAATCATTCTTTTTATTAATATTCTTAAACTTTGACAGTAATAAAAGTGAAATTCCTTGTCCTTTGATTTTGAAGATTCATTTTTCTCTGTCCATTTTCCCCTCAAGAACTGGGAAATTTGACCTCCAATCCCATGATGGCTTTACTATTTTACATAATCTCTAAAAGATCACTAGCAGTGTTTCTATTATAGCTTTCATTTTTTGAGTTTTTTCCCCTTTGGTTTTTGCAAGGCAATGGGGTTAAGTGACTTGTCCATCACAGATAGTATCTGAGACTGGATTTGAACTTAGGTCCTCCTGATTCCAGGGCAGGTGATAAAAATGCCTAAACAAAATAAATCCACATTTTTTTTGCCTTTGTCAAAAATATGTCTCAATTTGCACTTGAATTCCACCTACTGATCTTTTTTCTTTTTGTTTTTTTTTTGCAAGGTAATTGGGTTAAGTGACTTGCCTAAGGTCATATAGCTAGGTAATTATTAAGTGCCTGGCCAAATTTGAACTGAAGTCTGTCCACTGCAACACCTAGCCACCCCTCCATCTTCTAATCTCTAAAGAAGTGGGTAGCATTGGACATAGTCTTTAGGGAATTTCTCACCTTTTTTCTATATTGGAATTTTCTTTTTGAACTTCAGAATTTCTTTTCTTTATTTATTTTGGACTCATTTCCTCTCTTGAATTTTAGAACATCAGCTCCTTCCTCTTTTCTTTTCAAAACCTATTACCTCCAAATTTAAGGTGTCTGTCAGACCAGCCTGATTTTTTCCCTTTTTCTAACAGATTTTGATATGGAGAGTTCAGCTCTCTCTAATCCAACAGCTAGCTCCTCCTTGTCGATAAGAATCAGATCCAGAATAAGAGTTCCCTTTACAGATTCCTTCATGTTTTGAAGGATGATCTGATTATGCTCATTTAGTTGGCAATATTACCTTCTTTGCTTTAGTAGAGTGAGAACTCCAATTGATGACTAGATAATTGAAGACTCCAGTCATTACTATATTATATGATTCCATACCAGGTTTAAAATTTGTTTCCTAAACTTCTTACAACCCCTTTCACCTCCATTCCCCTCCCTTACCTATTTAGAATAAACTGAAGGTAGACTAGATTAGGACACTGGACCTGGAGTCAGGAAGGCTAAGATCAAATTTGACCTCAGATATATTGTGTGACTTTGTGCCAATCACTTTACCTCTGTTTGCCTCAGTTTCCTCAATTGTAAAATGGGAATAATAATAATAGCACTTATCTCCCAGGGTTTTTTTGAGGTTCATATGAGATATTTGTTTAAAAAAAAAGCTTGTAGTGCAGTGCCTAACAAAAAAGTGCTATATGACATGCTTCTTCCTCCTTGTTCCTTTTGAATTAAGGATTACCATTCCCAGCACATAAGGTTAGATTTTCCTCCTTGCTTTTGTCTGTAGTTTTCTATGGTTTTTATTACTAGTTCTTTCTTAAATTTTGGTTCCTATGACACTTTTCTTACATTATAATTACATGAGATGAGGTAACAATACTAGTTGATATTCAGTTAGCACTATGAATTTTGTAAAATTTTTTTAGATACATTCTTTTTTTTGACCCTTACAACGGCTTTAGATTTCTAGATTTGAGTATGTGTGTTGCCATTTCTTCTCTTTAAACTTTTATTTAAAGTCTTTTAGACTCAATTTGTGTGATTCTAGTCAGATCCATTCCCATCAATCTTATTAGTTTTTATTACATAGTGATGTCATTTTGGTAGTCTTTGATTATGAAAGACAAGAAAAAAATGTTGATTTTAATTCCATCAATGGAGAGGAACTGTTTCTTCTCATACTTCTAAGCTATAGTCTCCAGATCCAAATTCCATTTTTCAGATGCTATCATCTTACTGAGTGAGCTTTTCTTTTAAAAATTTCCTTTTTTCTTCTCAAGTCCTTGTTTTTTTTCTTAAGTTTTTTTTTTCCAAAGCAAACTGGGTTAAGTGGCTTGCCCAAGGCCACACAGCTAGGTAATTATTAAGTGTCTGAGACCGGATTTGAACCCAGGTACTCCTGACTCCAGGGCCAGTGCTTTATCCAATACACCACCTAGACGCCCCACAAGTCCTTGTTTTTAAAGGGCAAGCAATACATAAGAAAATACCACTTATATTTTCCAAGTTCTTCTGTTTCTTGTTCTAGATTTCATAATGTTTCTTAAAGCCTTCTTGATTCCTTCTGGCAATGACCTTATGAATCACCAGAAGTAGGTAATATTCATCTGGTTTGACAAGATTATCAAGCCCTGGATACATAGCCTGGGAAAACAGCATATCTCTCTGAGGGTCACCAGCTTGCACTCCTTCTCAGATGGCCCTACAAATCCAATCTTCTCTTGAAATGAGCATCTATTTGTCAATTAGTTCTAAATTTTCTGTGGTGCTGCTTGTGTTTCTCATCTTGTACATGTTTTGTGCTTTTTCCCCTTTTTTCACATTGAAGTTCTTTCATTCCCCCCTCCCTGTCAAAGAGGACTTAATTTTCTCTGATATAGAAAGTCTTTCCTTGAGTCCTTTTTCCAGTTTTCTAATGGAAAGCTTAGCCTGCACTTGAAGCATAGATAGATGGCAATAACATGCCCCATTGTAGAAATACAGACATACCCTCTGTGCAAGTCACTTCAAAATTTGTTCTGCTTTTTCATATTTTCTGAAGTGAGATTCTCAGTCTTTGTTATTGCTATTGATTTTGGTCAGTAGAAGCCTTGTAAAATTATTTTGGTGAATTGCCTGTTTGGAGGGGAAGTGAGAGTAGTCTTCTTTGGAGTTATCATTCTCATCTTCTAAAGGTTTTGTGATGATTACACCTTTTCCCTTCTCTTTCTAACCTCTTACCGGTCTCAGTCTTCAGTCATACATTATTTTACCAACAACTTCCTTTCTCATTCTCTTTCTTTTAAATCTTTTTATTTTCCTTTTTTATCCTCTTTTCCCAGACCTTCTGCTTGAGTTTTTCCTTCTTCATCTTCTTCATAAATCTTTCCAAATTTCTCCTCCTCAATTTTAATCTCTAATCCTTTTTTCCATAATTAATTCAACAAACATTTTTAAAGAACCCTTCATATTCCAGAGTATAGAACACAAAAATAAAACCATCTTTCTTTTGTGTGTGTATGTGTGTGAGAAAGATGGTGTGAACATAATTGCAAATCCTTTCATATCTTAATTTTGTTGATGTCAAAAGCATTTATAGAATACCTACTATGTGTCAGATATGCTAAGCTATAAATATTATCTTTTTGGATCCTTACAACAACCCTTCAAGGTTAGTACTATTATTATTAATTATTATCCATTTTACAGTAGAGAAAACTGAGGTAAACAGAAGTTAAGGGACTTGTTCAGTGTCACAAATGTCAATTCACATTTGAACTCTGATCTTGCTGGAAATTGTCATTGAACAGGAGAAGGTTTGTATTTGGGGGGGTAACAATACTAGCTGACATTCATATAGCATTTTGAAGTTTGTAAAAATTTTAGATGCATTATTTTTTGACATACAACAACTCTGAAGTAGGTGCTTAATGTTATCCTTATTTTATAGATGAGGAAATCAAGGCTCATCTTGAGTGACTTGCTAGTAAATGTTTGAATTGGAATGGGAAGCCGCCAGGCCTTTCTGACCCCCCAAACCAGCCCTCTATTAATTATACCATTCTGCTTTTCACTAGCATTGTAATGAGGTTCTAATACATTTGTTCATTTAGAAGTAGTAGTTATAACTTAGGTTTTGGAATGTCTTTAAAAACTCATTTGGGGTTTTGATCTTGAACTTTGAAGTTGAAAGTGGCCCAGTATGTTGGTATAGGCTTCAAAGTTTTGTTAAATCTCTGTTTTTTTTTTCTTTAAAAGGTTTTTGTATTCACATTATTCTTTTCTGGAACATTCTGCTGTGTGCTGTGCTTTCTGAAGCTGCTCATCTGCTTGTGAATGGGGCTTTTGTGAAAGTAGGACAGAACCCAGTTTGTTTGCTTTTGACATCAAGTAGCTGATCAAATAATTTTTCTCCAACAATCAGAAGGTCAAATGTGTTCTTAAAACTAAAGTTTTCTTTGAAATGTTAATTAGCCAGTTTTCAAAAATTAGGAAGTGGGGCCAAATTTTTTTTTCCAAACTGTAATGCAGAAATGTTATGGCCGGTAGGATTTGAACCTTTGTCTAATGAAACCATATTGTTTTCATTACTGTTTAAGGGAAACCCCTGTTACGCAATGGAAAAACGTGCAAAATGTGGATCTGAATCATACTTTCCTGAGGAAAAACCTTTTTTGAAAGGAAACATTCCATTTCCTTATTTTCAGTGACTTGAGGGTGGGGGGAGGTATCTATGCTGTTGTCCTTTTAGGAACACAGTATACAGTACCAAATAAATCCTTTTTAATTCATTTTGTTTGTTCCTGGCCTTGGTCATTGTACATTACTGTCACTGTTTAAGATTTGCTCTCTAAAATAGTGAAACAGACTTTTAATGTACAGTGATCCAAACTTCATGAAACACCTGTGAAAGTTGTCAGCACCATCTTAACATGGATTCCAACTGGAGCCCTAGACTAACAATTAGCAGATGGCATTTGTATTGTTAATATTTCTAAGAGAAATGTTTAAAATTTCCAGGGACAAGTATTAAAGATAAATATTTGTTACTATTAAGACTTTCAAGCATGTTATTATAAAGTAGCATGATGCTATATCTTCTTCAGCCTGGTTGAACTCTTGTTTTCTCTAATGAAAAAGCCCATTTATTGAAGGAGAAAGTTATTAAAGAATGGTCTGTTTGGAGGCAAGGAGAGTATTATCTTTGCTGAAACAGAGGCCTCACTCTTAAATGTTTGACATTTTTGAACTGGACCTGTGCATTGATCTACTGAGAGAACTAATCTTCCTTTCAACTTAATGTGTCTCCTTGTTTTACAGAGAGTTTAAATGATTTACCCAGGATCACACAGCCAGTGTGTTTCAGAGGCTAGATTTTAATTCATTTATTTCTGACTCCAAGGTCAGTGGATGCTTCTCATGATCATTTTATTTAGCTTTTAGCAGTTTTGTTTAATTTGGAACTAAAATCATTTTTTTTCATAAGTGGGCACAAAGGAAAGGAAAGGAAAGGAGACTTTCTCTTGTTAGAAGTTTACTGGAATGATTTTGATCACTGTTTCTTTTTTTTTTGCAAGGCAATGTGGTTAAATGACTTGCCCAAGGTCATACAGCTAGGTATTAAGTGTCTGAGATCACATTTGAACCCAAGTTCTCCTGACTCTAGGGTGCTCTATCCACTGTGCCACCTAGCTTCCCCAATCACTGCTTTTATAAGAATATAAATTTTGTTCTCTCTCTGGGTTCATTTGAGGGGCCTTTTCTAGAGAAAGGGTCCTTAGTCATTTGCTTAGTACTGAAGATCTATTCTTAGGTGTATGGTTTCTTTTTTCATCTGCTCAGGACTGAAGTCTATTCTAGTTGTATGAATTTTGTTTGTTTTTAATATTGTTTTAAAAAGAAAAATCACTCTTTATCATTTCTACCTGTACCCCAAAAACCTACCCAATCAACCAAAAACCCCTCCAACCCAGCAACCAAAAAATGATCCAATTTTCTTAAATAAATCAATTGATTTTTGCATAAATAAGCAAGTATTCAGTAAAAAATCTATCCTTCAAATTCAGATTTTTTTTTTCCATTTCCTTCCCCTCTCTATTAATTCTTTTCAGGAGGCTTAACAAGAAAAAGAAATCTCAGGTAAATGGAAAAAAAATTGAAAGTAAAGTTAGATTTGTTTAATCATTCAATAGTATTAACCTTTGATTATGCTAAATTCCTTTCCTAATTAAATTTTTTTTTGCTTTAGAATCAGAACGTGAAAGAATCCTGAGCTTTCCTTTTTAAAGTTCTATAGTACTTTAAGCATAATTGCTATTTTTCTCTTAATCTTAATCTTTTGCAAGTTGATCTTTGTAGTAGAGGAGTACATGCACTGCTCAACTTTTCAAATTTGGGTTTACTCCATAAGTACTTCAGGAAGAATATTAGTCTTTTGGACACTGGAAGATTATAAAAAAAAGATAAAGAAGAAACTTTAGAGGGCAGAGTTTATTTAGATTTTTTTTTTTGGATCCACATTCTATGTCAACATCTCCATCAAAAACTTCAGAAAAAATATGAAGCACTTACCACTTAATATTATTTTTATTCATGTATATGTATATGTATATCCCTTGAGTTCTACTCTGTAAGCCATATGAGACTTCAAGAATGACAAGAGAAACTACAGAAAGGATTTCCTAGAACAACTGAAAATATTCTTTTCTTTAGTTTTTAAAACTCGTCACTTTCATTGTATTATCAAATTTTCCCCCCAGTTTTTCCCAACAGCAATGTATGTTTTTGGTATATTTATCACTTGGTTTAGGGTCATGAAAATATATTTTCTTATATTATTTATCATGATTTTAGTTGAAGATCATAAATCAACTTTCCCTGAAATATACTTTTAAAATATTATCTCAGGTCCTGGTAGTATAACCCTTTAAAGTTTATATGTAAAATTTTAAAGATAAAGTTTTAATAAAAACCTTTAAGGTTTAAAGGATAATAGAACACTTTATTGACAACAGTTTTATGACAATCGAAGAAATATTGTTTTCCCCTTATTTTACAGATAATGGAGCTGAAAGTCAGGAAGAGTAAATCATTTTCTCTCAATTAATTAGGTAGCATAAGATTCAAGAGTTAACTTCATGGCTTCTGACTCTATTCCAAGGTGACCAATAGGGAGTTGTAATCACAATTGATGAGATGGAGGTGGGGGGGGGGGGGGTAGAGGAAGACAGCCAAAACATATAACCCATAGTTCCCTGTAGTATCTAGTGTAGGTTGATCTTTAATTCTGAAAATTTCATAAAACCATTGACTTGGAACTCAGGACATATTTCATAGTAGACACTTATTTAAAAAAAAACAAACCCAAAATCTCACCATGCTCTTGTGTAAAGAGGGAGAAGTAGAGAGGTAAACGACTCAATACCTGATTTTAAGGAGCTTAAAATAAAGTCTAAAAGAAAAAATACAAATAACCATAAGAAGGGTAAAAATGAGATAAATGGGAGCTATGAGAGTTCAGAGGAAGGCAGGATCATTTTCATCAGGTAACAAAAAGAGGTAGCATTTCAGTTGGGCAAGACTTCCCTCATTTTGTACAATCAAAATAGGAAAATATTAGATCAAGTGATTTCTAATTTGTTCTTTGAAATTCTCAGTTTTTCTGTTACCCTGGGGAGGATGATCAGGGCCTTAAAGTTCTTTGTCTCAAATTAGAAATTTGTTGTTCTCATATTGAAAAGGTGGTTTGATATCTGTGCAAACTGCAATTGAGAGATTGTTGGGATTTGCAAATTGCTGTAAATACCTTCTGTACCAAATTCCCTCAAAGTTATACCATCTAGGAGGCAGCTTGTAGAGATATCTAGGTCACCACTTCCAGAACACAGAGTGAGCTTGTGTTTACAGGTAGGATAGTGTAGCAAGAGGTGAGTGGAAGGCATCCAAGAACTAAGGGCTGGTTCAGAAGAACAAGAATGGAGGCCATCCAGAATGGCTCATTTGGTCAGATTTTGCTTCAGGCTAGAAATTGGTTCCTAGAAGTTGAGGGACTTAATTTAGAAGGACTGAGTAAACTTAACACCATTTGAAGACCTTTGAGCAGGTGTATGGAGGGTAACACTCATGAGCCCCCTGGGTCTTAGAATTTAGAGCTGGAAGCCACCTCAATCATTTAGTTCAACCCCTTTGCTTTACAGATTAGGAAATTGAATCCTAGAAAGGTTGTGCAAGGTTGCACAGATAGTGAGTTTTAAAGATTTTGAATTTTTTAAAAATCTTTTATCTTTTAAGTCAGTGATCTTTCAACTTCATTATCCTGACTTTTCTCCAATTCATTCCCCAAATGGGAGAGCAATCAGCAACCATTTTAGTAAGACTTACCATGAGCTCTGTGCTAAGGGAGATGCAAAATTGAGATTCTTATAGAACAGTCTGGTCTCACATCCTGCGGCAGTGTCCAGAGTTTTGGATGTCAGGGTCAAATAACCGGGAAGAGAACATATAATCTTTGTTATTGCAACAAATTCTTAAATGTCATGATATTCTTCCACCCTCACTTTTTTTTTGGTGGGGGGGGGAGTGGTAAGGAATTAAAAGGCCCCTTAAAGAATTGTCTGGTAAATTAAAAACTCATACAAGAGGTTTTCCTTATTGATTAAACCTACCCTAAAATCAAGTTAACAAATTCTTAGAAGAGGTTAAATTTTGAAATCTTACAACCAACTTTAAATTAATTAGTCACAATAGTAAATAACTTGTTTTTTAGTGTTTTAAGATTTTCAAAATGTTTTTATGTTCTCATTTGCTCCTCTGCAACCATTATGAAAATAAGTAGTGAAAATACATACATCCCTATTTTTACAGATGAGAAAATTAATACTCGGGGGTCATACAGCCAATAAATATTGAGGGCAGTAGTTAAACCTAGGCTTTTTTTCATGATCCTACATCTAGCATTCTATCAATACACTAAGCATCTTGCTAATAAAAGGAAACAACCAGAAAATGACTCCTTGAGATTTACACAACCTTAGAAATTCTGACTTCATATAATTTCTTTTAAAATTTCAAGTCAGCAATGATGTTTAGACATCACAGTTTCAAATAATCTCAGGAATTCTAGAATGTACCTCCATGTTTTATTATTTTGACTTCAGGTAGTGAAGGTGAGGACAAAGAAGCATGTCATTCTCTTCATTAATAGAAAACAATAATTCTTAGTTATGACTATATACTATTAATCTGTAACAAAGGTTGATATTTATAACAGCATCTTCATGAACTGTCTGAATTCTCAAGAGAAGATTGTTGTATGTATTTTTATTACAATTTTGTTATTTATTCTATATTGTTGTATTTCAGTTATTTGTAAACTAGTTAGCCAGTTAAGTTGTGATCCCTTTTTTTTTTTGGCAAAGATACTGGAGTGGTTTGCTTTTTCCTTCTCCTTCTCCTTTCCTTCTCCAACTCATTTTACAGGCAGACAAGGTTAAGTGACTTGCCCAGGGTCACATAGCTAGTCACAGTATCTGAGGTCAGATTTGACCTCAGGAGGAAGATGTCTCCTTGATTCTAGGCCCAGTGTTCTATCCATTGTACTACCTAGCTGTCCTGGAGAAATTTTCATATATAATATATAATATATGTGTATGTGTATGAAAAGGACTTGAATTAAAAAATTAATAGAGTTAGAGGGTGATGCCATTTTGTTAATAATTTCTGAGTTATTATGATTTCTTTAGCCCAGAATCTGACACAGATCTGAGTACCACCCATTTCTTCCTCCTTCCCTCCTCCATCTTTGGAGAAGCCAGAATATTTACTGTATGCTGGTACTTCATCTGGACCAAAAGCAGATTTTTGGTTAGATTTTGCCATTTTGTTCAGTTCATCCTTCCTTTTGAGGGTCAAGGAAGGAAAGCCCTTGGTTACAATTATGAGCTCATTTACCAGACATTGGGTGGGGATGATTTGTCTTGAGCTATGTTGACCTGTTGAAGGGGATGGAGAGTAGTGGGGAGGGGGACAGCACTGTTGATAAGGGTTTGCCATGACTTGAAGGGAGTTCTCTAGTGACCAAGTATATGATTGTAGAGATGTGATTCTTGGTGTTCATGCTCATCAGCTTTTTACCCTGTGATGACTTAAGGATTTCCCCACTGTTGGAATTGCACTTTTAAAATGCACTGTAGGATAGAGGTACCATAGTCTTGTAGTAAGATGACATTTTTCCAGTACATTGTCTGTGATGTGATCCTCTCTCAGAAGAGTAGGATGCTAGGAAATTCTACCACGGCAGATGCTGCTACTTCCATGTTGCTATGTCAGGGGCTAACGATGGAATTAGAATCAAAGCCTGGGTTTGTTTCATGACCTGCACATGGTGGAAAGCAGTTTTACCTACTTAGATAACAATAATCATGTATAAAATTAGATTTAGGGAAAATTTAGGGAAAAACCTTACTAACCACTCAACTTTGGGGCAATTAAGGATGAAGTTAGGAGCAAAGATTTTTATAACCAACTATTCATCATCAAATGAAAGTTGAGGCACAATTGAATTTGAACATCACAGTACTATGCATGTGCTTGTAGAAATGGTATATGAGGAGTCACTATCACACTTGCCCTCTGTTTCCTATAATACTAGATTTTCTGGAAGATGCTATTTAGGAAAGTGAACTCAAATTTTAATGGGGTTTTCAAAAAGGAATGCTTTAATTTGTTGGTGGTAGGTGTAGAAAACATAGGAAATAAAATAAAGAAAACATGGTCATTGGACCCATAGCAATTGAACAATTCTGGACTTGTCTTATTGGTTAGGTAGATTGATGATAAATATAGGAGCTGATATTTTTTCTTTCTTTCTTTCTTTCTTTCTTTCTCTTTCTTTCTTTCTTTTCTTTCTTTTCTTTCTTTTCTTTCTTTTCTTTCTTTTCTTTCTTTTCTTTCTTTTGCCTCAAAAGACCACAGGAGGAATTCATTAAGAAATAAGTAAGAGATACAAGAGTTACTTTTTTACAAGTTCCTATACATGTAAAATACTGGTTTTGGGGTATCCTTTTATTTCCATTTTGGAGAACAGTAATCTCATGTTCATTGTTTTTAAGAACAATAAACATTAATTATCGTCAATAAGTGCAAATATTCTAAAAATATGCTTTAGTTTAATATTAACTCTTAGGAGTTAAGAAACCTAGAAGAGATTGGGGCTAGTGGAGGACAGAAGGAAAAGGAGAGAAGAGGAGGAGCAAATGAGAATGAACTTTGGCCTGAGAGCGGGATCTAGACTTTGCTCTGCTCCTTAGCATGTGGGTTTCTCTAGTCATTACTCTCATCTTTAAAATGAAGAGGTTGGACTACACTAGATGATACTTTCAAGTTTTAACATACTAATCCTATGAAGTAAGGACAAGTGGAAAGAGTATTGAAATTGGAATCTATGGACCTAGATTCATTTAAATGATACCAGGGTGACTGTCAAAGTAAATCATTCAATCTCTGAAGGCTTGCTTTATTTACCCACAAAATGAGAGAGTTTGATGAGATGACCTCTAAGAATTTTTCAGCCTCTCAATCTAATCTTATGAGAAGAGTTGGGTACTGATTTCTTTCACTGTGTTATTCTAGTGGTCCTCATTCTTATTTGTCTTACTGCCTCTGCCAAGGGCTAAGATGGCACTTGGTCCAGAAAAGATGTTTCATAAATGTTTATTGATTTGAAATTTTCTTTTGGACCTTGTAACCATAAGTTCTCATAGTCTTGAGTTTCTTTAGTCCTTAAATCTTTGGAGAGTCTTCTGAATGAAGTCATCAAAGAAACCAGCAAGAACTGGGAAGATTATACTGCACAGTAGATCCCCGATTTTATTTTTTTTTAAACTTTGTTTTTAAAAGGAGAGCAGAATTTAAGTGTCTTTTTTTTTAAACTTCTGTCAGAGCTTTAGATTGCTGGGTTATTTGCCAATAAACTTCAAAATCATCTGTGTGAGAATCTCGTCACTTTATTTTATTTTTTTAGGTTTTTGCTAGGCAATGGGGTTAAGTGGCTTGCCCAAGGCCACACAGCTAGGTAATTATTAAGTGTCTGAGGCCGGATTTGAACTCAGATACTCCTGACTCCAGGGCCCGTACTCTATCTACTGCGCCACCTAACTACCCTGTGAATCTCATCTTTTTAAAGAGAGATGTATTGAGTCACATACATTCAAAACCTTTTTCATTTGTATTCACTTAACTGGTATTAAATTTTCTGCTAAGAATAGTCAGCTTAATACATATCCAGAGAAGGAACTGTGGAGTTTAAATGAAGACCAAAGCTTATTATCTTCAATTTTTAAAAGTTGTCTTATTCATTGTCTGTTTTCTTTCTTCCGATTGGATTTGATTCTTCTCTTACATCATGATTAATATGGATCTGTTGTTTAGCATGGCTATAAATGTAGAGCTTATATCAGATTGCTTTCTATCAGGGGAAAGGGGGAGGTAAAGGAGTGAGGGAAAAGAACGTAAAACTCAAAACTTTACAGAAATAATGATTGGTAGAAACTACCATTGCATATAATTGGGAAAATAAATAAAATATTTTTTAAAAAAAAGGAAAAACAGGGGGCAACTAGGTGGCACAGTGGATAGAGTATGGGCCCTGGAATCAGGGGTACCTGAGTTCAATTCCGGCCTCAGACACTTAATAATTACCTAGCTGTGTGGCCTTGGGCAAGCCACTTAACCCCATTTGCCTTGCAAAAAAAAAAACCCTAAAAAAATAAATAAAATAAAAAAAGGAAGAACAAAAACCCTTATAACAAGCATAGTAAAACAAAATAATTTAAATAAATTTGCATTTTGACTATGTTAAAAAAAGAAAAGAAAGTTTACTTTCACTGAAATTATCCAAGAACACACTGGATTAGCATTTTTCATAGATATCACAGGGGCAACTCTGGATCCAATGAGAAATTCAACTATATAGCTTAATGGATAGTGGCAAAAGGACTACTTTTTTGGAGTAAGAGGACTTTCATTTCTGATGTTTATTACCTGTGTGATCCTGGGAAAGTCATTTCTCCTAAATCTGTGCTTCCTTATAAGTGAAATAAAGGATATGTCCTAGATGACCTCTAGGGTCCCTTCCAGCTGAACTTCTATAATTTATGACCATCCTTGGAGTACCATTGAATTCCTAGATGATTTCAAACTTGCTATGCTTATCTTTCCTTCCCACATTAATTCAATATACATTTTTTTTTAAAAAAGAGCATACAGGTTACATAAACTTAAAAACAATAGTACTTGGTTAAGACTTGAGGGGAAAAAAGGCACCCAAAATTTTAATGAGTATGTCTCTGTCTCTGTCTCTTTCTCACCATCTCTTTCTTTTGCAAGATTTCCCCAAATTTATAAGAGGATGTTCTTACAGACAATTCATTACTAGGATTAACTAGATAGACAGGTTATCAAGGCTCAGTAGTTTGATTTGATAAAGACAAAACTGTAAGATAGTAAGTTGTGGTTTTAAAAAAATCCAAACCCTTTCATATAATGTGTTAACATCTAACATTCATCTTTGAAAACTAGCATTTTCTCATGCATGTTTTCTCAGTGATGTTTAGAAGAAGGAAGGAAATGGGAAAAAATGCTATTTGCCAGATACTATGCTAAACACTTTACAAATATCATCTTGTTTGATCCTCACAACTATAATTATTCCTATTTTACAGTTGAGGAAACTGAGACAGAGTAACTCGCTTAGGGTCACATGGCTAGTAAGTGTCTTAAAGCTTGTTTTGAACTCAGGTCTTCCTTGTTCCAGGCCTGTTCACATTACACCTTGATCTTTTGGAAAACATGGATTTTTGAGGAAGATTCTCATACTCTTGGAGGTTTCTTCAAGCTATCTCACATCTTTGCATGTCTTTATACTTTAGCAATTTGAGATTTTTTTTATTTTAAAAATCTAGCTTATGTGTATATGTGTATGTGAGTATATGTGCGAATGTGCTTGTCTTGAAGACCTCAAGGCTATGTTCTGCTAGACTAGAAGTGGTATTTACAAAACATTTTTATTCAAACAATGTTGATGTCAAGAGATTTTGTAATCTTGTTAACATACAGGTTTGGTAATTTTCTCACATTTAAAAAATTTTTTTCCTTTTATAAAGTTCTGAACCTAACAAGTTAAATAAAATGAGTACTTCCATCACACAATAGAACAGATAAATCAGTTATCATGAAATACAAATCTCTATTAGGTAGAGCTTGCTTTTCTTTGTAAATTCAGCCTGTTGCCTTATTTTTTTATTACATTTTCTGAATATTTGGTTGCATTGAACTTGATGGGAGAGACAGTGTGTTGTTCTCATAGATCAAGATAATCTGGGCAAATCACTAGATAAGAGATGTCAAAGCCAAATAAAAATGGGGTCACCAAATCTATTTAAGTTTCCCTGTGGACCTCATATTGACCACATATTAATATTATATTTTATTGCATTTTTTTGTTAAATATTTTTTCCAATTCTATTTTAATCTGGTTCAGTCTGCCCTCCAGAGTGTCATGGGCTGCACGTGATGTTTGACAGTCTTTGCTCTAGTCATCTCTCTAACATGATAAATTGCAAAGAAGGTGCTGACCTGCCTTGGTCTTGGTAGCAGGTCTTTCCTTACCTCTTACTCCTCATACCAGGAAATCACTGCTACAGTCCCTTCTCCTAAGGAAGATAAGGAAAAAAACTTAGAGCATGACAATGGAGGAAATTTGGTCTTTAAAATCATAATCTATCAGGAAGATGTAAGTGATTTTAAATCCCTAACAAAAAAAAATGCCAAACACTGAAAGAAAATACCAATAGAATTCAGGGTGAGCAACATTCAAGAAGAAACAGTTGCCTCCTTACATTTTAATTTGGGCAGACTTCTTAGAAGGAGGTAGGTTTGATATGAGTGATGTATTAAGCAAATTTAATTTATGATCTCAGAGTTGGGACACTCATGGGGTCCTTTTCATCAAAAGATCTCAGAGGTTTTTATGAATTAAACAGGAAATGAGGGTCAAATGAGAATGAAGCCAAACCTTAAAAATTCTGCAAAATGACTGGAGGTTTTTTCCACCTGTACGTTTCACATTAACATTTATTAATTGCCTAATTTTTTTACAAGGTACTGTGCTAAATATTAAGGAGGTTAAAAGTGGACAAATTCAACTTTTACCCCCAAGGAGCCCACAAGCTAATGGGAGAGACCACAAGGAAACAACTATGTACTAAAAAAGCTAAATCTAGGATAAATAGGAGATATTTTTTTTAAAGGAAAGGTACTAAAATTAAGAGAGGGTGGGGTCGACTTCTTGCAGAAGGTGGGATTTTAGTTAGAACTTAATGGAAGCCCAGAAAGGCAGTAAGAAGAATGGAGGAAGGAGAGAGTGTTCCAGGTTGTAGGAGAGCCAGAGAGGAGAAGGCCTGGAGCCAAGAGATGAGTGTCTTGTTCCTGGAACAGACAGGAGGAGAACTGGAAAGGTAGGGACAGGCTAGGTTGTTGAGGGTTTTAAATGCCCAACAGGATTTTGTATTTGACTGTATTAAGATTTTTTAACAAAGGATTGATGATGATCGAAGGTTAAAACTGACATCTGTTTTTACTATTGCACGAAATGATCCTTTTAAGTCACTTCACTTATTGGAATGTAGATGATATACATACTTGTTGTATAATGGAGTATGTGATTTTTTTCCTTTTTACATGAAAGAAAATAAATTTTTTTTTTTGGTGAGGGGGGAGAGAGGGTAACAATAGTCATTGTTTGATGAAATAATCTTATATCTGTTAACACAGATTCAAGGAGTTTGGGGTACAGATTCACATTTTTAAGTGATATAATTTTTAATTTCTAATGGAACCCAAATATATTTAGCCCTTTTTTTTATTTGATGAGTTTCAGATGCCTCCCCTCCTTCCCCCTAGTTGCAAATACATTTTTCTTTCTTAGTTGATTTTACATTTACTTTTAAATGTGTCATATCCCTCCATTCTCTCCTCCCCTTCCCAGTAGAATGTAAGCCAAAGGAGGACAGGACTGTCCTCTTCACCTAACACTTCACATTTCTTTCTGTGTAGTAGATGCTTAATAAATGTTTCTTGAAACTGAATTTGAAATCTGAACAAGAATGTTGTGTTTCTGTGTGTGATAGCTATTTTAAAGTGTCTGTTTTTAAGGAAATGGGAATCTTTGTAAACAACTTAAAAAGAACAGATTGTGTTTATTGAACATGTTGACCTTGATTCACTTGAAGCCAGATGATGGGGTGGTAGTAATAATAACAGTAACAATAGTTAGCAGGTGTATAACCTTTTAAGTTTTGTAAAGCATTTTTCATATTTGGTTAGTTAACATTCACAACAGCCCTATGAAATAAGGCTACTATTATTCCTGTTTTTTTGGATAATGAAACTGGATATTAAATGAATCCTTGAAATTTCATTCTCTTTATCATCACCATTCTATTAACATTGTGTCACCAGGTTGGACAGTTGCTGTGGTGATTTCTGGGGCAACAGTTCAATTGAATTAGGGTCAGGTGCTTCAAATCTATTTTTTGCTTGTTTTATTACAACTCAAAGGTTTGTTCCATTTGCTCCTTTACCATGCATTGTTTCTTTTGACTAGTCCAATGGGTGTGACAGTTCACGGGTGCCTACATGCACACACCAGTGAGTAATATAGTCCTTGTCTTTATTTGGCCAATAGTTGCACATGGCAGGATCCGGAGTCCAGCCAAGCCCAATTAAGGAGATCAGCCCATTTTACCAAGAAGCCGTTTCACAAGATCTGCTGCTTCTAGAAGCCCTGTGGGAAATAGGTATCAATGGTAATTATCAACCTTGATTAGTCACCAGAACCACTTCCCTCTTATTTCCAAGCCACAGAAATCCACAGACTTCTGAATGGAGGGGTACTCTTAGATACTTATCAAGAAGAAAGGATGTCAGCTCACACTTAACCACAGTTATAAGCTCCATAAAACCTCCCACGTGAGAAACATAAACAAGTAACGTGTAGCATGCTATTACTGTTTTAAAAATAAACTGAGGTTTGAGATGGGTAATCCTTCTACTTCTCATTTTTGTCTGTGAGGGAGACTTGGTAGGTTTATATGTTAAATAAAAAGCTTAAAGTATTATCTGATAAGTTTGCCTGTAGAGAAAGTGAGGTTTTTGTAAGATATCCTACTACAAAAGGGAAGGGTGTTTTCATTTTCTGTTTAATGTGTTTATGCTTATAAGCTATGCTTTCTGCCAAGATGAACATTTTATTTTGCTCTGATCACCATCTTCATCAACCAAGGCATTACTTTCAAAATAAACCAATCCTGTATGGAACTTGTTCATCCAGAGCTGTTTGCATGTTGACTTCCCTCTTAGATTGTAAGCTCCTTGAAGGGTTTTTTTTTTGCCTTTTTTTTTGTACCCTTACCACTCAGCACAGTAGTTGCTTAATAAATGTTTATTGACTGATGTGTAAATTTTCATTGATTTAAACAAACAGCCCAAGTGATATCAATTAAATTTCATTGACTCAACAGTTATTTTTTCTTAATTTCTGTAAAGTTTCTTTACTTAATGGAGCTTTGTGTAGTAAGATGACCTTGGGTAATAATAGAATCTCTGTTAGCCTAGGGTAGATCTTCAACTTTGAACTTCAAAGGTCATCTTTGATCCTAATTTTCAGACTGGAATTTGAGACAAATCAAAGATAGAATTCCTTTTCTCTCAACTTTCTGAGATGACCAGTTGAAATCAAAGTTAGCTGCTAGTGATCATTGAATTCTGATCTTTATTGAGCATCAGAAATTTTTGTTAGTCATGTCTGGCCCTTCATGATCCTGTAGACTGCAGTATGCCAATACTGCCCATGGAGTTTTCTTGGCAAAGAGATTGGAGTGGTCTGCCATTTCCTTCTCCAGTGAATTGAGGCCAACAGAAGTTGCGACTTGCCTAGGGTCACAGAGCTGTTAAATGTCTGCAGGCCTTTGAATCTCAATTCTGTCCTTGCAACCTATGTACCCTTGGGAAAGTAATTTTATCTTTCTAGACCTTATTTCCCTCATTTGTGTTCTAATGAGGTTGGACTTACTGATCTCTGGCAGTCCCTTCTACTTCCAAAATTATGATTCTGTAAAATTTAGGGTTCCTTGCTTTAACTATTGTACCTTGGAAAGAGATATTTCATGAAGACCTTAACATTTCTTAGAATTTCTATACTCAAACATCATAGGAAAGTCCTGAGGATTCATCTATAAACTTCCAAAAAGGTGTTTGGTGGGTGGACCATATAAAGTGACTGGTCTTTTTCACTGCGTGCATTTCCATCATGTAAGGCTTTATTAATAAATGTTAAACAATTCGCTTGATGGTAATTGATATTTAAGACTGTTTTGGTAGCACAGTGAGGTGTAAGTACAGGATAGTGGAAATGAAGGGAATGGAGGTCATGCTAGGTTAGAAGGTAGGGGTGGAGGCATTGGAAAAGCATTGTGTGATAGTGAGATATTTGACTTGAATTTAGCAATGATGGGTTGAATGCTAAAGGAATATGAAGAAGGGCATGTTATGAGGAGTAACTAAAGAAACTGGGGTTGTTTATCCAGAACAGAAGACTCTGTGTGTATTCAGGTATCTGAAGTGTTATTATGAGAGAAGAATGAGCAGCAAAGAGGCAAATTTAGGCTTTGATGTGAAAACTAAGAACTATATAAAAGTGGAAGAGGATCAAAGACAGAAAAATGATTCATATGTATAAACAATTTTTGTAACAGCATATTTTTTTGGCAGCAAAGAATTGGAAACTACTAAAAGGGTGTCCATCAATTGGTGAATCCTTATCAAATCATGGTATATGTATGTGGGGAAGTAGATTGTGCCATAACAAATAATAAAAAACATTTAGAGGAATCTTGGAAGTCTTATATAACTTGATGCATAGTGAAGTGAGTAGTACCAGGAAAACAACTTATAGAGTGACTCCAGTATTGAAAAGAAAAGCAACTGTAAAAGAACTAAGAACTCTGATCAATGTACTGAGTCCAACTTCAAAAAAAACTCGACAGAGAGGTGATACCTATGGATGAGACCTATGTTTTCAGACATGACTTGTGAATGGAATTATTTTACTTGATTATTTCAGTTACTAGAGAAGGCTACTATTGAGGGGCAGAGAGTAAAATATTGGAGGATGAAAAGAAGTTTCAATGAAACATTTTAAAAATACACAGAAGATTGTTAACAAGGGGACCAATACTTATAGGGCAGTTTTTGGTACTTCTTTTAACATATGACTCTAAAATAAACACAACATTAAGGAATAGAGATTCATGATTTCATATTTTCTCTTCTTTGTATGTGGAAAGTTCATATTTTAAAAAATAAAGTGATGGGAAGTCTTAAAGCCAAAGCTAAATGTGCTGTATACTACTCCCCCTTCTCTCTCCCTGGTATTTTATATTGGGGATTCCTTTTGGGTGGGGTTGGGTTAGATAATTGATCAGGTCCCTTTCAACTTTGTAATACTCAGGTTCTTCAAAGAATCCTGTCATTTTCAAGAATATCCATCCAGAAGATTTGCATAACATTAGCTATCTTTAATTTTTCATAGTTTTTAATTTTCCCAACTACATACAAAGATAGTTTTCAACAACCATTTTTTTAAAAAAATTTATTTATTTAAGCCAATGGGGTTAACTGACTTGCCCAAGGTCACCTAACTAGGTAATTGTTGTCTGAGGCTAGATTTGAACTCAAGTCCTCCTGATTCCAGGGCCCGTGCTCTATCCACTGTGCCACCTAGCTACTCCCTCAACAATCATTTTTTGTAAGATTTTGAGTTTCACATTTTTCTCTGTCCTTCCCCCTGACAGAGAGCAATCTAATATAGGTTAAATATATTTCCATATTAATCATGTTGTGAAGGAAGAATCAGAATTAAAAGAAAAAATCATGAATGGGGGAAAAAAACATAAAACAAAACAAATTTAAAAAATTGAAAACAGTGAGCTTTGGTCTGCATTCAGACTCAATAGTTCCTTCTCTGGATTTGGATGGTATTTTCCATCACAAGATTGTCTTTGATTTTTTTTATTCTGCTGAGATGAGCAAGACCATCATAGTTGATCATAAGACAATGTTGCTGTTAATGTGTACCAATATTCTTCTGATTTTCCTCACTTCATTCAGCATCAGTTCATGTAGGTCTTTCTAGGCTTTTCTGAAGTGTGGTCACTTATGATGTCTTATAGAATAATAATACTCTATCATTCATGTATCACAATTTCTTCATCCTTTCCCCAATTGATGGGCATTCCCTCAATTTCCAATTCTTTGCCATTATGAAAAGAATTGCTATAAATATTTTTACATGTGAATTTTTTACCCTTTCTTGTGATCTCTTTGGGATATAGGCTTACTATTGCTGAATCAAAGCATATGCCTGGTTCTATTGACCTTTGAACATCCAGAAAGATTGGTCAGTTCACAACTCCCATCACCAATGTAATCCCCTCAATCATTGGTCATTTTCCTTTTTTCTCAAATTGGCCAATCTGATAGGTGAGAGATGGTACCTCAGAGTTGTTTTAATTTGCATTTCTCTAATCAATGATGATTTATAGCATTTTTTCATATGACTATAGATACTTTTAATTTCTTTATCTCTCAGCTGCTTGTTCATATCCTTTGACCATTTATCAATTGGAGAATGACTTGTATTCTTATAAATTTGACTCAGTTCTTTATAATTTAGAAATTAGTCCTTTATCAGAAATATTAGTTGTAAAAATTCTTTCCCAATTTATTACATTCCTTTTAATCTTGATGACATTGGTTTTATTTGTGCAAAAATTTAATGTAATCAAAATGATTCATTTTTTTTTTAATCATGTTCTCTATCTGTTCTTTGGTCATAATCTCCTCCCCTTTTCATAGGTCTGGCATTGTTACACAATTTTGCGTAAATGCTAAAGGTGTGCCTGGACACCCACTGTAGTGCATGTGATCTTTAGGAATGCTTGCCTTTCAGTTTTTGTTGCCATGGAGGAAACTTGCAATGAATGATAGGAAACAGCTGTTTATAACTTAGAAAGGAATCCAACCTCATGGAGAAATTTAACATTCAAAAGAACCGTTAGTGGGGAAATCCTTTCAGATGCAACACGTCAGAGATATGGAATGTAGTCTCTATGGCTCCCCCATCCTTTCCCTTGTCTTAGATATCTGTGGTTTTTTTTTTAACAGATCCACTTTAAGTAACTTCACCAAGGTTTTCAAAGTTGGCATTTTAGTATAGATCTTAAGAAAGTTGATGATCACTAGTGAAGCAGTAGTTGGACTCAGGAAGATATGAGTTCAAATCCCATTTTTATCTCAAATATCTACCAGCTTTGTGACCCTGGGACAAGTTGAATAAATTCTCTGAGATTCTGTTTCAGTGAGATAATATTTGTAAACTATTTAATGAGATAATATTTATAAAATGCTTATATAGTATTAAGACATATAAATTTTAGCTATTGTTATTTTTGGTGTCTATGCCATCATTTTATTGGCAAGATACTTGTGGCTCATTGTACAAAGTAAGTACAAAAAGAAACATATAGTTCTTGTCTGAGGGTGTGAGATTGATATGAAAGTGCTCAAATAGTAAATACTAGAACTGCATGGGGGAGATTTTGATCATTCAGTTGAACTTTATTTTATGAATAAGGAATCCAAAACTCAGAGAGATGGAGTTACTTAAGAACACTAAGCATCAAAAGCTAGTCAAGTGAAAGGTTAGATATGGAGAAAAGTATAGAATCAGAGAGAGGTATACGGGCACAGTTAGAAAGGGAGTCACTTTTCCCACTCTCTTACATTAATATATCCACTTTATTTGATCCACTTTATTCTGGTAATATTGTCTGTTCCCAGAATGATTTGGCCATTTTTCTGCCTATCCTCCCTCTCCCTCTCTCTCTCTCTCTCTCTCTCTCTCTCTCTCTCTCTCTCTCTTTTTTAAGATTTTTCAAGGCAATGGGGTTAAGTGGCTTGCCTAAGGCCACATGGCTAGGTAATTATTAAGTGTTTGAGGTGGCATTTGAACTCAGGTACTCCTGACTCCAAGGCCAGTGCTCTATTCACTGCGCCACCTAGCTGTCCTCTATCCTCTTTCTCAAACCTTTTTTTTTTGGATTAAGAGAAGAAATGTTATTCTCTTAGCTAATGTTTGTAGTTTATTTCATGAGAACTAGTATGAATGTACATTTTTTCCCCTCAAGGATTCAGAATTTCCAACATCACACTTAATAAAAGACCAAAGGACAGCACCATGGGAAGAATGTTGCTTATCTTTGCCTTGTAGTGTCTTAAACGTTAGAAAATTTCGTTAAAAAAGAAACAGAACTTCTATTTCATGGGAATAGATACTATTCATCAATAATCATATGTTGGCATTTGCCTCTGTCCTGTTTTAAGTATTCTTACCAAAAGTTGTCCTTCTAGGCCTCTTCTCATCAATATCAAAGAAGTAGGGGAGTCTTTCAAACTTAGTTTGGTATTATTGAGTTAGGGTTTGGTTCATACTTTTTTTTTTTTGCCAGAGTCTGTACAAAAGGATTTGAATAGGGTCTGGAGAGATGTGGGGGAGCCTGAGGCTACCTTTGGATTTTGATGCTTGGCAGAGGTACACAGAATTAATTTCTAGTGGGCACTGTGATTGATCCTTGTCATAGATAGTCACCCAATGAGTTGGAGAGCTACTGCCCAATTCATTGTTTTTGTAAACTATAGTTATAAGACAGAAGGAAAGAGCATTTGACAACCTTCTGAGCTAAAGTTTTGGCAAGCTCCAATTCAAAACAAAAATTCATCAGCACGCTGCAATCTGCATTTCAGACTGCTCCCTGTGGTGCATTAGTGATGGTCTGTGCAGGGTGATTGCAGATGGGATGCTCTTACTATGACCTCAGAACACATCATTTAGGCAAATGGTAAAGTGCTTTAGTCATCTGAAAATTTGCCAGCCACTTGTTTTTCTCTCTTTGCTATATTGAAGGTGACCAGAGTTTGATCTTCAAGTCTATTTTTAAAGAAAACAATCTGCTATCTATCTGCACTTTTAATTTCCTACTCCTCTCTCCTATGACTATATACTACAATTATTTATGTTAATCATTTTATAGTATTTTATACCAAAAGCTTTTTACATACATTTATTATTTCATTGGATCCACCTTTGTGAAGAAGCTAAAAATTATAGCCATTTTACTGATAGGAAACTGAGAATCTTCTTAAGTTTAACTTACTGCTGATTGTGTGATGTCACAGATTGTTTGATGACAGGTCTATGACTTAAAATTCAGGTCTTTTTTAATTTCTGTGTTGTTTTTATTTAAATATGTGAACTCTAAGTAGATCTATGCTAAATATCCCAAGGTGGTGGGAGTGACCATCATGATTTATTTTGATAGTTCCTTTGCTAACTCCTTAATAGTATTTTGAATTTCAAACTATTTTTTTTAAGAAAAGTAGTGACTTAATCCCTAAATTCTAATGTAGTGTGGTATAGGTCTGCAGACTCAAGTGATTCAGACAAAATCAACATTTCTGCTGTAAGTGTGCTTTCATTAAGCCTTAGGGTTTTTGTTTTTGTTTTTGTTTTTGTTTTTTCTTTTTTAGGAGTAAACGAGTTCTCTAAGGAGATAGGCCTGGACTTGTCAGAAGGCTGGGGTTTAATTCTTGGCTTCACCTTTTACCAGCTGTGACTGTGGTCACATTATTTAACTCTTTTGAGCCCTAGTCTTTTATTTTATAAAATGAAGTCTCTTCTGAGGAAAGTTTTTGCCAAACCTTTAAGAAATCTCTAAATATGAAATTGGGGCAGAGTCAAGCCATGGGAGAACAATTAGCTGTGGGCTGGTAAATGTTTAACAACTGGTTCTCTGGGGTGGGGGGGGGAGTACTTTTAATCTTCATTATTAACTTTTTCTTCTTTATTTTCTTAAGTGTAGCATTCAGCAACACATTAAATCAAACCTTGTAGTAGCATTTGCCATTTCCCAGGTGTAAATAGTCAAACTGAAAATTTAACCATCAGGAACTCCCATGAGCCAACTCCTGCACACTCTTGATTACCTATTTCCTTTGAATCTTAGAGAGAGGAAACACATCATTGCGTTGTGAAAGATTCTGGATTTGGAGTCTGGATCTGGGTTTGGATCTTAAATTAATTTCTTAATAATTCTGACCTGGGACAAGAAATTTAAGATTCTGGGTCTCAGTTCCTCATCTGTAAAATGTAAATTGCTGATTTCTAAGTTTCTAAAGCTATAATGCCCTGATCTTCTTTTATCAACCTTGAAACAAAAGTTGTTTCAGAGAAAATTCCTTTATCAATGTAAAGTCCCTGGAGTCATAGCTTTCCCTTATTCCTGTCATTTATGCCCCAGTGCAATAAAAGAGACTCATTACTTGTGGGGTACACAAATCATTGCGGGAGGAATCTTTTGGCACCTAGGTGACCCAATGCATAGAGCACTGTATCTGTAGTTAGGAAGACCTGCATTCAAATCCATTCTCAGATTCTATGTGATTTTGGACAAGTCATTTAACTTTTGTTTGCCTCATCTGTAAAATGGGGATAATAATCATACCTACCTCAAAGGGCTGTTATAAGGATTAAATGAAATAACATTTATAAAGAACTGTGTAGACTTTAAAGTGCTGTATTTAATATTGTTGCCATAATAAATATTAGTATAAACTATGTATGTCTACCAGAAGTGATAGTTATAGTATGTCATGTTACTCTACTAGGTGGGTACCAGTTATCTCCAAGTTGTATCTTTCAGAGAAACATCATTTTTGTTGTTGTTGTTGTCATCGTCATTTTTTCTTTTTTTCACATGCATATACATATTTATGTTACATAATTTCCTTCTACTCTCCCTTCTCATCCCCATCCCCAGGCCCTCATCAGTCTGGTGAACATTGTACATACATTTGTGTTTAACATATTTACGTATTAGTCATTTTCTGTATAGGGAATTAGGATTAAGGGAAAAGAAAGAAAACCATGAAATAAGAAAGAAAAACAAAAGAGAAAATTTTAAAAAGTTAACATAGTTTTCATTAAGATTCTGTAGTTTTTTCTTTGTTTTTCTTCCTCTGAATGTGGATAGCATTGTCCATAAATGATCTCCCAGGGTTGTCCTAGCTCAGAGACACATCATTAAGTTTACAATTTAGAAATACCACTAATGAATTCATTATTCAAAACTCTGGAGAGACATATTCATATACTTGAAAAATATGAACTGTAATTTTAGTTTCATGTTGCTTATTCTCATTGGAGAATTTTTAGCAAAGAGGTCTATTTGTGTGGAGTTCTCAGTCAACCATTTCTTTGACTCATACATTCCTTGATGCAGGAAGATCTATGTTTATATGAAATATGGGGAAGACCCCCCCCCCTTCTTCTTTGTTAGCTACAGATGAACAGCTGAGCCATTTTTCATTTTCTTGTTTTTAAGGGGACTTCCGATTCAAAAGCAGTTCTGACCTGAAGCAAAGCAAATAGTTTACTCACTCACATTTGAGCAGTCACTCCCTGGCTTGGAATGCAACTTATCTCACCAATGAATGAAAAAATCAAGGTTTACTTGGTTTTTAATTGTTTTTAAATAATTGCCCTAAAGGTAGAGTCCTATCTGGGGGAATTTCCCTTTCAACTCTCTTGTCTCCTAGAATCATAGCTTGCTAGCAGTTTTTCTTTTCTGATGATCTGAATTGTCTTGATATCTAGGGCAATTCCAGAACATTCAATATGGAAAACCAAAGGCATGGGAGTAGAATTATTTTTGAAGGCAAAACTTGTCCCTTTGAGTGAGCTTCCATTATTCCTGCTTATATCTCTTGATTTAAAAAAGTCAGTCTTTCTTCTCTATGCTTCCCTTAACACATCTGAGTACACTATTTTCTAGAGTATCATGAGAGCAAGAGATATTAGGTACTGAACTGTCCAAAATATTCCACAGAATACAGGTGGAAGAGAGGAGGACAGAAAGCTTCTTTCTGTTGAATTTGGAATGAATTTGGAAACTGCTCTCAGTAAATCAAATTTAAGTTTGGCAGGTTACAGGAAATGTACATTAAAGAGGATTAAAGACTTTTTCTTTCCTTAAATCCATTATTAGTGTCTCATTGTGTGACATCTTTAGGTATTTTGTTTTTTTAATCTTAGCAGAGAGCTTTTTCTTACAGCACACTTTTTTTTCAGTTCAAGAAATATTTATTAAGATTTAGATCTTTCAACAAAAATGTGCATAACCTTTGATCCAGCAATACCACTACTGGGTCTATACCCTGAAGAAATTATGAAAAAGGGTAAAAATATCACTTGTACAAAAATATTCATAGTCACCCTGTTTGTGGTGGCAAATATTGGAAATAAGTGAATGTTCTTCAATTGGGGAGTGGCTTAACAAACTGGTACATGTATGTCATGGAACACTATTGTTCGTTCTATTAGAAACCAGGAGGGATGGGAATTCAGGGAAGCCTGGAAGGATTTGCATGAACTGATGCTGAGCTAGATGAGCTGAACCAGAAAAAAACATTGTACACCCTATCAGCAACATGGGGGGGGGTAATGGTCATTACGCATTCCATCAGTGCAACAATCAGACAATTTGGGGGTATCTGTGACGGAGAATACCTATATTCAGAGAAAGAATTGTGGAGTTTGAATAAAGACCAAGGAGTATTACCTTCAAATTAGAAAAAAAAAAGATTTAGACCCTTGTTCTTCTGGAGCTTATATCCTAACATTCAAAACATACTCCCTCTTATGGTGCCCAAGGATACAAAAACAAAATTTTGACAGCAGCTCCCTTATGCCTACAGAGGTTATATTCTATGGAGACAATACATACCCATATAGCTAGATACAGGGGATGAGAGGGCTTGTTTGAATTGACTGCAGTTAGGGTGATGGTGAAAAATCTTGTTCATTGACTTGAGAGAATTAGAGATGATTTCACAAGACTTGCCATTTTTGTTAGATTTTAAAGGAGGATTAGGAATTTCATAGTCAAAGAAGTAGAGGGATGATAGTCTAGTATCCAACCAAGAGTGAGGGGAAGCATGACTGGGTTTCTTCCCATAAAATAGTGATGTTGGGAGTCACCAGGGAGCAGAAGAGGTTCTCAGGGTAATCATGCTAGGCAAAAGGAAGTTGAGGTCTAGTGTTAGAAAGTACTTGTAAGATCAAGTAGTCTAGGGGGCTGCTAGGTGGTGTAGTGGATACAGCACTGGCAGGAGTACCTGGGTTCAAATCCAGTCTCAGACACTTAATAATGACCTAGCTGTGTGGCCTTGGGCAAGCCACTTAACTCCATTGCCTTACAAAAAACAAAAACAAGATCAAGTAGTCCAGGTCCTTTACTGTTTTTGTTTCATGGACCCCTTTGGCAGTCTGGTGATGTCTATGGATCTCTTCTCACAACAATGTTTTTAAGTGAATAAAATAAAAATACATTGGGTTACAAAAGAAAATAATTATTATGATATTTAAAACAAAAGAAGTTCAAGGGCCTCCCAGATAAGAACCCTGGACTTCATCCAACCTTAGGAAACTGAGATTTAGAGGGTCAAAGTAAATTTTTCATTCCTGAAACTTTTCAGCTGTGACATCAAAGACTGTTTGGAGTTGTGGGTGCTTCCGGATTATAACATCCTTAACTGACCTTGAAAGCTTGGAATTTCAGACAATATTATTTTAGATGATTTGCTAAAAGCACAGAGAAGTCAATTTAGATTGTGATTAGAGTTGTCTTACTTGACCAATTCTTACTAGACTAGAATTGTTTCTGACTCTCTCCTTAAATATTGATGTAGGGACAGAATATAGGTTTGTTGTTGTTTTTTGGTAAGTTGCTACCTGATTACTTTAAGAGAGGAGGGCTGACCCAAGCTTACACCTACAACCTTGACTCTTTTCACAAATCCTGGTTAGAGAAAGGACGGTCACAAATAGTGAATAAAACTATTTTTCCAAGGGAGGAACATTGAAAAAGACCTGCAGTTTTTTGGAAAGTTTGACTTCTGCATTGATGAAGAAAACCTTCATATTGGCAACTAGTAAACATTTATCAAACACTCATTGCCTGACAGATTTTGCTAGGCACGTGGAATACAAAACAACTGTTCCTGCCCTCAGGGAGATCGCATCTATTTGTGGAGAATCTTTTTCTTTTTGTTACTAGAGGATGGGATGGAGGTGATTAGTGGAAAATCACAGGTGTTAAAAAAAACAAAACCATTGTATCAATAAATCAACATGCCCCACCTCCCAGGTACTTAAGGATGTTGATTCTTTTAGTGTGGTTGAATCATCTAATATTTTGAAATGAATAAATGATATTTATTAAATATTTAATAGACAAACCCACATAAAACCACTTATTAAGGAGCAGGGGCACCCTTCTATCTCTTAACCCCACCTCACATCCCTAAGAAAAAACTGCTGCCTTTTCTTACCTTCCACAACAGTTCCTGGCATCACTATATGCTTGATTTTCCCAGTCTTAAAAACCTTGAAATATATCTTCAATTCCCCCTTTTTCCTTTTTTTTTAAATTCACTTCCAAAGAGCTATGAGTTTTTCCTTGGCTTTATTTCAGACACCTGAGGCTCTTTTCTCCATGTTTTCCTTGTTCCTAGAACAGAAAAAGCTCTAATCCTACCTCATTTAACCTGTCTGGGGCTCAGTTTTCTTACCTATAACACAAGGCAGTTGCACTATATGAACTTTAATGACTACTCCATCTCTAAATTTGATGATCCTATCTCATCTCACAATTTCACAGTCATGCATGTGGGTGAGACTTTCCCCTTTCCTCTTCCTTGTCCTTTGGTCTGTTTGGTTGCTTGGCCTGACCACAAGGGTGTGAATGCATCTTTAGGTTCTTTAAGCCTTGATAATCAGATTGGATTATTAGGAGTGAAGGAGGGGCAGTTAGTTTGGAATGTGCTGTGAATACTGACCTATGCTGTGGAGGAAGAGAAGGACATTTCTATCTCTTGGTCCTCCTAAATACTTCTGAGGATGCCACATTTTGGAAAACAATTGATAATTGATAACTGTGTTTTTGTTCAACTTCATTGTTTTTGAGGATATGCTTGCAAATGGCTTCACTGTTGTGAATTGCCTTATTAGGTCAATAGAATTTAGCTATATGTGCCTCAGTCTCACTGATATAAGAACCTAAAGAATGACAGTGTTATCTTTTGGAGAATTATAAAGTATAAATTACACTTTGACTTATAGAAATATATGTAACATTTGTGTCTCATAGAAATATATGTAACATTTGTGTCACATGGATCCATATGTGATTTGCAGGAGGCTTAAGTCACTATTTGACCATTTAAGAGAAGAGGGCTGTCCCAAGCTTACCCCTACAAACTTGATTCCTTTCCACCAAACCTTGGTTAGAGAAAAGACTATCACAAATAGTGAATAAAATAATTTATTCGAGCAAATAATAAACAGAAATTGGAGGAGTTCTACAATATAGAACACACTAGAAAATACAAAGGAATAATTGAGTTTTTTAGATGAGAGAGCATGATAAGATCTCACTCAACTGAGAGGTCTGGACTTCACTTAAGCCAAAATTCCCCAGAGTCTCATCTCTAGGTAAGAAAGCTAAAAATCAAGAATTTTCTGAGTTGCCAGCTACCACTACTTGTCTGTAGCCTCCAGACTTTCTCTTTCTTCCTCTCTCTTCCTTTCTCTCCCTCCCTCTTGCCCGCCTCCAAAAGCTCTTATGGTATACAAAATGATCCTCTTCTTGTCTAAAACTTGAAAAGCTTGGGATAGGAATAAGGACTAGATCTTCAATTTTGTTGGGGTAGAATTCTCGTATATTGACATATTATAGTTAATACTTCAATCTCTTTTATACTCCTTTTTTTTCCTTTTCTTTTTCTTTCAGTGAAGCTTGGAAGGTTAGTTAATCATCCTAGTACTCAAAAATGTATGTTTTTAAAATGTTTTATTTACCTGATTACATTTGGAACTGAACTGTTCTGCAGAACTGAAATTTCCAGAAAACTGTAACTGATCCTTTTAAAATTCCATATTTTTAAAAGTCATTTGAATATTAAGTCACTTATAACATATATTGCCTATTACCCTTTCATACTATGGAATGAGTACTGAATCTGGCTTTACAGACCCCAAATTATAGACTTTTATTTGCAGAGCCTTGGGCCTCAGTTTCCTCATTTGTAAAGTGAGGGATTTGAACTAGGTGATCTCTGAGGTTCCTTCAGAATTTCATCTCTGATTCTATTCTTGCTGTCATAATCATAAATTATTTAACTATAATGGGAAACAGAAAAGCTTTGGTGACTATTGTGGTATCACAATAGTTTGTCCATAAAAAAAATGGCACCAGACATTGGGTCTTCTTTTTATCTAGTTTTTCCTCTTTATTTCCTTGCAATCAGATGCCTCCTCCTGCTGCTGTCAATATCCTGCCCCTAGCTGATCCTTGATCTGCTTCTGATTTGAGACATTTAATCCCTTGTAGATTGGATTGGGAAATCAACCATTGTATATAGATTTTTAAGAGTATAAAGGGTCTAAGACAAGACCTTGAGCCTTTTATTATGGGTAAAAACTTTCCTTATTGTAAATTGTGAACCAGATTCTCAGAACCTCTTCTAGGACTAACGATGATTAGGAAAGGATACAAGGAACCAAAGTATCTTTCTTTGGGGGTGGGGTTGCCATTTAATTGGATAGATAGTCAATCACCTAGCATTTATTAAATTCCTGCTATGTGTCAGTACTATGCTAAGAGCTGAGAAGACCAAGAAAGAGGGAAAAAACTCCAAACAATCTGTTCTCAATGAGCTCATATTCTAGGGTAGATAACATGGAAAACAATTGCATACAAATAGAATATATATTTATAATACATACACACACACACACAAACAAGATTCATATATATATATATATATGTATACACACACACATAAGACAGTTTCTTGGACATGCTAGACCTTAATAAATGCTTGTTGGATTGAATTAGTTGGAAGTGGGACAAAGGAAAGATGTCTCAAATGAAATGTTGAATTATAGCATGCTGTGGTCCAATGGAGAGCTCAACAGTTTCTTTGGCTTGAGCCTTTATACCCATAACTTCCAAATCTGTATTTCTCTGTCCCTTTTAGACCTTGTTCACCTGTCTGTCCCATCACTTTCTCAGGATCCTATGTTCCCAAATAAGCTAATCTACTCAGTTTTCTTATTTCTCTCTGTCTTTTTTTCCCTTCAAATATTTACATTAACCTTTTGAGTGATTTTCTTTTAAGTAAACAAATTTTAAAAATTTTCAGTCTATCATTTCTCTCTCCATCCATCTCCTGCCTAAGCATTCATTTATTTCTATCTCCACAGGGACCACCCAAGTCTAGGCTTTCTTTTTCTTACTCCTTAACCTGCTTCCTGTTAGCAGTTATTTCTGATTCCCTCTTTCATTCATTCATGCATGCTTAATCTTCTTTAAATACCTCTTTCAACATATCGTTATTGCTCAAACTCCAGTTTAGCTTTTAAAACTTCCTATAATCTACTGCAGCCGATGGATCTGATGTTATTTTTTTCTCTGCTCTGTAAAATAAAGTGCCCATTTCAGTCAAGATGTCTGGTTAATGACCTCTACATGTACCATACTCAGTCCTTCAGTCTCACAGGTAAGTCTGTACTTACCTATATGACCTTTACTTAGGGTTTTGATTCTTAGGAGAATGTTTTTTCTATATACATTATATATATATATGTGTATATATATATATATATATATATATATATATATATATATTCATGTTGAATAACTTAAATTTTCATTCCCTTTATGAAATCTGCCTTAACTGTCCTAGTTTATAGTGATTTTCCACTCTCTTCTTGAGCTTGGAGCCAGCTAGGCTGTACAGTGCATAAAATAGTGAACCTGGAGTCAAGAAGACCTAAGTTCAAATTTAGTCTTACTATCTGTGTGATCCTGGACAAGTCACTTAACATTTGTCTATCCCAGTTTCCTCATCTGTAAAATGGAGATAATGATAACACTTCTGGGATTATTGTGAGGTTCAAGTGAGATAATATTTGGAAAGCATTTGTCAATCAACAAGCATTTACTATGTGCTCAAAATGTGACAGGTATTGGGACAGATGATAGGAAGACCAAAATAAAATAATCCCTGTTCCAGAGGAGTTTATATTCTATTGGGGGAAATAAAGGTTGATCAATTTTATACATGTAAAAATTGTGTACATATATTATAAGTCTATATATGTTTGTATGTGTTTAGATAACTATATGTAAAAATTGTATACATATATTCTTATAAGTCTATATATGTTTGTATGTGTTTAGATAACTATATGTAAAAATTGTGTACATATATTCTTATAAGTCTATATATGTTTGTATGTGTTTAGATAACTATATGTAAAAATTGTGTACATATATTCTTATAAGTCTATATATGTTTGTATGTGTTTAGATAACTATATACACATGTAGTTTGTGTGTACACACAGAATGAATACAAGGTGACTCAAGGAGGAAGAACATTAGCAGCTGTAGGGGTAGGAATTGGGTCAGGAAGACTTTCATTTAAAAGGCAGTGAGAGAAAAAAAAGGAATCCATATGTGGAAATGGGGGTAGAAAAGTTTATTCTAGTGCAAAAGTACAAAGATGTGAGATGGAGTTTTAGGTATGAGAAAAAGCAAGGCCAGTTTGACTAGGCGAGGAGGTGAGGGGTGAGAAGAGACTAATGAATAATAGGTCTGGAGAGGTAGATAGAAGTTAAGCCCACTAAAGGAGCAGGTATCTAAGGTATAGTATGAAGATCACTGTCTCTTAAGTCAAAAGACCTAGGTTCAAATCCTACTTCTTTATTGATTGTGACCTTGGTTGATTTAACATCTCTCTACCTCAGTTTTCTCATTTGTTAAATGAGGGTGTTGTGGAACTAGACCTCTGACATCCCTTCCAGATCTAACAAACAGTAAACAACTGAATTCTGTTGAATAGTGAGATGATTTGATCTATGCCTTTTGATAGCTGTGTCAAAGAGACTGAGGCAGGGAGACTCAAATTTAGAATATATTTGCCCAGAGTGGGCTTTTGATGTCTGGAAGGAAAAAAAAGGTGGATTTTATTGGATTCAAGGAGAAAGCAATTTACCTGTACAAGTTGTATAGACAAAGTGATGTCATACTTTTTGATTTGTAACTCATTCTTAGAACTGCCTTTTTCTTGCTATGCTTTCCTTATAAAATGCAGTTTGGATGGCCCCTTATCTCTGGAGGTAAGACTCACCTTTGTTTTAAAATGTAGTTTTAAAATGGGGGCTTAATGTTTTATTAAGTTTAGATGATGTAAGTCAGATAATAACTATCCTTAAAAACCTAGAAATGCCTAACTATACTGTCACTGACTTTTTAATCTATCTTGTTAATAATAGATGTTCTGGAATGGGTAGGGGATGCTGAGTTGCATTTAAGCACAGATGATTGTGTTTTTACTTCAGTTGTGGCCAAGGTTTTCACTAATGCCCATCTAGACACTTTGTCCCATCATGAATCGAGCTGTCTGAACTTGCCGGGGCTGTGCAGGTGCTCTTTATTTTAATGTGCATCGTATCTATTTGCTCAGGGAAATTGGCCTTTGAAAGTGTTTTTTGTTGAAACTTGAAGAGCCAGGTGCCTCCAGCAAGAGCGAAGACAGGCTCTGGTTTTAGTAGGCTTTATTGGAAATTTGCTGAATACAATTTGTTAACAAGAAAATGGGCTATGTTTTGGCCAAGTGGAGTAGATTATTAGATTATTAAAGCACGAGCTGCCTTTTGATTCCTTCATTATGAAGTAAGCCTGAGTATTATTATAGCCCTCTTATTATTGCCATACACCTAACTTGGGGCAGCTCCACTTTAGGAGATGTCTTTATTCTACTACAAATTAAATTTTGGCCTAATATTTGGCATCTGCTTCTCTTGAGTGTTTAATCAACTGGGCACAACATAAGATGTTACTCAGCCAGTAGTGAAGGAGGATCTCTATTAAAATGTAAGCTCTTTAAAGGGAGGGACTGCTTCACATAGGGCTCAGCATTCACAGATATTGTCTTTTGTTCTGGAGGACCATGACATCAGGGAGATGATGCCATGACATGAACATGATTCCAGACTCACTTTCTTCTCTGGAACCATCTGAATTCAGTGGCCAGATGAAAATAAGGTTGACTGGAGATTCCTTGGATACAGTGGGAGACCTTGATCTTTGTGAGCAAAGGTCAGATCTAAGTATGTTCTTTAGAGGCAGTCAAATTACATTTATTAAATACCTACCAGGTAGTAGTCACTGTACTGAGCATTGGGGCTACAAAAAGAACCAAAAAACAGACTCCATCCTGAAAGAGCTCACAATTTAATGGGCATATTTGTGCAAACAACTCTATACAGGAGTGTAGCAAATATCTAATAAATGCTTGTTTGGGAATGATACCTTCCCCAAGGTATCATAATGGCCATCTCAGGAGATGATTTAATACAAAAATGATGCTATGGATAAACTTCGTAGACATGGTCATTCACTGTGACTATTTAGTGCTTTCCCCTCTGCCAACTGCTTTTTAGAAAAAATTTAAAGTACTACAAAAATGTTAGCTATTTGCTTCTGACCCACCATCAAGAGGTTAATATATGTTTTGAGTTTTTTTTCCTTCTGGTAATACGTTTGAGGTTTGCACTGAGCCATCTGCACCATTGTGGTTGATATCTCCTTATAACCAGTGGCACCTAATTGTGAACCTGTTGACTAATGATAAAATGAATTATATTTTCTCCAAAACCAACCAACTCATTTAGGGATTGAAACTCTGGACTGCAGCCTCATTATCTCTGTACTTGGTTTGAACCTACTCCTCTTGGCAATGCTTGAGTTGGAATTCAGTAAGTCATGTTTTTCTATAGGAAACTTGTTTTCCATATGTGTGAATTGGTTATTTTCACAAGGCTAAATACCCTTTCCCACGGCCTCTTCACTATTAGTATAGCTAGCTGGATGCATTTCTGGGGTCAAGGCTTAGGAATCTGACCTATGGGCTTTAAAGTAGGTTGTCTTTTGGAGGGAAGAACAGAATAGTTTCTCCAGTTGTGTATTCTCTTCTAGAAACACCTGTTGAGCTTATTCTTTGTGAATTTCATAGCATGCTCCTTTTTTTCTTTTTCTTTTATTGGGGGGAGATGAGGACTCCCCATTTTACTCAGATTAGAGTACAGCAGACACTCGTAGATGTGATCTCACTCCTGATTTGCACATAAGCTTTGACTTGCTCCACTTTTGCCCTGGGTCAATTTACCTTCATCTCCAAGGGGATCCACCATAATGGTATTTGACTTAGTGTGGAGAATTTCAGATCTCAAGTGAACCTCCACTCTCAGCCTCTCTAATAGCAGTGATAGTAGGTATGTACTACCATAGCTGATCCACAGCTTACAATTAAGAAGTCTACTTAGATGTAGTTGACTTTTATCTTTTTAGGAATATTTCCTTTCCTCCAAAGTTTGAGAGTTTTACTTGTAGGAGCAAATTATTTAATGTGTTACTGGATTCTGGAGCACCCACAAAGTGGAGAGAAGTGGATAAGTTTTAAAAAGCATTATGTTGGAAAGGGGTCCATAGACTTCTTCAAACTGTCCACACACAAAAAGGATAAGAAACCTTGCCCTTGACTGTACTTCATCACACACCAGTACCAGTCATATTTGGAAAACAATTTAATGTTGCCTTTTCAGCTTCTTAAGGCAAACCATCCCTCATTACACTTATTTATAGCATTTACATTTTGATCCACAGTTTTGCTTTTGCATGTGTATGTCTCTGTTGCAGTGCAAGTGTTTCCTTTGGTTTTGTTTTTAAGCTAAGAAGCAGGCCAGTACATGATAGAGTGAAACAGGGATGTTCTCTGTGCAATAAGTATACCACAGACAGATATTTTTGTTTCTGAAGCCCTTGGGGCATATGGGTCTGTACTGACCTGCATTGAAGACCTACCTATCATTTTCCTTCTCTAGTCCTATTGTTTCTTTGTCTGTCTCTCAGTTTTCAGGTTCTTATTGACATACAGGGAAACTGGAATGCTTAATTAACTTTAGGTGTGGTTTATAGAGGCTCTTAAGTTTACTTAATCTAAGAAAGTAAAAGCTTAAATTTCCCTGAAAGTATTATTTTCTTCTTAAATATTTCAATTTAACGAGGAAATAGGCTGGCATTCAGGATGGGAGATCCCTGTGAATGACATAAATCTTTAAATCCTAATTTAGTCTCTGTGCCCCTGCCCCACCAAGTATCAGAGATCTAGAGCTGGAAGTGACCTAAAAGGCCTTCTTATTTAACCTTCCTCTTTTTATAATTGGGGAAATTGAGGCCCAAAGAGGCAAAGTGATCTGCTTGAGGTAACAAAGGTAGTAATAGTCAGGAAGAATTCAAACCTAAATTCTGTGACCCACAATCAGTTCCTCCAGAACCAGTTGGGTTAGTGGCCAGATATAAATCAGTTAAGTGACTTGCCCAAGGATACACAGCTAGTAAGTGGCAAGTTTTTGAGACTGAATTCGAACTTCCCACTGCCTGTCTCCAAGGCCAGTGCTCTATCCAAGTGACAAGATAGCTATCCAGCTATATAACATATTGCCTTGGGTTTTGATATCTTATAAACCTGGAAGACACCTTAGAGGTCTAACCTCATTTTATAAACAAGAAAACTGAAGCCCAGAATGTACTGTCTTGCCCAAGGACTCAGTCCAGTATTCGCTAGTCTTATTGAGGTGGGGGGGAGTCTGTTTGCTGATATCTCATAATTTTAACATGAAAGCAAAGTAAAATTATAGAATCATAATATAGGAATAGACATCAGAAATACTCAAATTCAGCCCATTCCTAAATAATGATCTCCTTTAAAACAGTCCAACAAATTCTTGTCTAGATTATCTTGTATTCTTGTAGTGAGGCCATCCCACTACCTCCTGAGGCAACTAATCATATTTTGGGGTAGATTTTGCAGGAAGTTTTTCCATATATATATCATGTGGGCATATGCCTCTCTGACTTTTACCCATTATTCTTAGCTTTTCCCTTTGTTACTGCTCCTAACAAGTGTGATCTCTCTTCTGTCATGTCATTTTTAAGTTTCCTCTTCTGCAAGTCAAAGATTCCCAGTTCCCTTGATCATTCTTTAAAGGGTCTAGCTTTGAACTTTTTTGCCACCCTCTTCATCCACAGAACCCCACTGCATGTTATCAGTATCCTTTTGAAAATGGGACATTTAAATGGTTCAAAACTGAGATGTGGGCTAAGAGTCCAGTAGAACAGTGATTACTTCATGTTCAGCATACAACACCTCTTATTTCAGACTAAAAATTCATTAGCATTTTGGGGGTTTGTCATGAGCTTGGAGTTCACTAAATCCCTGTCTTTTTCAGATGAACTGTTGTCTAGTCACACCTTCATCTTGTACTTGTGAAGTTGTTTTTTTTTAATTTTGGAATGCAAATATAAACTTGAGATTTAATAGATATGAAGCATAATAGAAACTGTAGCATGTACAGCCACCACACTCCGGTACTAGGTTCAGGGTAACCAAAAGGCCTCAAACGCATTGATGAGTGAGGGGAATGTCTACCTGAAACATGTGAAGACTTCTGCTGTCAGAATAGGTGGATGACAACACTTTGTTCTAGTGGCCATGAAGGCAGCTGAATCTTTTAGAACTTGATCAGACATCAAAGACACCAAAGTCATCCAGTGAATGTGGGGCTATCACCAGTCATCTTGATTTTTGTCTTGCCACTATATTTTGATGATTCTGGAAGACAGAGTGAGACTGATGACTTTGCACAACTCAACCTCACTTAAATCCAATTCATGTACAAATCAAGGTATTTGATTCAGATTGACATTCTAGTTTGCACACTTCACTGGCAGTTTGATGAAGTCTATGGACCTCTTTCCAAAATGTTTTTGAATGCATGAAATAAAATACATAATATTACAAAAGTATTTAAATGCATACACACATAATAAAACAAAGCAAAACAAAAACTCAATTCATAGACTCCAGATTAAGAACAACTGTTTGTAGCTAGTCACATTCTTTTTGTCTTCACTCAGCTATTCCCTTTGCAAATGGCTCCTCGCAGCCTTCTGTCCCTTAATCCTAATAATTAAAATACTCATCATCACAGGGCCAGTGATAGATTCCAGAGCATTATATAAGAGAGCTCCCAAATCAGCATTTTACAGCAGCAGACTTACAGGTCACTTACTAGTCCTTCCATCTCCCAGAAATTTATGTTTTTGGATGTATATTTTGAAATGTGAAATAGTAAAAGGCATTATAAATATTATCATGTTATGTATATCTTGCTTGGAAGTAACTCAATAAAATTTGTAAGTATCTTAGTATTCATTCAACAATCATTTATCCAACTCCTTTATGCAAGGCACTGTATTAGGAACTAGGGACACCAGGATAAAACATAATCCTTGCCTTCAATGAACTTACATTCTACTGGAATGCAATTCCAGTTTAATTCCTTAATCATATTGTTATAAGAATTAGGTAGGTAGGTATGCTTGTTTACTTTATAGATGGAAGAAATGAACCATAAGGAAAGTGATTTATTCTGAGTCACAATGGGAAGTTGGTAGCTGAGCCAAGTCTAGGATCCAGCTTTATTGAATTTCTACTCACTGCTGTACAGTGGACCCTTTGTAGATTTGCCATTATTCTCTCTTGTCACACTTGCTACTTGTTACCATTTATGTGAGTTGATTGATATTATGGTATGATTCTATGACTGTGATAATAGACTTAAAAATCCTTTCCTCTGAGGTTTTCATTATAATTGTAAGAGGAATGGGAGAGATCATGCAGTAATGGGTAGGTATCCTCCCAGTCTGAAGCTGACTGGAAGAAGGAGGTGGAATACCAAAGCAGTTAGTATCACCAAACCCAGGAAAGTCATGTGGAACTTCTCAGTGGTAACTTTGGGAGGTTCAAGTTAATACTGGTGTCCATTGATCCATTAAAAAAAAACTGTCTATCAAATGCCATATTTATCAAGAAAGCATGAGAATCTCGAATTTCAAATACTTTGCTGATATTGGAACTGATGCCATGGCCAACCAGAAATGATAAAGAGGCTATGAAAGACTTTCCAGTGTCCCTTTCAGACTGTCAATGATAAATCCAGGGTGGTCTCAGTTGCCCATCGCTACTGTGCTAGAGAAAGATACAGTTCAGGTGCAAACACCAGAGCATTTTGGTTTTTTCCATCCCTTAGTTATTAGCCCCTGTGATATCTTTTCAGGTAGAGGAAAATTGAGTCATTTTTTAAAGAAATTCAAAGCCATTCAGAAGATACAAAAAGTAGAAAGCATGATGGCTTTGGCAGTCTTTGTTTCTTCACTGAAGTTTCAGCTGGGATGCATTACTTGAAATTCAGAAACTTCTTGTGAGGGCCAAACTGTTTCTGATTTCTATGCTTTTGATTATTTGAGTCCTTGGGCTGTTTGTAGTTTTTTCCCTACTATTTTTACTTCTTTAATTTATCCTGACCAGACAACATCTTTCATGCTATTTTGAAGTTATATTTCAAGTTATGTTTTATTCACTAATGCAATGTAAAAAACAATGCAAACCAAAAACTAGCTTGGAAGGTGGCATCAAACAAGGTTGTGGCTTTTAGATGATTCTTTTCCAGAAGTCAGAAAACCGGAAGAGTCAACTTTACTGCAATAGTAAGAAAGAATGCATTCACTTATTCCATATCTTTGTTGATTTGAAAAATCACTGTTTCTTATCAGAAACATTCTCAATAGTTGTGATCATTGTATGCCATTGTAGAGGAAGTTGTGGGCGATTTGGAGTGAATTCCACTCCTCCTAGGACGTGCCCTTGAAGGGCATTGTTCTTAATCCAAATGTGATGTGGTTTCTTGGCTGTTGCCTATAGGAGAAAAATCTCAGTAAACCAAGTTGAAATTAATGGGTTATAAAAAAACTCAGTAAAATTGCAAGGAGTCAGACTCTACTTTCTATAAGGGAGCTTCAGGTTCAGCCAACATCCTCACCTGTTCATAACTGTAATCAAGAAAGGTCTTACTTTGATATATTATGAGTCTTGAAACTATAAATGTCAGTGAAGGTACAGCTAATTAATTTCATAATTATTCTTACCTATGTGATCTGTCCAAGGGTGAGTTTTTAGGTAAGATATAAGGAGGTAGGTTCATGCTTTGTTTTTATATCTAGTAATTGACTTCAAAGGATAAGTTGTACTGCATTCATGTGGAAGTAAAACTGTCTTTGACCTCAAAAAAGCTAGAGAAAATAGACTTCTACACTTCACTCTGCAGGGCTGCTTCAGAAATTCAAAATAGGAATTAAGTAAATTCACTTTTAAAAGGTAAATTAAAGATTTCCATAATAAAACAAAGTGTGGGCAGAAAATAAAGATTACATTATTCCCCAGCCTCCTCTGTGGGTCTGCAGCCAATTCACTTTTAGCAATTAAGTATTATAAGGTAAAAGGTATTGATTACCTCTGTGACCGTTCCTTGCTACTTACTGGAATCACACCCAGCTCAATTCAGCTTTTGTCTCTTGTTTTCCAGAATAATGATCAGGTCTTACTTTCTTTTTTATCTTGGAAACAAGCTTCTCAACTGTCTTTTACACTGTAGGTATGTAATGTCACTGTATTTGCTTATAGACATTCCTCATGTTCTTCCTGGGTAAATGATGTAATATTCTTTTATAACCTGTGTTCTTAACAGGCATTTTGTAATCAAAACACAGATTTATCATAGTATATGGCCCCTTAGCACAGTGTCTTAACACATAGTAAGTCTTTAATAAATTTTTTTTGACTGACTGATCTAATAGCTACCATAGGAAGTTAGAGCCCATGCCATTTTAGCATAGGTTATCCACAAAGTCTAGTAGAGCTTATGATACATAACTTCATAGCAACAAATTGTAAATAAAATTTATATATATAATAAATTTATGAATATGTAATATATAAAACATATGAAATTCAGAAATTGCATGTAAATCAATATATATGTAAGTTGTATGTAAAAAAATATTCTATGGTTTAGAGTCCACAACATAGGAAGTAGAAGTATTATTTCCAGATGGAGAAGGAAACTGAGACCTAAGGGGTTAAAATGACTTGTCCACACTCAGTCATGCAGTTTGAATATCATAACTGGAAGGCAGGTTTGCTGATATGAAAATCAGTTTTTCTCTTACCTTCTCCCCAGTTAAACTTATCAACTACAGTAAAACTCAATAATCAAGAAAATGCTCTGATTGGAATAAATCTTGTTTTCCCCATTCTTAAATTAGTTTATTCTCTGAATAATTAAAAACTTAACTCACACACACACATATATTATTTTACTTATATTTATTCTTATTTAGACAGATTGCTATGGAATGCTAAGGGAAGAGATTTGAGTCTCAATATCAGAGATAATCCTATTCATTCATTCCCAAGAATGGAGGGAATCACAGGGAGCTATGGGAGGTGAGAGGAAGAGTTGGCAAAGCTTTCTTCTTCAGTTGTATCTTTACAATGTGGCTTGATTATATGGTTATAAATATTATGGGTTTTCCATAACAACTGACATGTTTGAATTATAAAGAAATAAAACACACCCCAAAGTCAAATATCAGTGAGTTTTGGGTTTTATCTGTGTCCTTTAATGCTTGCTTAAGCAGAGAGAATCAAGAGTTGACTTTCCTCATGTGATTATCAGAAACTTCTAAAAATAGAAAACCCATGTTCTAAAGTCTTAAAAAATGCAAAGGGATTTGATGAGACAGATGTCTAGGGGGAGTCATTTGCTTCTATTTATTGTTGCCACAATGGGTCATAAAATATCTAAGTTGGGTAGGAGGAGTACCCTCAGTTAAAAAAAAAATCAGTCAAAAGTTTTCTATAGACTGGTGGGAAAATAGATAAGGCTTTGAAATTCAGGTGCAAGATGTGAAATAGGATCCCAAGGTTGTAGGCCTACTCTATGGGTTATAGAAGAATAGACTCTAAAGAACATCTGATAGGCTGAGGCTTAGCTATGTCATAGTTCCATGCGCTTCACATACCAGACAACTGAAGGTTGAAGAGGTTGGAGTCTGGATACTATTTTCCAGTTTGTTAGGGGGCAGATCTGTTGTCTGGTTGTGGCCTAGTTAGTTATTTGATGTCAGCTTTATAAATTAAGGAAGAGGAAAAACTCCAGGTATTTCACTCAGTGTATTTATTGCAATTTCCCCCTAATTTTCCTGTAAGTTGGCCTTTTTTTTGGCTTAATAATAACCAAGTTGAAACTGGATTTCAATTAAAAAATAAGAATGCTATCTATCAAGGGCTAGAGATCCATTTTCAAAAAAACCAACAAACTGTCATTCTTGCTTATCATTTAACTTGAGTTTCACTTTGTGTGGAATGACCTTCTGTAACTTTGAGTCTGGAAAGAAACTGAACATCAAAGAGTTTATATCACCATGTTTTGTTAACTGAACTTATCGGTAGTTACTCAAGTGGGAAACCATTATCAGGTGATTTATTTGTAGGTGTATAACTTATAAACTCCACAGTCCCATAAGTTTCACTGAAGAAATTTGTGAGGGAGGAACTGGTGATATTGCAGACTCCCAAATTTGTCATTCATCTGGATTGGCAATGATAAATGATAACAGGAATGTGATGATTTGCTGTGATCTCAGTAAGGTATACTTCCCAAAGGTGAGCTCTAAGAGCCTGCAAATACATCATGACCCTATAACTGTTAAGTTCTTCTTATTAAGTGCCTATTTTGAACTATGTATTATACCACCTTGTCTGATAGAATTATACGGTGCTCCTCACCCATCTCAGTAGAGAGGAGGGTATATGTGTGCTCCTGTAAGTGTTTCTGTGTGTGTGTGTGTGTGTGTGTGTGTGTGTGTGTGTGTGTAAAATTAATATGATATTTTTTTGTTAATTTTGTTTACATCATTGCAGTCATTGAGCTTATTACTTTCATGGATCGACTTTTTTAACTGCAGTTGTTGATATAAATCTTCCCATTCTTCTCCAAATTCTTCCTTTTCATTGTTTCCATTGTTTCTTATGAGGCAGAAATATTCCATTGTGTACCATAATTTGTTTTTTTCTTTACTCAATGAATAGGGAATGCAAGAATGGGAATTCAGTAGTTTTCAGACTTGCTATTTCTTGTAAAATGTAGTAAAATTGATTTTATTTTTTTTCTCCAAAAAAATTTCAAAGGTATTTCCATTTCAGTGTAAAACTGTCCCTGTATCTTTAGCTAAAGAATTATAAGGATTTTAGGGGTGGCTAGGTGGCGCAGTGGATAGAGCACTGGCCTTGGAGTCAGGAGTACCTGAGTTCAATTGTGGCCTCAGACACTTAATAATTATCTAGCTGTGTGACCTTGGGCAAGACACTTAACCCCATTTCCTTGCAAAAACTAAAAAAACAAACAAAAAAAGAATTATAAAGATTAAGTAATTTTCTCTCATTTAGGAAAATTCAGTTTTCTTGCTACAAAACTAACAAGATCATTTAAAATTAAGTACTCATTAAATACTTATTGATTTTGTTTTTATCTCCTGTTCTTTGCTTCCTTTGTTGCTACCACAAAAGTACATCTAAGATATTCATAAAATTCTAGTTGATTTTTTTTTTAATAGTGAATATGTGGTATCATTAAAAAATTGTAAACTTTGATTCTTTTAAGTCTGTCATGAAGTAACCTATCTGACTTTGGAAAAAAACATTTCCCCCTCCTTATACCTTTGTTTCTTTTACAAAATTGTTGTTCAGTAATTTCTGACTCTTTATGACTGACCCAATTGGAGTTATCTTGGCAAAAATGCTGGAATAGTTAACAATTTCGTTTCCATTCTAAAAAATTAGTTGGAATCTTCTCGAAGTAACTTCAAACTATGATTATAATCACATTTAGTAATAAGGATATGAAAGAAACCTGTATTTTTTTTACTTTTTTTTTTTTTTAGATTTTTCAAGGCAATGGGGTTAAGTGGCTTGCCCAAGGCCACACAGCTAGGTAATTATTAAGTGTCTGAGGCCACAATTGAACTCAGGTACTCCTGACTCCAAGGCCAGTGCTCTATCCACTGCGCCACCTAGCCGCCCCTCCACTGCGCCACCTAGCCGCCCCTAGAAACCTGTATTGTTTCTAGTACTATTTCTAATAACCATTGTTATTTGTTCTGAATTAAAATTTTTTTTTATGTGATCATTGGAAAATTTCTTTACAGATTCCATTTCTCCTCTGTCAGAAATATAAGTTTGAGTATATACTCTTAGATCTTCTGCTAATATTATATTTTATAATTCTTCTTTTACAGCTATTTTTCTTTGAAAGAATTATATAAGTGAAGGGCTACTTAGGAAGATAATACAAGAATTTTTATAGGCCACTTCCATGTTGGTGATGAGCTTTTAAGACACAGTTCTATTGACATTTATTTTGTACAAACAATATTTCACCTTGTCTAACTTGGTCAGAACTTATTTCAACAAGTGAATTTGGAGAATATCCAACATACCAAAAAGATTTCTTAGCCCTTCCAGTCAGTAAGTTTTATATTGCAAGAAATATATATGAGTTGTAACATTCTTTATAAGGAAAATGGACAGTTCTTGGGCCTTTTTTTTTTTGGTAAGGATTGTTAGATCTAATAATAATTTGAGAAAACATTAAGTCCATCCTCCCACCCCACCTTATTTTTCAATTGAGGAAAGAGGATCAAATAATCACATTTTCCATTTATTGTTAACCAGACTGAACTGGCTTCTAATCTAGGGGTGACTGGAGTCTAACAGAGCAGGCTAGAAACAGGACAGTCAGGAATCAACTAGAAGTTTAATTTCAAAATGAGGGAAACAGCTTGCAAACATGTGCCTGGGTCCTGCCCCTGGTGGGGGTACCAGAGGCAGCATGATACCAATGGTTACAGAATGAGCTGTAGCCCTGTTAATGAGAGGTAACAGCAATAGTAAGACAAGTTTGATTCATAGCAGGACTTTATGACCGGAATTTGGATACTTAAAGGAGCTCAGAGAACACCTGGTACTGGTCAGAGCAATACAGTCATTATATGAACTTGCCAGAGGGTGAATGCAAAGGATTGTTATTATGTTATACTCTGGGCACAGCTTCTCACTACCTTAGCTCTGGAAAACAGAGCTCCTAATATCTTGTGCTTGCTTTGAAGTTTCCAAAGTACTTTCTTCACAAATATAAGAGGGTTTGGGAGACTAAATGACTTTTTTTTTCTGCTCTTAGCACAAGTGAGTAACCCAAGTAGGATTTGAAATCAAGTTTTGTTGACCCCAAGGACAGATCCCTATCCACTATGCTATTCGGTCTTGTGCTAGAGTTAAAATTCCCTTAAATTAAATAATGTGGCTTTATAAGTAGCTAGAGTTGGGAATATGTGTGGTTTTATTACTTTTGGGAGGCTTATGCATTTGACTCCTTCCAATTCCTTCCATGAGAAATTACCTTTTCTCTCTTTCTCTCCTTGCCACCCCCCCCCCCCCAACCCCTTGGAATGTTCCCTTTACTCATCTCTACATCTTGGTTTCTCCCTGGCTCCTTTGGAATCTTAACCAAAATTCCATCTTCTACAAGAAACCTTTCTTGACCTTTCTGAAAGCTAGTTCCTTCCCTTTGTGATCTTCTCCGATTTATGAAGCATATATCTTGTTTTCATATAACTGATTGTTGTCTCCCCCTTTAGATTATGAATTCCTTGAGAACAGAATTTCTTTTGCTTTCCATTGTATCATAGCATAGATAATACTTGATAACTTATTTCTAACTAATCTGATGTTTTATTTCGAATGTGATTGTGGAAGAGGGTCAGGGGACATGGATTTGAATTTTGTCTTTAATAATGATAATAATAGCAATTACAAAGAATAGGTTTTGCAAAATGCTTAACAAATATCATTTGATCACAACAACAACCCCAGGAAGAAGGTGCTATTATTATTCCCATTTTATATCTAAGTAAACTGTAACAGCAGGTTAAATGACTTACAGCTAGTATGTGTCTGAAACTGGATTTGAACTCGGGTCTTCCTGATTCTATGTCCAGTGCTTTTCCACTGTACTACCTAGCTACCTTTGTCATTTTTAACCTAGGGGTGACCCTTGGATAAGTCCACTAATTAGCTTCATTTTCTATAAAACAAGATGGGGGAAATGGGTTGGGGATTTATTTAGATAATCTCTGAGGTCCTTTCCTGATCTATATCTAAGATTCAAATGATCTTGTCCCTTCCATTCAGTTTTCAAAAGCCAATTTCCAACCACCTTCTTTTGAACAAGGTTTTTTCCTCAGAAAGTTTCAGAGAATGAGTGTGTCAAACAGGTAAAAATTTAGAATGGCAATGGTGTGATTAGTGATCATTAGCTTGATTTATTAGTATAGAAATGTGAATGAAGAGACTCTAATGTTTCTGTTTCTTTTGATAGGCTTGGATGATTGCCTCCAGCAGTATGTCCATAAATTTGAACGGGAGAAGATAAATGGTGAACAGCTCTTGCAAATTTCCCACCAGGATCTCGAGGAATTGGGTGTCACTCGAATTGGACACCAGGAACTTGTATTGGAGGCGGTGGATCTTCTATGTGCATTGGTTAGTTAATTTTGTTTTAAACACAAAATATACATAAACATATACTTTCACTCTCTCTCATCTACAAATGGAAATATTTTGAAAAAAAAAAACCCTTAGGATTTTATTTTTTTTTTCCCCGCTTTCAAAAATAAATCACAGGGGGCAGCTAGGTGGCGGAGTGGATAGAGCACCTGCCCTGGAGTCAGGAGTACCTGCGTTCAAATCTGGCCTTAGACACTTAATAATTACCTAGTTGTGTGGCCTTGGGCAAGCCACTTAACCCTGTTTGACTTGCAAAAAATCCTAAAAAGAAATAAAAAGAAATAAAAAAATAAATTACTATCTTTTCACTAGTTGAAGATTGGTTTTGACCAAAGAAACCATTTATAAAAGGGGAATGAGAAGGAAATAAGAATTTAAAAGGTGTCTACTGTGTGCCAGTCAGTTTGCTAATTTTTATAAATATTTCATTTGATCCTCAAAAATGAGGGAAGTGGATGCTATTATTTTATCAACTTTACAGTTGAAGAAACTATATTGACTGTAATTGATTTGCCTAGGGTCACATAGCTGGTAAATGTCTGAGGACAGATTTGAACCCAGGTCTTTTGAGACTGCAGGTCCAGTATTCTATCTACTGCAAATGAAATGTTTTTTGGTTTTAAATTCATATTTTATTGACTAATATAGAAAAGTAATCCTGGATGGAAATATAAGTTTGGGTTTAAATTAACAGTAGCAATGAGTATATGTAGAAACTAGAGCCAGAAAATTATTTAACTCTCCTCATGTCATGGACTGAGGTAACAATTAATCAGAGTTGAGGACTTGAGCCCTGATCTTCCGACTTCAACTCTAGCGATCTAGGAAGAGCCCCAAACCTAAACTCTTTGAATGGCCACATTTCTAAAATGTAAAATGGGGAATCCTGGAGGGAATCCTTGAATCTATGATTTCTTTTTTGCAAGACTACTATCACTGTTACCTAATCGGCAATTTATAATTTTAGTTCCAAGCGGCAAGGTTAAAAGATTCACTCATGATTACAGAGCTAGTTTGTCATCTGAGGTAGTGCTTGACCTAAACTCTGACTCTATGACTGGTGATCAATAAATCAACATTTTAAGTGCTACCAGAACTGGTGATACAAAAAGAGGTAAAAGACAGTCCTACCCTCAAGGAGTTTATACTCTTGGGAGAGATGGTTTGCAAACAAATATATTCTAAGGAAGGTATGGGAAAGATAAATAGGAAATAATTAAAAGAGGGAAGACACTGGAGCAAAGAGGGGTTAGGGGAAGACTTCTTGTAGAGAAGGTAGAATTTTAACTGGAACTTAAAGGAGGCCAGGGAAGTCAATAGTTGGAGTGAAGGAAAGTGAGCCAGAAAAAATGCTGGCAGCCAGAAAATGGAGGGTCTTATTGCTGGAATGGCAAGGAGGTCTTTGTCACTGTTTTACACTGCTTTTCACAGATAATTAAGAAAATAATAATAATAATAATAAAAACTTTATGTAATACATAAAAATGGTCAAATAGAGAATTTTAAAATATCTAACACTGCAAATATCAAAACAATACAGCAGAACTAAAATTGATATTGGGTATCCATGTAGCTCAGTGAATAGGGTGCTTTGCCTGTAGTCTAGAAGACCTGAGTTCAAATTTTACCTCAGATGATTCCTAGCAGTGTGACCTTGAGCAAGTCATTTAACCCTGTTTGCCCCAGTTTCCTCATTTGTAAATTGAACTGGAGAAAGAAATGACAAACGAGCTGGTATCTTTTTTTTGTTTTTGTTTTTGTTTTTTTTGCAAAGCAGTGGGGTAAAGTGGCTTGCCCAAGGCCACACAGCTAGGTAATTATTAAGTGTCTGAGGCTGGATTTGAACTCAGGTCCTCCTGACTCCAGGGCCGGTGCTCCATCCACTGTGCCACCTAGCCGCCCTAGTATCTTTTTTTTAGAAAATTCTGGATAAGGTCTTGAAGAGTCAGACATGATTGAAAAACAACAGTATGATAGTCACTTAATAATTTCTTATAATTTGGTTTATTTTTGCATCTTTTGATCACTGAAGTGGTAGAAAAATGAATTGTCAAAAAAGAATTGTCAACCTTGCACAGAACCTAAGTTGGCCCACTAGGTCCTAAAACTAGTGAATTGAAACTAATCCCATTCTTGTTTTTGCACTAAATTTGTAACTATATCTGTGGGAGATATTTAAAAATTTTTTTTATTACCAGCTTCAAAAAACACAATCAAATATGCAAAAAAGCTTCTTTTACTCTTTAAGATAATAGAGTCAAATGAATTAATAAGCAAAGAAAATGATTTTTGAACTGTTTGATGCCACTTTTGCTTCTTTTTTCCCTTCTTTTAAAAATAAGTCAACAAGCATTTTTAGACACATGCTGTGCCAGGGTTAAATGACTTGCCCAAGGTCACACAGCTAGGAAGCAACTGAGGTAAAATTTGAATTCAGGTCTTCTAGACTTCAGGCACAGCACCCTATCCTGAGCTACATGGATGCCCAATATTATTGTTAGTTCTGCTAATGTCAAAAACCTTTTTAAAAAGTAAGTTAATTGTTTTGATGTTTTTAGTGTTAGATACTTTAAAATTCTGTATTTGACCATTTTTATGGATTACGTAAAGTTTATATTATTTTTTTAATGATCTGTGAAAAACAGATTAAAGCTAGATGCTTTATAAAGCTTAATTAATTCACTTGATCCTTACAATAACCTGGAGAAGTAGGTGTATTTTCATTTTCATTTTCATTTTGCAGTTGAAGAAACTGAGACAGATGAAGTTTAAGTAACTTACCTAGGGTCACATAGATAGTCCATGTCCTAGGGCAGACATAATTCAGGTCTTTTTGACTCCAGACCTAGCACTCACCTAGCTTCCCTCCTGGATAGTTAAGGATGCTAAGAAAAGCAAAAAGAATCTTTGACCTCTGGTAGTTCACAAGTATTTTTTTTTTTAAAAGTTGGTGTTTATTGATGCAAACTACAGATCTGGTTCTTTGGATTTTGCCCAGTATCACTTTGTGCATGTTCCTATATTTCCTTGTATACTTAATATTTATGGCACCAGATATTCTATTACATTAATAATATTGGAGGAATTGTTTACTTATAAATGGTTCTGTTGAACGTAGAATCCAAGTTGCCTTTGACAGTGTCATGCTATAGATGCCATTTCTTTAAAAGTCTGGGTTCAGACAAACTTCAGAGCATTCAAACTGTGTTTGTAATGCTAGGAAATTCTGCCAGAAGTGTATACAATTACATCACGGAGAATGGTGGGAAAGAATGCTCTCTCGATTATTTTGCCATTGCTGGTCTAAGTTCCATTGATTATATAACACTTGCTGCATTGTCTGTATCTTAAAATGGACAGAGCCCGGTCTTCCTCTCTGAAATGTACTGTCCTTGTTGAGGAAAAAAAATGGGGAATTTATTTGTAGTTGATAAATGAGCTGCCACAAGGGAAACACTGTAGCCAAGTGGTCTAGTGTTGTCTGGGGAGTCAAAATCTTTGAATTTTAATCCTGACTGTCAATGATTCACTTTGTGACCTTCAGGAGACATCATGGGGGTCTGTTTTCTCAATCTATACTATAATACCTCAGACGCGGTTGTGTGTTTGAGTGTTTAAATGCTTTGCACTCCTCTGGGAGTGGTTAGAGGTGTGTGTGCCATAACAGTTCTACCAGTTACCTCACAGTCAAATTAGATGCTATTATTTGCAAAGAAAGGATTTTACTTTTAGCAGGAAGGATTAAAAAAAACAAACATACTTAGAAAATTATCTTATAATATGATCTGCTAAAATCTTAATTTTAATTTCTTAAAGTTCCATTGTCTTTTTTCATTTGTGGAGTTAATTGAAGGACAGATAAATTAGCCTGGAATACTATTTGTCTGATGCATCCAGAAATGAAAGGAAGGAATGGGTAATCATATAGGCTCATAGTATGTACATTAAGTGAAATAATGGACACAATAGCTACCTCAGGGCATTCCTTTTTCTTCTCCTTTTCCCTACCTCTTAAAATATTATAGAATGAACAAAGCTGGAGACAAGCCAGATCCCAAAGCTATGTTTTTTATCTCTTACAATTTCCTCCTAATTTCCTTAGTAGACAAAGTTTTGACCTCAGACCCATTTCTGGAAATGCTTTGTGCAGCAGAGCTCCAGTTAATGCATTAGACAGAAAATTCATGTGATGTAGTTGAAATAAAGTCTTTGGAGGGGTAGACTAAGGAGATGGCGAGACTGTCTGGTGTCTTTGGTTTCAAATTAAACTGGACTTTATAAGAATAATTGTTCCATTTTTAATCTGTGATGCAATGCCTTTTTTGTGGCATTCATCTCTCTATTTTTTTCTTTTTTTATATTTTAATTCAGTCCTGATTTAAATAGCATTTCCTCCCTTTTGTGTTAGAAGGCCTTTAGCTCTTTTGGTACATCAATGTAACATAGGGTAATGGAGGGTGGGTGGGATTCAGGAAGGCATAGGTTTGAATTCTGCCTCAGATACTTTTGAGCTTTGTAATTTTAGGCAAGTCACTTAACTTGCTCTGAACCTCAGTTTCCTCATCTGTGAAATAAGAGAGCTGGACTCACAGACTTCTCTGGTGTCTTCCATCTCTAAAATTTAAAATTCTGTGATTTAATAAATTGCAACTCATATGTCTTATTTAATGTTTTTTGAAACTCTGAATTCTTGAGGATTATGCCAACTTGCCAGAGAGACTTTTGGAGGATATGGGTCTATTGAGAACTAGCTTAGCTAAATTTGGAGAATCACCTTATTATTCAAAGGTTATTCTATAGGTGGTGAGTGTTTTTTTGTCTACCAGGAATTCATGAATAGTTTCTTAGTGTGTGGAAGTTTTGTTGTTTCTGTTGATGTGTTGAGAGAGTAATCACATTGCAATCATGGTGATGAATAACCCTTCTTTCCAGAAAATATCTTACCTACCTGACTGCTCCTTCACTCTCTTCTTTCTCATTATATGGTAACCTCTAACTATAGTTGGAATCCAAGGTTCTGTCTTAGGTTCCTCTCCCTTTCCTCCTCTCCCCCCCCCTCCTTCTGCCTGTCTCTCTCTCTCTCTCTCTCTCTCTCTCTCTCTCTCTCTCTCTCTCTCTCTCTCTCTCCCTCCCTCCCTCCCTCCCTCCCCGCCCCCTTCCCCTCTCTTGGCAACCCTTAAATATATAACCCAAGCACCATTTTCTGCATGAATGACTTTCTTGATCTATCTAAATGCTAGTGGCTTCCATCCTCCAATTACCTTGTATTTAATTACTATGTATATATTTGCATTTATTCACTTTATATTTATGCACTCTCTCTCTCTCTCTCTCTCTCTCTCTCTCTCTCTCTCTCTATATATATATATATATATATATACACGTATATGCTGTAATTGTTGCTTCTCTTGGAACATTGTGAATAGAGATTGTTTCGTTCTTTGTACTTTGGACAGCTAGGTGGTAAAATGGATGGGACACTGGGCCTGGAATCAGGATGACCCCTATTTGCCTCAGTTTCTTCATCTGTAAAATAGGAATGATAATAATAGCAACTACCTCTCAGAATTGTTGTGAGGATCAAATGAAATAATAATTGTGAAGTTAAAAGCACAGTGCCTGGCACTATGATATGTAAAATAAGTGATATATATATATATATATGTATATATATATATATATATATATATATATGGTATTATCTTTATCACCTAACTTGTTATATGTCTGGCATATAACAAATAATACTTGTTGATTGAGTTCTCTTGACCATTAAGACCTTTCCTGAGCCATTCAATTATTACTGCTCCACCTCCCAAACTACTTTTTTTTTCCATTTATATTCTGTTTATGCTTTCCGTATTTTTATATGTACTTGTTTTCACCTTCTTCCTTCCTTCCTGGCACTCAATAAAGACTTGCTGGTTGATTGATTTGGTTCTGTGAATTCATTTATGTATAAGTGTCCCAGATGATGAATTTTACTCCTCTAATTCAGATAAGCCTCTTCTCTGCAGCTTCAAGTTTGTTATTTTTGGCAAGGCAATGAGGTTAAGTGACTTGGCCAAGGTCACACAGCTAAGTAAATTTTTTTACATGTCTGAGGTCATATTTGAACTTAGGTCCTCCTGGGCTGCTGCTCTATCCATGAGTCACTTAGCTGCCCCTGCAGCTTATAGTTTTAAGAGAGTTCCTCAGAGTATTTCTGAGGTTAAAAAACTTGCCCTTTGTCACACAAACAGAATATGTCAGAGGAGCCACTTGACCTATGTCTTAGCTGGTACTGAGGTTAGCTCTTCATTACCATGACTACCTCTGTAGTATACTGAAGTAATATAGACAGATCATTTTATGGCCATTTATGCCCTTTTTTTATATAATCCCTTAGTAAGGTTTAGGGTAAAAACAAGTAGCCACTTGGATGACTAATGAAGAGTAGAAGCTATAGTGGGTTGCCATGAGAAAACTAGTTTTTAGAGGCTTTAGTAAAAGAGATTAAGAAAGATTCTTTAAAAAAAAAATGATGAAACTCAAGTAACATTGGAGAAAAAGGAAAGTTAGACATCTCTTGTAATCTCGCCAGAGAAGATCTACAAAGAGAGCATTGATTAAGGGTTGTTAGGGCAGAATCCCGAGCTCAGATTATCAAACTCAAGTTTGAGAAACTTAATAATATAAGTTTTTATTTAGAAATAGTGGTTGTGCATTAAAACCTGTCTAGGAAGGTTTTCTTAAGACTTGAACTAAGGGGTAGCTTGGTCAATCTGGGAATGAAACATATTAGAACGGATATACACAGACGGCATACTATTTGTTGAATTGTGAAATCCTTTGTTTTTTTGTACTTAGAAATTCCTCACAATATGTTAAGATAGATTTTTGTACATCAGCTTAATTACTAAGAAGAGATTGTCTTGGGCAGGGCATTTTGGTGCTGGGAATACAAAGACCAAATAAGATGTGAAGGGCACAGGGAGAGAGAAGTGATTCTGGGGGGAGCTTTTGAATTCACTAAGGGAGGACTCCTTGCCCTCAAGAAGCTTACTTGCTATTAGGGAGATGCACTATACACTCAGAATCATAAACAAGTGGTGATATGAGCAGGCAGATAAGCTGAAATCATTGGGAAGATCAGGAAAAACTTTCCAGAGGATATGACAAGTGAGCTAAGATCTCAACAAAAGGTATTTTAGCAGCATAGAAAAGGAGGTCCAGTATTCCAGGCAGTGGATTATCCTATGTAAATACACAGAGACAGAAGAGGAAATTTGAGTTTGGGGAGCACCTAGGAGTTGTTTACTCTTTCTGGAATATTTTATGTGGGATTAGAGATATAGTGAGTAATGAGTAAATATGTCTGGAAAGGTATAGTGGAGATGGGTTTTAGAGAAATTTAAGCCAGTCTAACAAGTTTGTACTTTATTATAGAGTCAATAGGCATTGAAGGATTTTTTTTAACAGACAAAAGACATGGATAGACATGTGCCTTATTTTGTCAGAGGTTAAATGGGAGAGGTTAGAGGTTAGAAGCAAGGATATTAGTTTCTGCTCTACTATAATAGAATGAGGCAATTAGAGCACTTGGCTTGGAATCGGGAAGACTCAACGTCACAAGTTCATATCTGAAGTTAGACACTAGTGTGTGATCCTGGATATGTCACTTAACCCTTTTTTGCCTCAGTTCCTCATCTGTAAAATGATCTAGAGAAGGAAATGGCAAAGGGCTTTAATGATTTTGCCAAGAAAAGCCCAAATGAAGAGTTGGATACATCTAAACAACCCAATACTAATAATAGTAATATAATACATTATAAACTAAGAAGGGGGCTACCAAAGACTCAAACTAAGGTATTGGCTTTGTGAGTAGAGAGGAAAGAAAAATAAGATATAAGATGAGAAGTAAAATTGATGACTTCACAATATAAGATATGAAGGAAAGTCAAGAATGATGAGACCAAAAACCTGGGAAAAGAGGAAGATAACTATAAATAAAGAAAAGTTAGATGGGCTTTAGTAGGGTTAGGTTGGGAAGGTGTGTATGTGATTAAGGGAGAAAGAATGTGAGGGAACAGGGAGAGAGAAATGAAACAGGGGGGAACTTTTGAATTCATCAAAGGAGTAAATATAGAAAAGAAGATGGGCCTCTGGATAGGCTTGGTGGACATCTACCCTAAAGGGAAGATAAATTATCTCACAAAGCATCTTGAAAAGGAACATTCAGATAGGATGTCAGGAAAGAACAGTTTAGATAGTGAAAAGAGAGAGTAGGGAGAAGGAGAAGAAATGGTGTCTAAAACTTCAGAGAAGTCACAAATTGAGGACAGAAAGAAAGAAGGTCATTTGACTTAGAAGTTATAAGAAATCAATAGTTATTTTGTAGAGAGCTGTGTTCAGTATGGGGGGGCTGGTTCTGAAGGCAGATTCCTGGGGTCTCAGGAGTGGAAGATAAAGAGGCATGTAGGAGGAAGAAAAGAGTGTAGATGGATTTTTTTAAAAAAAGAAACTCAGTAGTCAGAGGGAAGGAGGATGCATGTTTTTAGCTTGAGGGGATTTCAGGGTTAGGCTAAGGTTTTTTTTATCTGAATTTTTTAAAGAATAGGGAGATCTGGGCAAGGAGTTAAGTAGGTTGTACATAAATGAGATTGACAGTGATTTGGCAGGATAGTTAATGAATAATGGGGCATGCTCCTGGAGATTAAAGTGGAAGACAAGTTGTTTGGTAAACTGAAACCAACCCTTCTTCATAGATTGGAGTCAAGGTCAGGATGAGTAATTAAAGGGGTGTTGAATGGAGAGAAGATAGAGCTAAGTAAAGCAGGAGACAAATTCATTTGAAAAAGAGGAATAGCATGATAAATTAATCAGAATAAGAAGAGGGGGTGCCAGTTAAGGCTTGTGTTTAGGGGTAGATCAGTAAACTATTGAGACAATATGTGGACCAAATGTGGAACTCGTAGGTCATTAAACAGTTAACAAAAGGAGGATTATTTATTACAGAGATATGTACCAAGGATACAGTAGCAGAACTTCTATAGTGTGATTTCCTCCCTCATATCTATATGGAAATCTATCTGGTCAGCAGGGTGAGATGACTTTTGTGGACTTCAGCTATTCACCTAGTCAAATGTCCCCCACTCCATGTAGATTCTAATAACTACAAATGGTCAGGAAGCAGCATCAAGTGAGGCACAGATTAAGACTTGCCTCAGTCTTGGTAATCAGACAAATCCTGACTTTGTCAACTTTTCTTTACCCATGTTAGAGGTGAGGGTAACCTTGGTAGATATTAGTCCTAACACAGCTAGGTAATGACCAGGCTTTCCATGTATCTACCTACAGTGAAACACGTGTGACTCTGGCATAGCTGAAGTTACAAGTTCAAAATTCAAAGAGGATAATTCCCCAAATCTGTTTGCTTGGTGATAACAGAAATGGACAGTTTCAAACGAGCAGGCCCTTCTTTCACAGGGAATAATATGTAATCTGACAGTTATCCTGTTATTAAATTTGCTTTATGCTTGTAAAGGAAAGGTCTCCTTTGTCTTAAGGAATTAACTTCCAAGCTGAATGATATTAGAATAAGAGTAGATAATGTAAACTTGTTTCAAGAAGTGAAAAATTGTAGAAAAAGCAAATTTTAAAATCAGAAAGCTCCTTTAATCAAACCTGTTTTGATTCTTTAGTTTTTCATGCTCCAGATTCTTCCTTATCTCACCTTTATAGGAAAATCTAATTTGGACAAGATAAAATTGGGAGTGGAGATTATAAATGTTCTTCCAACAGGATGATTTAATTTTTTTTAATTTGCTAAATAGATGAATTATTACTCTTCCTATCAAGAATTCTTGATCTCATTAAATAAGGGGACTTATTGGACCACAGGATCATGGGTTTCAAGCTGGAAAGGACTTGAGGGTCCTTCTACTCCAATCATTTTTTTGTTATAGAATATAGATTATATGGAGACCAAGGTCCAAGAAGATTAGATGATTTGCCTAAGGTCCCACAAATAGATAGATGTTTGAATTAGGATTTAGCAAATATTGAATATTCTTGTTGGTTCAGTTTCATTGCTTCCCCCCCTTCATGTTCTGGACAATAAAATTTTTTACTTAACAACTTGCATTTGGTTGGATTGTGCTTTGAATAACATAAGTTTATCATGTATTTTGAGGGAAAGATATAGAATTCCATCAATAACTTTCCAAGTCAGTGAAACTTAATGTTTCTGAGAGTTTCCTGTTCCTTCAGTTTTGATCAGTAGCAAATATTTAGTGAAAATGTATGTGTGTGGGCTAGGGAGAGAATGGAAGTGTGGGAGGGAATAGAGTCAATACCCTTAACTCTTTTAAGCTAAAATTTGCAAGATAGTATAGTAATTACTACATTTTAGGAGACAAATTTGGAGTCTAGATCTCCCTAAGCCACTAACTAGTAGACTGGTCTTGGGTAAGTTACATAACTTAAGAATCTCAATTAACTTTATTTGTAAAATAGGGATGAGAAGAATAAAGCATCTCTAAGGTCCTTTTCATTTAAATCATTGTATTATTCTAAAAGTTTTTAGGAAATAATCTTTTTAAAGGTCTAGAGGAAGAGTCCCTTCAGTATATTTTTCCAGGACTTTCATAAAATCAAATCTACATCCTCTTCCTTTCTGTTTATTCTCTCTCTAATTGGTTTCCGTGATATGTTTTCCTCTTTTTCCTTAAGCTTCTCTAACCACCATTGGTTGGCTTTTCTCTCCAATTACTGCTTCCCTAATCTTCCACTCCCATTATTTTGACCAACATCCTTGAGCTCTGATCAGCCTCTTTCTAGAGCTTCAGATCTATATCCCATCTGCCAATTAGGCATCTCTTCTGAATGTGGAACCTGTTGGTCCCACAAATTCAACATGCTCAAAACCAAATGACAAAGGTGCTACAGCCCAAACTATCTTTTTGCCCCCAATGTGATCTTCTAGGCCCTACTCTGATCATTTCTGCCTGTGTGAGCAACCTCTCTCATCATTTTCTATCATCTGATGTCTTTTTTTTTTTTGCAAGGCAATGGGGTTAAGTAACTTGCCCAAGGCCACACAGCTAAGAAAGTATTAAGTGTCTAAAGCTGAATTTGAACTCAGGTTCTCCTGACTCAAAGACTGGTGCTGTATTCACCATACCACCTAGCTACTCCCATCTGGCATTGTCTTGAAAATCTGTGATTTCTGAACAAACTTAAATCTGTCTCTTTGAAACTTGTTCTTAATTTTGTATTTTATTATGCCTGCACTAGTCACATTCCCTTTCTGGACTGCAAACTTGAGAGCAGGAACTAAAAGTCAGTTAAGAGCAATACTCTGAATATAATAAATAGGTGCTTTGACTGTCTATAACTTATCCCTGAAATGTTCTGCTTCCTTACTTCCCTGATTCCTTCAAGTTTTAGCTAAAGGCAAGAAGCTTTCCCACTACTTTTTCACCCTAGTAACTAACCCTTCCCTTTGAGATTATCTCCTAGTTACACTGCATGTAGTTGTATTTTTTTAATGTAGTTGTGTGCATGTTGCCTTTCCCCCTAGACAGTTGGTTTCTGGAGAGCAGAGTCTATGTTTTCCTTTCTATCCTGTGTCTGGTGTGTAGCAGGTGCCTAATGAATCCCACTTGACTACTTGATGAATGGATCTTTTATATATGCTAGGAGGGCTGTGGTATCATATAGTGACATTATCCTTATGTAGACATAGTTTTTATAGCTGATGGTGACCCCAGCAGGGCTTCCTCATTTTACAGATGGAAAACTGAAGTCCTTGAGTAGCAAAGTGACAAGATTATATAGCTTTTAAATATGAGAACTGGGATTCATCCCTAGGTCCTCTGTTTCCTAAGTCTTGAAGTCTTTTTTTTTTTCCTGAAGTTGAGTCATTTGAAACTGCAATGATTTTCAGGTTAGTCTTTGCAGTAATAAAGTACAAATGTCACATTGAAGGCCTCCTTCTCCCTTCCTCATTTACTGTTTAAACAGACAAACCCAATTTGAGAACCTGTTCTTTTTCTGTGTTTCTTTGCAGCAGGCTCTTAAATCAATAATCCTTTCCTGATTATATTTGTACAGTAGGTGGTACTTACCAAACCAGTATAATCCATTTGTTATTATTTCCATGTTATGTGGAGAGAGGGATAGAGGAGCCTTTGTATGTGGAGAGTCTAGAGCAGAATGAATACTTTAAAGCCTCTTTCTGCTCTTTTCTCCCCTTTCCCTGTTTTTTGGGGGGCCATATCTGATACTAGTAAAATGACTAAGAATACATGTGAATCAGGAAAAGATGAAAGAGAAGGAAAGCAAGAGAGCTTATTGTATTCTTTTAGTCAGATTTAACCAGTCAACAAACAATTAATTGTCTAGTATGTGTCAGACTAGGTGGAGAGTATCAGAGATAGAAAGATAGGCAAAAGGAGCCCCCTGTTCTCAAGTAGCTCAGAGTCTAATGGGAGAGGCAATAGCTGTGTGTGTTGTGTGTGTGTGTGTGTGTATAGACAGGATATATTTGGAATAAATTGGAGGTAATTTTAGTGAGATTAAAGGAGGGCTGGGAAAGGCTTCCTGCAGAAGATGGGACCTTTGCTAAGACTTTAAAAAAGCCAGGAAGGTCAAGAGGCACAAAGATGAGGAGGGAGAGTGTTCTGCCCAGTGAATCTGATTGCTTGGGGAGCTGAATTGTTCCATATGAGTAATAGCAAGGAACAGTGTCCTGGGGATGATAGAGAGCAGGGAAGGGGGTAGGGAAATAAAGTATAAAAAGATTAGAAAAGTAGGAATGGACCAGATTATGAAGGGTCTTAAACACCAAATAGATTTCCTATTTGATCCTGGTGGTAAGAGGGAACCATTGAAGTTTATTGAAATAAAAAGTTTATTCAGTTAGAAGATATTTGAAGATAAGATTATTTAAAGCTTTTCCAAGAAATTTTTCTTTAAAAATCAATCAACAAATCAGATACTGGGTTACTCTGGCGAGACACAGATAAAGATGAAATTGTGTCTCTGCCTTCAAGAATCATTCTCTTGGTGGGTGGTTTGGGGGGGGTGAATGTAGAGAGAAGACAGAAATAAAAAGAATGAGCAATGAATTCATCCTGGTACTGCTGTGAATTGGCTACATGGGAAAGGAAGTTGCTTTGTATTCTTATAGCTCAAAGCATTTAAGATGATTTGAAAGGGAAAAATGATTTTCAACCAAAAGGGAATAGAGGTGCAGGTGGGATCACAGGTCTTTTTATGCCAAAATTGTGTGGAGGCTGGTTTTTAAAATACATTTGGTTTTATATCATCAGCTAGCTTAAAAAAAGATCTGTTGAACATCCAGTTTTGTTATTGTCATTCTCTAGGAAAGTATCATGTCAATTATGTCATTTCCTGATGTCTAGGAAATAACAGTTAAAAGATGAATGCATATTCAATTGTTGTGACATAGAATGTTCTTTTTTTTTGCTATAACTTGCACCATTTTGTTTAAATTTGACAAAAAAGCTTAGTTTAATTGTAGTTAGCTGGGGAAAAAAACATCTTTGTATCTGAGTACTTTAAGGACCCCCCCCATTGTAATTATTATTTTATAGCTATAGAAAACCACATAGTTTTAAAACTTAACTTCAAAATATGTGGCAATGAAATCAGAGAGAACTTCAAAAAAATAAACTTTTAACTTTCCTTGATTTATGATGAAAGGAACTTAGAGAATATTTCATGTGTTAACTGTTCTCAGAAGCAAAGGAGCTGTTGGTATTGGATGGATTGGGTTAGGAGTGCTTTATAATAAGGACTTTTTTGTGTCTGACTCATCCTGACCCTATTTGAAGTTTTCTTGGAAGATATTGGAATGGTTTGCTATTTTCTTCTGTAGCTCATTTTTTTATGGGTGTCTCAGAAACTGAGGCAAATGAGGTTAAGTGACTTGCCCAGGGTCACATGGTGCTTGAGGTCAAATCTGAACTCAGGAAGATGAGTCTTCTGACTTCAAATCCAGCAGCTGCCCAGTGATCCCTTTAGGGATCAGTCATTTGGGTTTTGCAAGTATGACTTGCAACTAAAATTGTCATTGATCTTTTGAAATGCTGTTGATAGTGATTGGTGATATAGAGTTTAATTTGCTATTTTTGTTTTGTTTTTCACAGAATTATGGCCTTGAAACGGATAATATGAAAAACTTGGTCCTGAAACTACGAGCCTCTTCAAATAACTTACAGAATTATATTAGTACTCGGCGGAAAAGTGCATCTTATGATGGAAATTCCTCTCGAAAACCACCTAATGAATTCTTGACCTCAGTGGTGGAGCTCATTGGTGCTGCTAAAGCTTTGCTAGCTTGGCTGGATAGGTAACTTTACTAATCTCTCTTTTCTTTTCCTGTCAGGTCAGGATTTGGGATGCCTAGTTGACTTCCTTTTGTACAGGAATCATTTTTTCTCACTTGGACACTCCCCTGGGAGATATGGGTCAGTGACAGACTTCAGAGACCCTTGGAAAACCTTTAAAAATGACCTAGCAGGAAGAAATATATCTCATCTCTTTTTAAAGATTGAGATAATTATAAAGATTATGTTGTAGATTTGGTTGGTATGAGGGCTATTGACTTTTGGCTGTATGCTAATTCCCTGGTTCATTTTTGCTGTGCTTTTATTCAGTGGTGTACTGTTGCCAGTCCTAATGCTAATCAAGATAGAGTTTTATAATGTTACATGATAAGAAAGGGTTAAATATAACAAATGAATTTAACAATATAACCTGTGAACACATAAATGTGTGTCATGCCCACCAACTAAGTGTATTTCTTGTTTCAAGGAATGGATTTTTTCTTTTTTTTTCTTTTTCCAGGACTCCATTTACAGGGATCACTGACTTCTCAATGACAAAGAATAAAATCATTCAGCTCTGCTTGGATCTGACCACCTCAGTTCAGAAGGTCAGTTAATTCTTTCCTTTGACTCCTTTCGCCTTGCCTTCCCTTCCCTTCCCTCTCCTATCAAACAAACCTTTCTTTTAAAAAAAACAAAACAAGGAAACATCCTTTAATACAATGTAGCTAAAATGTAAAAAAAAACCAAATAAACCATTGGCCTTCCTAATCATATATTTTGCCTGACTTCCTTCTTGTTTTGTATCTTTCTTTCTCTAACTCTTTATTTTCTTTTTTTTCCTTTAAAAATGTGATAAAATAGTTTCCACTCAAGACAGAAAATTTAACGTTTTTCTACAGAAATAGAATTTGGTACCATTTAATATCTTTTTTACTTACTTTGATGTGTGGCATTTACTGATCTTACCCTTTTAAGTCCTGTCTAGTGTTTAAAGTTGTCTTCTTTTCAAAGACCCTGATCTTTAGAAAGGTTACAGAAATATTTAAATCCATCCTTCTGATAGCCTAACTATCTTAAACTCTCTGGGCCTTAATTTTCTCATATGTTAAATAAAGGATTTGTACTAGGTCATAGGATCATATACAAAGTATATATGATAATCAGTCTTTAGAGCTAAAAAAGTCCTTGGAGGTCTTGTACTCTTCATTTTACAGATAGGAAAACTGAAGACACCAGAAGTAGGAATAGGAAAACCTGAATAGGAAAAAAAAAGCCTGAAAGAGCTAATTCCAGCTACTGGGGAGGCTGAGGTGTCAGATTTCTTGAGATCTTGTCCAGTTGGGCATCTATTTGTTAAGTCCCTTGGGACCCTATGGGGTGGGAAATCGTACCAGGTTGCCTAAGGAGGAGTAAATTTACCCTGATTGAAAAATAGTGCCAATCAGAAGTGGGAATGGGCCTGGGAGTAGTCCTTTTACTTCCAGCCTAGGTAAGAAAGAGAGACTCAGTCTTTACAAGGAAGCTTAAGTAAATGATTGTCACAAAATCATGACAGGTAGCAGAGTCAGAATTTTAGTGATCTCTTAGAGATCCTTTAGTTCTAATAGTCTATAATTCTGTCCAGGTTCATTTGCAAAACAGATTTTGGCAATAGGTTCTATGACCAAACTGGAAAAGAAAATATGATAATATAACATATATTATAATAATCTAATTTAATCTAATCTAATTGTACCCTCTGTGCTATTGTGGTGTATGGTACAAGTAGGTGTGGTCCTGAATTAACTTGGTTTTCCCCCTTTCATAGTCTCATTTTGCTACTACTGCTGCTGCTTGTTGTCAGTTGATTTGTAAAACACTGTTTAAAAATTAACTAGAATACAGTTAAAGGATCTTTTTTAAAGCTTAATCTCTGATTTCACTGGTATAGGGAATTCCTCTACCCATTCTTATGGGCATTTTATTTGCAAATTATAGTATGACTGGAGATATAAAGAAGTTAAGTGCTAGCCCAGATTTGTATTAGACAGGAAAAATGGGAGCACAGATTTTCTTAACTCAATATCTCTTTCTTATCCATTATGCCAAATTGCTTTACTTTAGTATTAAATGCTCTCAAATAGATAGAACAAGCAAGTTTGCTCCTAGGACAGTAGTAAAGATACTCAAATATTCCTTTCTTTTTTTTTTAATTAATATATTTTAAATTTATGGAATAAAGTAAGCACCTCCCTAACAGTATAATGAAAAAAAGATGATTATATAGAATAACACAAGAAACTGAAAATCTATTATATACAATATGCTCTTTTTAAATATATATTAAAATTATCATGTACATTTATTTTTTTTTCTCCTCTCCTCCCAATAAAAGCTGAACAAGTTTTGATATATGATTGTGATGGAATACTACTGTGCTATTGGAACTGATGAGCTCAATGATCTTAGAAAAACATGGAAAGACTTGCATGAAATAAAGATAACTCCTCCCTTGTGGGAATAATGGGGATTCATCTTCTCATACCTTTTTAATTATTCATATGTATTGAGGCAGACAAGAAAAGGAAATTTTCCTTTTAGGATTTTGAGCTGTCATAAGAAACTGAAGGATGACTAGGCATTTTGACACTGAGTAGCAAGAATTCCATCCATAGGGGGCAGATAGATGGTATAAGTGGGAGAACCTAAGTCCACATGGGATCTTAGATACTTACTAGCTATTCGACTCTGGGCAAGTTACTTCATACTGATTGCCTCCCCCCCCCCAAAAAAAAAAGGCCAAAAAAGATCTCCACATAATGCTGTATTGATGGTAGATTTCTTCTGAAGACTCCTTTCTCCACCCGTGGCTCTTTTGTCTTTATAACATCCCTTTCCCCAGGACCTGTCTAACCTTTTCTTCTCTCTTCAGTCTCCTTGGTGACATAATCTACCACATCTTCAACTATTATTTCTGTCTACATAGTGTTTAAATATTTATGTCAAATTCGACAAATATTTGTTAGTTCGGACTTCTTCCTCAAGTTCTCAGCCTGTATTTCCAAATGTCTAATAGACATTGCCTTCTAGAAACCCCTGTTAGTGTCCAAAATCAAAGTTTTCATCTCCCTCAAATTTGGATTTTCAAATTTTTGCAAATGGCACCACTCTTCTGTTTAGTCCTCCAAATCTTCATCATCTCATATGCCTCCTTTTCTTTCCTAATCACAACTAGTAAATCCACATTCCATGGGTTCTACTTTCGAACTGTCACATCCATTGCTCTAGTTCATGACTTCTTCACCTGGACCTGCAACATTAGCCTTGTCAGTATTCTCCCGCACTTGAGTTTCTCCACCTTCTGATCTTTGTTACCATAGCCCAGATTAGCCTTTCCATTGTGTAATTGTTATTCAGCTAATGCTGTACTTTAAATCCTATGAATATAAAGTCCAAATCCTTAGCACTGTATTCCAGACTTTCTCCAAACTGGCCTAGTCAAGTTTTCCAGTTTTATCTTAGACTGGCTACCTCTTAAGCCAAGCTGCTTGCTATTCCCCATATATATAGCCCATGTTTTCATAGTTCTCTACTAGAATTAGGTCCTAGAAATAGTCTTCTTCCCTGATCTCCAAGTGTTGAAATTCTAACCCTCAAGACTATTCAAATACTACTCTGTTCATGAATGATTCCCGGGAAATGCCTTTTTTGGGGTTTTTTTTGCAAGGCAAAAGGGGGTTAAGTGACTTGCCCAAGGCCACACAGCTAGGTAATTATTAAATGTCTGAGGTCATATTTGAACTCAGGTACTCCTGACTCCAGGGCTGGTGCTCCATCCACTGCACCACCTAGCTGCCCCAAGGGAAATGCATTTTTAACAGCATATTAAAAATTCTCATTGACTTGAATTGAATTGTAGCCTTCAGAGTAAATCTTCCTTATCTGAATTTGGAATCCCTTGGAATATTTCTTTCTCCTTTGTCACTTTGTCTTCTTTGCCGTTTTTCTTTTCCTTCTACTATTAAGAATGGTTTGATTTTTCTGCTTTGATTATTTGCAAACCTGTTTAACTTGTCTTTTTTTTCCCAACCATAGAAGGAGATCTGCCCTATTGATTAGATTCCCATATGGTGTAAAGTTAGACTAGTTGATCCCTGAGGATGACTTTAAGATTCTGTGACTCCATACATCTGAAGAGAGGGTAACAGGAGAAAGGGGGTCAAAATGGAGCTGCACCACATTTGGATTCAGACAACTTGGGTTCCAGATTTGGCTCTGTTACTTTACTAGCTCTACGCTGGTCATTTTCTCTTTCAGAGACTCGGTTTCCTCATTTGTTAAATGAGCAGATTATACTAGATGATCTCCAAGGTTATCTTTCAGTGATGTGATCCTATAATGAGAGGTCCTGGGGAAACACTAAAAGGACATCATATGCTGTACCTGCACCTTCCCTTCTCCATCTAGCCTTGTAGGTTAGACTAAACTGCCTCTGCCAATTATGCAATGAGTTTTAGCACACACGTTTCCTGCTTGTATTGTCAACCTCACCATTTACCTTAATGTGACAGTGACTTTTTCCCAGTTTTTTTTTTCTTTTTGGGACAATCCCTCTGGCTTCCTGCCAGAAACTCTGAGGACACACCTGCAACCACTTCCTCTAGTCCTCCCAACAGATCGTGAGAACCCATGCTCACTAGTGGCATAAGGATGGGGAGTGTCCTTTCTCTAAAGCTGGCTGGGGCAGTTTTGGTTGGCAGAAAGGTTGTCACTTAGTTTTGTCTATATATGTGTAAATCCTTGTAGGTAGCAGTCTGTGGGTTTTCCATGAAACTGGGAATTGCTAGCTCTGAGGTCAAATATCTGTTCTGTCATTGACTTGAGTTTTTATTATAAACCTTCTGAATTAATCTATATGTCAGAGAATAATTTGGCTCACAAGGATGATGTGGCCATAAATTAATGCTTGTAAAACAATGGCAGATTTGTAATGAAAGGCTAGAAATACAAACCATTGCTTTTATGATACTATATGGTCCCGTAAGCATGCAGATTTTTAGAACTGATTATTAATAATTCCTACCATGACAATTAAGAGTATGTTGTTAAGTGAAAAGCCATCCTGACAGATTACTTCTTTGGTTCTCATTTACTGGACAAGGAAGATATTAGAGTTCACCCCATCTCTCTCTTTTATTCCAATTCTAAAAGAATCTGTGGGTTCTCTTGAATCTGTTTCTGCCCCTCCCTTGCCACTTCCCTTGCCAACACCTCCTTTGAGACCCTTCCCACCTCTTGTCTACACTATTTATAGTTGGCATTTGCTCCTTCTATTCTTTCCCCTCTACAATCCATCTTTCATACTGCTGTCAAGTAATCTTTCTAATGCACCAGCTTGATCATGTTACTCCCCTGCTAGAAAGGCCTTCAGTATCTCCCCATTGCCTATTGAGTAAAAAATAAACAACTTAACCTGATGCTCAACTTCCTTTATTTGACTCAAACTTAACCCTTCTAGCCTTTTAAAAATTTCTTCATGTGCCCCTAGCAAATGAGACCCCAAATCTATTTTCCCATCTCTTCCCACCCTCCTATGCCTTTGTTCATATCTTGTCATATATATATATACCTTTTGACATTTCTCCTCTTCTTCAATGTCCTGTTCAGATTCTATCTCCTAAAATTGTGCAAGATTTGCCTGTCATCTCTTCTCCTAGCTTCATCCTTTCCTTGCATTATTTCTCAGGGCCATTGTGACCTACTTGCTTTGCATTTAATCATTATCCAAGCTATTGAGATAGGGACTGGACCCTAATTTTATTTGTGTAGGAAATTTCTGAGTGAGTAAGGTTCCTCTGCAAATGAAAATCGGCCCCTTCTCTGCACCTGCTAGTGCATTCAAACCCTGGAGGTTAAAGGATTTGCCTAGGTTACACAGTCAGTGTGTATCAGAGGTGGGACATAGCCTTAGGTTCCTGGTCTCCAGGTTAATTCTCCATCCATTGTGTGAAGCTGTCTCACTAATCTATTCCAGTTATTGTATGGTTCCCCTTAGTAGATCATAAGCTCCTTGAGATCACGAACTCTGCAAATGTTCATTTTTATAGTCTATATAACTATCACATGACCATTGATTAGTTGAACTAAATTAGATTTACTCAGTATAACCTAGAACTTTGTTTTAACAAATCATGTTTGTAGTTCTGAATGTGTACCATTGAACACAGCAGATTGTACTCATATTAAAAAAAGCATTGCCGATGATAAAGCGATTCAGTTTTTCCCAGAGTACTTATAAACTCCATCAGGGCAGAAACTTTTACCTCTTTTTTTGCAGTATATATCTATTGCTTAGCACTGATGCATGTTAGGCACTTAGTTTATTGATTGTTTATTGTTTGATTGATTTTTGGACCTCTTTGTCATCAATACATTCCATTTCCTATTATGTTTATTATCATGTTATAATACTCTGATTCATTGTGCCCTTCCTTAAGGTTTATTTAACATTTTTCATCTTTTTATCCTCTATACTTAGAATCAAACTCTGTATTTAGTAAGTATTTATTGAATTGAATTTACTAATAAGATATTCTCTCAGCAAGAACTATTTTTTAACTTACATTTTGTTTTATTTAAAATTTTTACCCTTGCTACATGCAAAAGCAAGTTTTTCAACATTTTCTTCCAAAACCTTGAATTTTAAATTCTTTCCCTTCCTTAGCCCCACTCCCCCCCACCCCCCGAATTGAGAAAGGTTACTTGGTGTAGGTTATAAATGTGAAGCCATGAAATACATTGCTACAATAGTCATATTGGAAAACTAAACATGATCTCCCCTACACACACACACACACACACACACACAGAAACCTCAAGAAAAATAAAGTGAGGGGGGAAAAAGTGTGTTTAAGTGTGTATTCAGACACTATCAGCTCTTTCTTTGGTATGGATAACATTATAAATCCATCAGAAAAATTACTTCAATATTTTTTCCCATAGTTACTATTGCTAGCTATATTTCCTTCCATCCTATCCCCCCATTTATTCTCTCTCTCTCTCTCTCTCCTTTTAACCTTCCTTCTCTTCTATCACTTATACCCCCCTTCCCCTTTCCCCTGGATCCTTTTCTCCCATTCTGTTTTTCTCCTGTTTTCCTCTAGGGTAAGATTTCTATACTCAATTGAGTGTGTATATATTTCTTCTCTGACCTATTTCTGATGAGAGTAAAGCTAACTCACTTCCCTTCACTTTCTCCCCCCACTTCCATTCCATTACAAAAGCTTTTTCTTGCCTCTTATGTGAAATAACTTACCCTACTCTACCTCTCCTTTCTCTTTCCCCCAGTTCATTCTTTTCTCACCTATTAACTTCATCTTTTATTATATTATACTTGAAATTTAATGCTCTCCTGTGCCTTGTCTATATATGCTCTTCTAACTGCCCCAATAAATGAGAAGGTTCATAGGAGTCATCAGTATCATCTTCCCATGTAGAATATAAACAGTTCAACATCATTAAGTCCCTCATTAATTGCCACAAGAATTAATTTTTTTTCTCAGAAACATATATTTGACAACTTAAACTAGAAATCTATTGCTTGTTTTTTAACTTTTCTCCCCCAATAAAAGATAGAATATTTTTAAAAAAGAAAAACAACAAACCACTGATGCATTTTGTAATTTCTTGCCACTCTTCAGTAAGCTTCTATTTTATAACACATAACAACTTATATAAAAATAGTTGCATCTGACACCACATGCAAACTTCTGGCCTATATTTCCTCACTTTCCTGCTGAAAGTAATGAAGTAATAAATTTGTATGCCTTTTGGGAACAAAATTGAGATTGTATTTAGTGAGATCAGCTGCTTTTTTTGTGTTATGGAGTAAGCTGTAAAATGTTCTTTAAGTGCTATATCAGTGTTAGTCATTATTATTCTTATTTACTTTATTGTAGACTTTCTGTATATTCTCCTCTTCTCTTTCCTTCTCTTGCCATAGACTTACAAGAATTCAAGAAAATCAAATTAATCAAGAAGAAGAATGATAGGAAACCTTAGAAAAATGCATTTGAATTGGAAAATTGGTTATTTTGGGGAGATAATGTAACTACCCAAGTCTTTTTTTTGGGGGGGGGGGTTGCAAGGCAATGGGTTTAAGTGGCTTGCCCAAGGCCACACAGCCAGGTAATTATTGAGTGTCTGAGGTTGGATTTGAACCCAGGTACTCCTGACACCAGGGCCAGTGCTCTATCCACTGTGCCACCTAGCCCCCCCACCTAAGTCTTTTAAACTCTGCTACAGGAGCTTCACTTATAGGCTGGTTTTTTTTTCAAATTATTTAGTAGGAGAGAGTTAGAGTTTCTTGGAATAAAAACTTCCTACAAATCACAATTTTCTATTTAGTTCTGCAGTGCTGAATAAAGTTTGACTTTAGATGGCTAAGAAAGGCTTACTTCATTTCTATGAAAAACCTTAAATTGGAATTGAAATCCTCTGTGACGGGAAGTTTAGATGGCTGACAGTGAAAAGTTTTGCTTATGTTGAACATGGTGCTAAGCATTTGCAGTCTGGCTGTTTATAAAGAGAACAATGGTGATTTCTATAATTTGACAACTGGGTTCATTCAGTGTCAAAGTTTTCTGTATCTAAACTGGGTAAATAATGCTTTGCATTCCAGTCTTTCCTTTATTTATTGTCATCAATAACATGCTCTTAGGGGGATTTTTTTTTTGGCAGCGTGTAAATGAATGTTTTGTTGGAACTTTTTCCATCTATGAAGCAGTATAATATCTGATCTAATCTGGCTATTACTTAAAATAACCTGGTATTGTTTAGTTTAATTGGAGCTTATTCTTCGGTATGCTTAGAGACAAGCAAAGAATTCAAAACTTTTGGTAGCTTTGTAAATAACGCAGCTGCCAAAAAAACTCAGGTACCCATGACCTTTTGGCCCTGGATGCTGGGTCTATTGTCCTTTACCTGGCTATACTTAAAGTATGAGCTGGTAATAAAAAAAATGATTAATTAGCTATATTCCATTTGAGAATCAAATTACTTTATTCAATAGTTTCCTAGTGAATAAGCAGGAATCATGTGGGAAGCCAGGACCTAATCTTCCCTCATTCTGATTGCTAGTTTATCTACCTTAATCCCTTTCTTGTTCCCAGGTCCCCAGCATTACCAAGCAATGCTATAGGGTCATGGATTTAGACCTTCAAGATTAAATTTTCTTTGACTCTTGAGAATCAATCATCCTTTTTCATGGATGTATAGCATATTTTATAACTATATGTTCTCAGTTCTTATTCTTAAAAACACCGAATGGGACACATAGTAGCTCCCAGATCAATAGATTGGAACCTATTAGTAGAAAGCTGATACTTATTTAAGATTTTGAAATCAGTTTGCCTTTTCTATTACCCTTTCACTTTTCTCCTACACAATTTTCTGTTGATTTCATTGAAGAAATGAAAAAAAGAACACATTGGGGGCCTTGGTGGTACTTGTTACTTGAATGAATTAAGATAAAAAAAATTTTTTTGGAGGGGGAGAGGAAAGAATTCTTGTTGGCTTTGATTCTTGAGAATCAATCAACCTTCTTCATGTCTGACTAAGTTTGAATGCTAAATGATGAGTGTATAGTATATATTTTATAAGCATATGTTCTCAGTTCTTATTCCTAAAAACCCCCTTGGTATATGGCACATTGTTGGGGTCCCAAATCAGTTGAAAGATTGAAGATGCTACTTAAAAGATGCTACTTCTTTAAGATCTTGGAATCAGGGTAGAATTTGCATGCAATTAACTTTTTAAAGAAAGATATTTTTATTTCTTAGGTTAAACTATTTTTTATCTTCTGTTTTATCTTTAGGACTGTCCTGTGGTTGAAATGGAGGATAAAGTTATAAATGTTGTAAGTATACATTTTTATTATCATTATCCTTATTCCAAATTTTAAAAATAAATAGGAACAGGAAGATGGAGAGAAGGAGCAAGAACTTCATTCAGTTCCTTACAAATATCTTAGCAGCTCAAATACTGCTTCAACAGAGGTTAACAGAGGTAGCTGGTGGTTCCATGGATAGAATATTAGGCCTTGATAACAGGAAAATTCAACTTCAAATTTGACCTCACATGCTTACCAGCTGTTTGACCTTGGGCAAGTCTGTCATATAACTTTTTGCCTCAGTTTCCTTAGCTGTAAAGTATGAATAATAATAGTATTTACTTCACAGAATTGTCATGAGAATCAAATGAGATAAAATTTGTGAACAAGCACTTTGCTCAGTGTGGTTATTTTCTTCTTGTTCCCTTCCCTTCATTTGATAGGTAAGGGTCACATTAATTGAAGTTAGGGCTTAGGACTTCCGTTAGGATTGAAAAGAAGTATAAAGGGGATTTAATAAAAATAACAATAGCAACAACAACAAGATAACTCTCAAATTACAGTCAATACAACTCATCTGAGATTCTAAACACTAACAAACAGCATTTTTACTATTTTATGACTGTCCACCCAGATAGTTATTCTGAGTAGGATCTTGTTAATGGCAATGGAACACTGATTTAATGAACTTGATGTAATGCATTCTTTTTAAGATTTGGGAAAAAAAAATATGTTGGCAGATATCTTATGAGCAAGGGGGAAAGTACCATAAAAAATTTTTTTTTGGATCATTTAGTAACTATTCATCATCACTTCCTCCTTTTGACATAAACCAGGCAAGGTTCTTTGATAAGGCCTTCCTTTTTGCTGATGAGGAATTTAGCAGGGCAATTGCTATAAATATATTTTCCATAAATAGGGAGGCTAAACATATTGGAAGAATTGTTAAAGTGTTACCTCTTAGAGTTTTCCCTCTTCCCCTTCTTAAAAGAAAAATTAATCTTTGGAAGTGCTTTCATTCATCAGTCCTTTAAATTCTGCAAAGTATGTGTTTAGTAATGTGAGTGTTATGTTAACGATGTGATGAGAAGCTGCCTGATGCTATGGCTGGAGGGCTGGCCTTGGCGGGAGAAGGGCCTGAAATTAAGTCCTACCTCTAATTATTTTGGGCTGTGACCATGTACAAGTCACTTAACCCTTTCTGTGTCTGCAGACAAATTATGGAGACTATGATTGCTGGTCTGCATCATTGAAAAAAGTTTCCTAACTGGGAGTTTTTTCACATGAATGAATAAAAAGTCCAAACCTAAGAATAATATTAACAAGTTGAAACTTATTTAATCGAAAAAAAAAACCCCTAATCTATGACTTATATGAGGAGTCCATTTGGTGGTAACTTTTAGGGAGTTAAATGTACTAATAAAGTAGAAATTATAAACATTTGATAAGGATGACATGGGGAGGAGGACATCAAGAAAGTCCCCCCAATTTTACTGTGTTTGGTCATTCCCAATGGATAGTGCTTGGAGAATAGAAAGCCTCTACCCAGAAGAATTACTATTGATGAGTTATTCAGCTTGACCTCAGTAGAAGAAAGGGCTTTACCACATAGCCATGCCCTTTAATGGCAACAAATATAGGTTAATAAAGAGACTTCATCTATAAACTGGTAGATAAATCATTCTCACCCTAGCTCCCCCTTCCCCCGCCAGGCACATTATTGAGATATGAAGCAATTTTTTTTTCAAGGAGTAAAACACAGTAATACACTTTCCAGGCATCATTACCTAAATGAATGTCAGCTAGAAGATTATAATTGGGTCATATGTTTATTTATAAGTTGACTTTAGAAATTAATTTTTTTAATTTAACCATTCTTGACTTATTTCTTTCTCCTGTAATTTTAGTCCAGAGTCTTAAATAGCATTTGTGATAAGACTATCAGATCAACTGCTGATCCAGTCATGAGCCAGTGTGCATGTCTGGAGGAAGTTCATTTACCCAACGTTAAACCTGGAGAAGGTCTGGTAAGTGTTCCAGTGTTGTTTTTAAGTAAAATGTCATCTTTTTGGCAGATAAAAATTTTTATGTTAATAATTGTTTAACTTAACCACAGTTTTCTAAATGAACCCATATTATACTCACTCCCCATTACTTTTTTGCACGCGCACGCGCACACGTCTGTGAACTTGAACTATATTGTGGTTCATTTTGCATCAGTTCAAATGTGAAATGAAAAACTGAAACTTGAGTGAAATTGTTACCTCAAGGACAGAAGTGCTTTCTTTTTCATTTGTGTTGGAAGGAAATTTAGAGCAATGTCCCTCATTCTGATGGGAATACTTTACATAAAAAAGATGAACTCTATAGGCAGGGAAAAAAGGGGGGGAAGTTCTCTGTTGATTAGTGCCTAGGAATCCCCAAGAAGTTTTTGATTGACTTAGCATGGGAGAAGGGTGCGGAAGAAAAGGTTCAGCCTGGAGCAAACTTAAGAAAGATTCCTTATTGTTATTAGTTCTTATAGACTGTTAAAAAAAATAAAATCTTCCATTTCCCTACTAGAGGACAGGGTCTATAATTAGTTAAATGTTTGAGGACCCAACTGGCAGTTGATAAGGCAATGGAGTCTTAGTTTTTAAGGGAGACAAGGCAACAACTAATTACTTTCAGAGCAAGTAGAAATGAATGCCATCTTCTTTAAGGACATTAGGGCTACAGTGATTCAGAGCAAAAAGTGGTCAGTAGGACAGTCAGCTAGAATTGGGTGAATTCAATGAGGGAGGAGGCTCCCTAGAAAGAGGTGGTTTTTTTTTTAAATTTATTTATTTTTGTTTTTTATTTAAGGCAGTGGGGTTAAGTGGCTTGCCCAAGGTCACACACAGCTAGACAATTATTAAATGTCTGAGATCAGATTTGAACTCAGGTATTCCTGACTCCAGGGCCAGTTCTCTATCTACTGTGTCACTTAGCTGCCCTGAAAGAGATGTTTTTTGCAAATCAGGTTTCGAAGGCACTGGAGTTGCCACATGTGAAGAGAAATATATATATGCAAAAGGCACAAAACCCCAAGTCTACATATGTACTTTCATATATATAGTGAAAGTGATTGATAGGAAAAAATTAGTTTAAATGAACTTTGTAAAAAAAAAATCATGGGGAAGGAGGTCTTTAGGGACATATATATACATTTAGTGCTGGATGTGATAGGTAATCTAAAGAATTCTTATAGGTTCCTTAGCAGGTGAGTGACAAGATGATTGAAATTGTTGTCTGAAGATGATTCAGTACAGGTTGGACTGGAAAAGGGTGAGGTGAGGGCTGAGGGGGAATTGAAGATTTTCTGTGGAATTAAACCTGCTTTTAAAAGGATAGACAAGAATCTAGTGCTATGGCTTCCAAAACCGTTTGTTTTTCTAGTCAGATTGGTGTATTGTCTGAACTCTCCAAAGGACATGGTAGACCTCAAAAGGATATCTGAATAATCCTTTTCAAAGAGGAGTATCTATTATGTTATATTCTTCTTGATGATGGTGGTCTCCACAGCACTTGTCTGGTGCTGTATATGAATTAGCCTAGAACTCTAAGGAATGGAAAAGAAAACCCATTAAAAGCCTTCCTTAAGCTTTCCATGCTGTTAGAAAGAGGAGATTAACTTGTGTGAAATGACTTGAATTTACTTAAACCTGGAGTAAAGAGAAAGAAGGTAGCTTTGAGTCTAAGTTAGGTATCTTAGTAGTGAAAAGGTTCTTCATTTGTTGTTAACCTCAGGCAAGGAAAAATAAATAACTTGATGCCTTTTGGTTTCTTATCAGAAGCCTCTAATTCTGCATTGATTAGATCTGGGTTAATTCATGCATTCCTTAAAACTGGTTTTATTTATAGGTCCACTATAATGACTTGTTCCATATTTCCTTGTGAAGTTTGGCTGTCACAGCTATAGGAGAGATTTGGTTTTGTTTTTAAATTTGATGAGTGATTTTATCATCAGAAGGATCTTCTAGTGATGCATTTCCCCTCTTGATATAGATTTGTTTTTTGTTCAGTTGTTGGTTGTGCTCAATAATTTGTCACCCCATTTGGAGTTTTTTTTGGTAGATACAAAAATGATTTTGCTAATTCCTTCTCTAATTTATTTTACTGATGGGTAAACTGAGGCAAATAGGGTTAAATGACTTGTCCAGGATCACACAACCAGTGTGAGACTGGATTTTTAACTCAGTCTTTCTGATAAGTCTTGCTGTCTCTAGGTCCAGCATTTTATCTACTGTGCCATCTAGCTTCTCTAACCTCTACAGAGTAGATTTCTCTATTATGCCAAAAACCCCTCAATTATAATTACAGATAGAATCTTCTTCCTGTCTTCTGGAGATCCAGAGATGTTGTTTCTTAAATTTAATACATAGCCTTCCATTCTCAGTTATTATACTTTTAGGAGAGTACCAAATCTTTTCACATTCATTTAGTAACAAAACTGAAATAATAAAGGAAACATGATAAAATTTGTCCTCTGGATAAATATCTGGTTCAGTTGAAGTATGCTATATGTCAAACAGTAGGATGTTTCTTAGATACTATTGAATTCCTCACTTTCATTTGTCTGTTGATCTTTTTTTACTCTGGATATGTTTGCCCATTTAGTGCAGTGGAACTTGGGGAAAGTTTTCTTTTCCCAGTATAATGAGACACTTCACAGAGCCCATGAGGTGCCAGTGGGGTTGGTTGTTTCTGGGGGATCCATATTGCAGCTTCCCTCACTGAAAGTCTTCTGAGACATACCTTTGGCCTTACTGTTATTTCCTAGTGTGCATTAATAATATGACTGAAAAAGGTAGCCCACACAATGCTGAGACCAAATTTAATATCCTTTAAAAAATAAGCACAGTTGAGCTCAAAATTTATTTGTTTTAAAAATAGCCTCTGGATCCTAAATATCAACGGTAAGAGAGAACACAGTTGTTTTTGTTTCTAGGCAAAGAATTAGGAAAGAACAAAGATTGTTCATTGGATCCTTGAATTATCCATGGCCTGCCTTTCTTAGAAGAACTGGCTCTGGGTATTCATCTGATAAGTCTCCAGGGATGTGACAATCTTGCATTCCTAGTAAATCAAAGAGAAGATTGCTTTCTGGTTGTTTCCTTAGTCTTTCCATATGTTTGAGGTTTCTGTTCTTCCTCAGGTTTCTTTGGCTGGAGCCAGCGGCTTTCACATTTGTTTTACTGGTCCTAAATATAGCTGTTGTTCTAAATGAACTGTATTAAAATATTTTCTAAGGTTAAGTCCAACATAGTATTGGAACTTAGAGTTGGTTAATTTATTTGTTTATGGATTACCCTAGGGCATGTACATCAAATCAACGTATGATGGACTGCACGTGATTACTGGGACCACAGAAAATGTAAGTGCATGTCAATTAAGTTTCAGAAGTATTTTTAAAAGAAATGTGAAAAGTCTTTCATGTTTATTTTATTTCATTATATTTTTTAAAATGGAGCATTTATTCTTCTTATCTTTCTCCTTCCTACTTTCTCTCCCTCACTCAAAACAAAACTCTTCTAACAAAGTATGCATAATCATGCAAAACAAATTCTTTATTGGTCATGTTAAAAAAATCTAAGTGTTATTATCCTTGATCCTTGAACAGGGATTAATGAGCATATTTGTAGTACAAGAATTTTTGCTTAAAACCCTGTCTCCATGTTAGTAGATTGCTGTACTGGATCTACTAACTGAACTTGAAAATACTTTCCATTTACAGAATTGGATTTTATGATGGTATTCATTATTTAAATTCAGCATATATTAATTAATTGCTCTATGCCAGACACTTGTACCAAGTTATGGAGATATAAAATAATTCTTGCCTTTACAAGGCTTTTGTGTTGCTGAATCAAATGAGATTACACAGATAGCTATAATACAAAGAGTTGAATGATTGGGATAAAGGAGAGGTTGGAAAGAGGATCCCAGCAATATTTGAGGACTAGCTTGGGGGCAATCTGAAAAGACTTCATACTCTTCCTATCATCACTTCCCTCCCTACTTTCCCCAAAAAGCAATAGAACCTGGAGCCTGAAGGAACACAAGGAATCTGAAAAGTAGCAATGAGGAGGAAAGAAGATATTCTAGCTATGGACTGGGAGGTGCTTCACAATTTCTTAGATATAGGAAGGCTTGTAAAGGCCAAGGGATAGCTAGTGGTCCTTTTTGGTGTGAAATAAAGTTGGAAAAGTAGTTTGGAGTCATATTGTAGGGAATCTAAAATATTCCAGATATTGATATTTCCTACTTGAGGCCCTAGAAAACTCATGTTCACATCTGTGAGAAAGATTATTTTGATAGGTGATATCTATCAATGAATAGGAGAGGGAGAAATGGGAGATGGGGAGATAATGTAGAAGACTATTAGCCTTAGGATTATTTGTCAATGAGTGCTAAATTTCTAAACTAGGCTGTGAAACAGGAGAGAAAAATAAGATGTGAGAGATTTTATGAAGCACCACAACTGATTAGGTTTGGGAGGGGCAAGGGAAGGAGGAGTCCAGGATGATTCCAAAGTTAGGTACTTGAGTGACTGGAAGGATGCTGATGTCCTCAACATTAAATGAATGAACGAATGAATAAATAGGGAAATTTGGAGAAAGTCTAGATTTGGGATGGGAGACGAAGACGATGAGTTCTAATATGGTCATGTTGAGTTTGAGATATTTATAGGGCACCCAAGTATCTGGAGCTGCCCAACAGTCACTTAGTGATTCAATATCAGACTGTGGGAGAAATATTGGAGCTGGATATCCAGATTTGAGTCATTTACATAGAGATGATAATCAGTGGAGCTAATGAGATGACTAAATGAGAGCATTTGTATAGATTAAGTTCTGGATTGGAATCTTGTGATAGTGATAAAGCATCACTGACAGGGGAACAAGATATGGGACATGATAGAGCAAAGGAAACTGAAGATAGGAGGGAGAGATTGGTGTTACGGAAACCAAAGGAGAAGACATTTTTCAAGAAATATTGTCACTGGAAGAAGGTTTAATAAGAGAATGTATATTCTAGATTACACAATGGAAGGGAAGATCATAGAAATCTAGGGAGAAGAGGTCAGGGAGAAGAAGGGGCAGGGGAAAAGACTTTGTGATTGAGCTGATGATGACTGTGAATAATAATGTTGACTTTTTAGTGCTTTAGTTTCACAACTCTGTGAGATAGCTACTATGGGGTGTTATCTCCATTTTTCAGATGAGGAAATTTCAAAGAAGTTAAAGTGATTTGCCTATGCTCATGCCTGAGTAGGTTTCAGAACTAGGATCTGAACACAAGCTTCTTGTAACTGGAAGCAGCTTTGCTAGCCAAAGGACCAAGGGAAGAATCAGTTGACCCAAGTAGATCATAATAGAAGTGAATGGTAATGGCAGCCAGAAAGAACATGGGGAAAAGAAAGCCATTGGTCTCATGTAGCCATTTCACTATTCCATTCTCTCCTTTGAGAATCTACTTTTTTTTTTCAGGCATTGTACTAAGCACTAGAAATAGAAAATTAAAAAATGAAGCAGTTCCTGCCCTCAAGGAATGTATGTGCTATTGAAGGGAAACAACATGAACATATAGTAGTATATACCAACTGATAGTGATGCAAAAAAAAAAGGAAAAAAATCAATGAAATACCTCAAAAATACAAAGCAGAGAGTTCCAAAGGCTATTCAGACAGGAAAACAGACAAAGTACTGATGCTACTGAGTTAAAATTTAGTATATGGTTAAAAAAAAAAAAAACTTTCACATAATAGATTCATTGTTTCACATGCGATCCTCTTCCCTATTTTTATTTGGAAATGTTCACATTGATGTTTATCAAGTTTGTATTTAAAAAAAGAATGAAGAAGAAATACAGATAGTATAGAAGTGCAACACCATTAACTTTATCAAGTTGGAAAGGCCTTGTGTAGGAAGGGGCATATGAGGCAAACTTTGGAGGAAGCTAGAAATTCCAAGGTGAATGGGAAGAGAGAGAATAAACATTTATATTATACCAACCATTATGATAAGTGCTTTTTAATGACTATTTAATGATTATTATTTATGAATATTATCTTCACATTATGAATTATGAATGAATATTATGATCTTCACAATGAATCTTGCACTTATTATCCTATTATTAGTGTTCCATTTGAGAAAACTGAAATAGATGTTAAATGACTTGCCCAGGGTCACAGATTTGAATTCATTTTTTTTCCCAACTCCAAGCCTATCTCTCTATCCACTGCATTGCCAGCTGCCTGTAAAGGAAGAAATAAGAGCAAGTACATTCCAGGCAAGGGGACAGCATGTGCAAAGGTTAGAGATGGAGTGTTTTATTTAGGGAACAGGAAGATGGCTTCTATTGTTGTATAAATGGAATGGGAGGAGAGAATGTACAGGATAACTCCAAAATCTTAGTGCTATTCTAAGTTTTAATAACTTAAAATTTTATTTAGAATTTGGAGCACTATATGGGAAGTAGAAAGGTAGATTGAAGTTAGGTTGTGAAGAACTTTAAGTATAAAAACAGGAAATTGCATTTGATCCTAGAGGTCATAAGGACACATAAAAGTATCCTTGCACATGGTCAGAGTTGTGATTTAGAATATTATTTTGGCATGTGTGATGGAATGGAGAAGTAAGAGACTTGAGGCAGAGAGCCCAATTATGGGATTGCAATCATACAGATAAAAGCTGATAAGGGCTCGGACTAGGTTAATGACCACCTGGGTAGAAAGGCTGATTGAAATGTTATGGAGGTAGACTCAATCAATAGTATTAAGCAGTTGGTTGGCTAAATTGGGAGAAGTGGAGTAAGAAATGGAGGATATTGATATTACCAGTCTGGGAATAGGAAGACAGTGGTGCCTATGAGGAAGACAGAGAAGTCTGGAAATGGAGTAAATAATAATGGCAGGCTAGAGGATCTTGAAAAAAAACTCCTTTTACTCTAAAATAATTTTTAATCTACATAGAAGCAACTTTGGACAGTTTGGTGATTCAATAGATAGAACCTAGAATCTTAAAATCTGGCCTCAGATAATGACTAGCCATGTGACCCAGGGCAAGTCACTAAATTTTGTTTACCTCAATCCTCATCTGTAAAATGAACTGGAGAAAGGACCATTGGAATGGTTTGCCATTATCTTTGCCAAGAAAACCCCAAATGTAGTCCTGAATAATTGGACAGAACTGAAAAATGACTAAAAGCAGAACAGAGCATGATTATTTGCTTCCTGAGAATTTTTTTATGTTGTTAATTTTTTCATCCTGGAAATTCTGTTAGATGTGGGGTTTTTTAAGTACCTTGAATGTTTTGAATTTCAGAATTAGAATTTCAAGAGGCATAAGAGAGCTTAAAGTTACTTAATCTAATGTCCTCACTTTATAACTAAGAAAACAGAACAAGGGCCCTTCATTGATTTGATCAGGATCATACAACTAATTCATGACTAAGTTAGAACTTGAATCAAGGTTTCCCACTTGGCTAATTCAGTGCTCATTCCATTATACCAGTATTGTAGAGGTTGTTATATTTTGTCTCAACTGCATATACTTCTGCAATATTTCTTGATAGTCTAGAACCTTCCTGAAAAAAAAAGTCAGAATTGGACAGATATAGCAAAATTCAACAAGCAAAGAGTATTCTTTTTTTTAAATTGATTTTAATTTTTTCCAAATACATGTTATATAAGTTTTTCAACATTCATCCATATGCATATGTATATTTTTAGGTTATATAATTTCCTTCTATCCTTCCTTCACACCCCTTACCCCTCAGCAACAAACATTCAGGTAAATACTATACATACACCTTTGTATTAAACATGTTTACAGATTAGTCATTTTTGATATGAGGAATTAGGATTAAGGGAAAGAAATACATAAAAGAAATTTTTTAAAAAAGTGAATGTAGTGTTCATCAGATTCTAAAGGAGTTTTTTGGAATTTTGTTTTGTGCAAAAAGTATTCTTATAGTTTGATCCTTCTCATTGACAAAGAGTTTGTGCAAATCATGAAAGTCTCTACAAGCTACTGACCTAGTTAGTAATTTATATGAAATCTGTGCCTTAATTTGAAAATTTCTTCTTAAAGCCCCTGTCACCCAGATTTGGGCTAAATCTAAATTTAAATTAAATTAAAAATTAAATTTAAGTAATTTGGTGAGTTTGAGCCTGGGCTGCTCCATACCTGTTAGGCAAACTACAGTCTTTGGATCTGAAAAACTTCTTTTGTAATAGTAAGAGGAGACCTAACCAAATGGAAAGAGCACTGTGTTCACTATTTAAATGATTTAAACCTGATTTTCCCATTAACTACTTGTGAGATCTAGGCAAATTACTCAGTGTCTCTGGGCCTGCCTCAGTTTCCTCCTCTGTATAATGAGAAAGTTGGGGCACATCTTCTCTAAGGGTTTTTTCAGTTTTAAATTTTTTAATTCTTTTACTTCCTGGTTATAGAAAGGATTATTGTGAGGAAAGTGCTTTGTAAGCCTTAGGGTGAATCTTTCCAATTATTTTTGCAATCTTTATATAATTTGTTTCATGTTGAAGATAGATAGCATAGTGAATAGAGCGCTAGGCCTTGATTCAGGAAGTCATGAATTCAAATTTGACTTTAGACTGTAACTTTGTGGCAAGTCATTTAGCCACTGTCTGCCTCAGTTTCTCAATCTGTAAAGTGGGAGATAATACTACTAATAATAACTGCCTCCAGGTAGGCATTTTTAAAATCTTAAAAAGCGATTATCTTATCATCCTTATTATTTCCAAATATATGCCTCAGTTGTATCAAAGAAATATGAGGAGGGGAAAAACAGTTCAAGAAAACTAAACAGTGAATGAATGAATTAAAAGGTATTCATTAAATACCCTCGAAAACATTGGGCTAAGAAGTTCTGTTTACAAGCAAGATAGTGCTTGTTTTCAAGAAGCTCACCTGAAAAGAGTGAGATGACATATAGGAGGTATCACCAACACGTTAACTGCATCTAATAATTTATGCAATATCCATACCTATCGTATCCTACCTCTGCAAGGAAAAGAAACAGTACAATTTTCTTTTTCCTTTGGGGCTGCATTTGATTATTATAATTACATGTTATTGAGTTTCTTTTTTTGTTGTTGTTCTTTCCATTTCATCATTGAAGTTCTTGAGTTTATTTTTTCCCCTTTGTGTTCTGCTTATTTTATTTTGTTTTAATTCATATAGATCTTTGAAGTTATTAAAGGTGAATTTCACTATATTGTTATCTTTGATTAAGATTTGATTTGAACACATCTCTTTAACAGCAAAATAGAAATATGATCTAAGATTCTTATCTAGAACCTAGTGAACACAACTTATGGAAGATGTATAAAATAGTGTTTTTTTCATTAATCTTCCCTCTTCTCAGATGAATACAAACCTAAGATTCATTGATTTTTATATCTTGGTTTTATCTTAGCCATCCCTGTGCAAATCCCATCTCCTGTCACTATTGGTTGTACTTTGTGCAAAGGTGATGAAATGGTCTCTAGAAATTGGTGCATCTTCTGGATGACAGAAATTTGCTCCTGTTGTTTAGTCCTCCATATCACCTAGTAAATAGAGTGAGGAATCACATAGACTTTCAGTCGGTCTTGGTCTGGTGAGAAGAAAGAGAATTCCTATGGTCTGTTTTTCACAGAGTTGGAATGTTTCATCTATCAGTTCAGTAACTGATTATATTGGATTACTTGAATAAACCTATTTAGTCCCAGATCTCTATCAAATTGACTTGGCAGCAATTTCAATCTTTGATAAACATGTGGAACATTATAACCTTACAATTGAGAGGCCCAGAGTCATCTTTTTATTGTGTGTATGTGTGTGGTTTAAAGGATGAAATGTGAGATTCTAAACAAAGCTTTCTTTGAGTCTGAATGAATTTTCAAGTGGAAAAATCCCAATACCCTGAAACGGCTTTCAGACTCATAAGAGAGTTAATACAGCATAATGGATTAAGAACTGGACTCGGAGTCAAGAAGGTCAGAGTTCAAATTCTGCCTCAACTTACTTTATGATTCTGAGCAAGTCACTAATTCTATATGACCCCCAGTGTCCTCATCTATCATATCCAATCAATCATATCTTTTCTGCATCCAAAGCTCTGTGCCTTTTGTATATTCAAAAAACAAACAAACAATAGACTGGTAGATTTGCTTGAAACATTTCAGATTTGGCTGACCAGTCTTGGAAATCTAAGATCTAAAGATGGTGAAAAACAGGAGAGTAAAGATTGACTGCTAAATAAGAAGATAGATTTCAAAAGAATGCCTCTGGAGAAAAGAGGCTTTCTGAGGGTTTATGTCCTATTGAGTAATGCACTTTGTAGGAGGTTCATCATTGGCTGGCATCATTGTACCCTTGCATGTATTACTAGTCTTTCAGGTATGCCATGACTGGTTGTTATGGTATTGAGGTGAATGTTTTCAAAAATAGCTATGACAGTCACGCATACCTTAACATTGGACCTCAGTGCATCAGGGAACATTTCTACTCTTTAATATCATTCACTTACTTCTTGTTGAGTGCCACACCTGTTGGGTGAGAGGGGGAAGCATGTGTTTGGGAAATTAATCCATAAATAAGCAATTATTAAAAGTGCCTTTGTGCTAGTCAATGGAGATAAAAAAGACAAATGCAAAACAGTCCTTGCTCTCAAGAAATTTGCATTCTATCAAAGAAGGAACATGTGCTCATCTAAGAATATACAAAATATATGCAAAATAAGTCACTTACCTCTCTTGTTCTCTGTTTCTCTCATTTGTAAAATTAACTGAAGAAGGAAATGACAAACCACTCCAATATCTTTGTCAAGAAAATCCCAAAATGGTATCTTGAAGAGTCAGATACTACTGGAACAATTGAACAACATCTAGATATTAACTACTATATGATGTAGTCTTTAGCCTTTGAAATTCATCTGGAACAAAGCATTTTCATATAATGTCTTTAAGCAAGACTAGTAAAAATTTATAGGAAAGCAGTAGTAAAGATGATAGTTTTTAAAATGAGTGGCAGAGAGAGAGACAAGGCAGGGAGATCTGTGTGCTAGCTTTGCTATATTTTTGACATATACTTGCTCCATGATACTGGGTAAGTTACTGAAAGTCTACTGCCCCACATAATAAATTTCACACTGGGAATATGCTATACAAATGAAATCACAGATCTTCAACTATCCCAAAATAATGTGGTCATTGGATTGAATAGATTGTGTATTTGTGTGACTATTTCTGTGTGTGTGTCTGTGTGTGTATAAAGTTATCTTTATGATGATTGATGATGTTTGTCCTTTATTCTCCAAGACCATGACACCATGGAGGTGATGCCATGACAAGCCCTTGAATTGGATTCGAGTAAGGAGGGGCTGTGCTGAGTCATCAGCCTCACTTTCTCCTCCAGAACTATTTGGGTCCAGTGGGCCACACATGAATTAGGACAATTGGAAATAACCCAGGAGTGAGGCACTTAGGGTGAAGACTTGTCCAAGTCCTCAGAATTTGTAAATGTCTGAGATCAGGTTTGAACTCAGGTCCTCCTGATTTCAGGGTAGACGCTCTACCCGCTGTGCCATCTAACTGTCCAGATATCTCTATATACAAACACATATGATCTACATAGATAAAAGCAGATATATATATATATAAAATATATATATATATATATATATATATATATATATATCTGTAGTTATCTAGCTAGTTGGCTGTAATTATTTTTCCTGCAAATTTAGCTTGTAATTAACTGATAGTTACTGTTTTTTTTCACAAACATACATGAATACCAATGTGTATATATCACACACTTATATTCTGAATATAGCTAGATAAATCATCTTGTTTGTTCTTATCCAGTCTCCTGCTGATAGATCTCAGAGGATTCATGCTGGTGATGAGGTGATTCAAGTTAATAAACAGACTGTGGTAAGTCTTAGCAACTCTCTTAATGTTGTTTTGTTTTGAGCATCTAGGTATGTCCCCTTAGAATCTTAATTGGATCTAAGGCAATTTCCTCACTGTTGCCTCTGTTGTTGACTTCCCCTTAAAGGAGTGATTTGTCAGACACAAGTTGTATTAAAAGCAGATGTTCTAGATTCTTCTTAAGTTTTTGAAGCTGCTTTTGGGCATATTCTTCTTGTAGTCTTTTATATTTGTGACTTGTCAACTTATAAAGAAAATTGGTTGTTTCAAGCAATTATTCTGGGACAATATTAGACATTTTAATTGTTTCACTTTTCTCTGTGCTTTGAAACCCCAAGGCACCAGATTTTGAGATGTTAGGAGTTATAACGGAGACATTTTCAACTTTCTTAAGGTCCCTCCTTATCTTAGTGGTTAGACTTGCTAACTCTCAAGTCAGTAAGTCAGTAAATTATTAAATGGTCTTTAAAATGCCCACATATATGTGTGTGTGTATACACACACACACACACACACACACACACACACACACACACAAGCATTGAGAATTTTCATGTTTTTCTTGAATTATTGCTTCAACATCTTGTAATTAGACATATATGTGTGTATCTATCTATCCATCATCTAGCTATCTATTGCAGATTTTGCCTTCAAATAGTGATTTGATTGTCTTTGAAAATGTCTTTCCCTCTCCTTTCCCACTTCCCTTTTAAAGGTGGGATGGCAACTAAAAAATCTGGTGCGGAAGTTGCGAGAGAATCCTACAGGAGTTGTACTCCTCCTCAAGAAACGCCCCACAGGTTCTTTCAACTTTACCCCTGCTCCATTGAAAAACCTACGATGGAAGCCACCTCTTGTTCAGGTACCAAGAGCTAGTCTACAGCTTGTGAACAATGTAAATGGGCAATGGATTCTTTTAATCTTGGAGGTTCCAAGATGCTTTTAGGATGTCTTCCTAGGTTCTCCAATGTTCATTTTACTTTTCACTTTTTCTTAATGATTTTCTACACTGTATGAATATTAACTTATTCTGTTATATTTTAACATAACATTTTGAGCTTTTTTTTTCACTACAGTTCTGTTTCCCACCTCCTAAACCTCCCAATCCTGGGGGGGGGGGGTTGAAATAATATGAAGGGCAGATTTATCTGGATACTATTCTAAAACTTATTTTTCATTTTTGGTAATGTTAGCTAATGTTTTATTTGAAGATTCATTAGTATTTTTCATTCATTAGTATTTTCTGATTGTACATTTTTTAAAATTGAGATTGGGATGGGAGGTGTTTAGAACAGAGTGTACTATAACATAATGACCCTTTCTAGTTAATAGAATTTTGACTACAACATTGTTTCCCTTCTCTGAATTCTTATGCTCTGCGCTTAAAAATACAGACTTTCATCATCAAGGTGGAAAGAGGGGAATGCATAACGAGAATAAATAAATTTGTTATTTAAAAAAATTAAAGAGAACTTCATAGAACTGAAAATGTTAGGGGTCATATAGTCTAATCTTCTCATTTCATGGAAAAGGCAATTCAGGTCTTGAGAGATTTAATAAATTACCTGAACTCACACAGAGAGTATGAGGCAGAGCCAGGATTTTGATTCAGATTCCACCCATTCGGAGTTTCTTTCATATAACATCCAGGTCAATAATAATAATAACTAACAGTTATGTAGAAGTACTTCAAGGTTTGCAAAGCACTTTTATATAAGCTGTCTAAATTGGTCATCACAAGAAAACCTTTTATCGTTCCCATTTTACAGATGAGAAAACTAAACCAGAGAGGCTACAGCAGCTTGTTTGGGATCATATTGGTAGTAAGGGTCTGGGCAGGATTTAGATCTAGATCTTCCAGACTTCAAGTACAATACCCTATTGAATGCACTGCCAAACTCCTATTCCGTGTAGGACTGAAACAGTGTCTCAAAAGGGACGTACAAATTGCTACTTGTTTTTCTCATCCAGAGCCTTTAGTTTAATCAAGAATGTTTTCCTTTCTTGACTGAGGAGTTTAGAAACGTGTTATTGATGTTTTGATCTTTGCCCAGTAAATTTCCTGATTTACCTGTCCTTATGATTCTAAAACTTATCCTCTGTATCACATTTAATTGTCTTTTGCTTCCCATGGGAGCCAACGTGCCATAGTGGATAGAGGACTAACCTTAGTACTTTTGCTGATTTTTGTATTGATAGAATGAATTCTGCTCCAGAATGCCCTATGTTCATGAAAGTATGGACCTGGTTTAAAAATAAAATGCTTTCCCATTATGTTTGTGTTCCAACTTTACCTTAAAACCATGGAATTCCACTTTTGACTTTCAAAGATCTAATAGTTTTCTTCTGAAGTTAAATGTAGAAACAAAAACAAGTCTTCTTGATTAATGCAATGTCACAGGTAATTATTTTGAGACTTTTGCCTTTCCAGTGAGTCAGACAGTTAAGGGAATTTTTATTGAGGGGGGAGTTGTTCTACGATAACCCTCTAATTTATACTACTTAGTTCTCAACCCTGGAGCAATTTTCTTAGGCATGGTAACGAGATAACTCTCAATTAACTCAGGGTTTCAACAATCCAGGAGATATTCAGTAGTTATGAAACAATTGTAGACATCAAGTTTGTCAAGAATGAACAAATATTTAGGTGTAACCCTCTGTGGTCTAATAGTTTTTTTTGGGGGGGGTGAGTGGGTAGGAAAATGTTATTTTCTATGTCTGTGTTTCATCCTTGAAAAAAGGAGAACTGAAGTTAGCTAATTTTATCAGTAAATACTTTTGACCCCTTAGAAGATGGGATTCTATAACTATACATCCTCTCTTTTCTGTCTATTAAACATTTATTATGCATCCTTTAGGACCCAACTTAAATTCTGCTCCATCAAAAAGTTTATCCTTATTACTTCAGTTCTTCCTCCTTACCACCTTCTCTCTCTCTCTGGGAAATCTTATGGCAGTTGTCTGTGTAATTAATTTGAAATTTATTGTGAAAATTTTTATTTAAATTTAAATCTTTCATCAGTTTAAATTAGTTGATCTTAAATCAACCTTTCACATATTTGTCTTGTTAACTCCACTAGACTATGGGACCTTGTCTAGCAGAATGTCTCACACATTATAAACACTTAAATATTTGTTAATTTTATTTGTCACTGCCTTCAACTACCCAGCTCTTTTTATTCTCATTCACAAAAAGGTGCTATTGAATTCCAAATAGGTAAGGGTGCTGATTTCATTGAATTTAATGGGATTTTTAAAAGTGTTCTTTGAGCTCATACTAATTTCAAAATAAAATATACCAAAGTTCAATATTTTAGGTTAGACACTGTTGAGCTTAGAGAGCATTCAGAGAAGGAAAACTATGTCATTTAATGATAGAAGGACCTTAGAAATCCTTAGCAAGGAAAAGAGAAAACTTTGATTGAAGGACTGCCCCTCAGAACTGGATTTGTGCTAACTGGGAACAATGAAGTAGACATTGAAAAAAGAAATATATTGAAGCATGAGGTCAGGAAAATCTTTCAGTCACCTGGAGACATCCATAAGTGGAATGACCTACATTGGGAAGTAGTGATCCCCTTTCTGGAAGTTTTTCAACAAAATTTGGTGAAGATGTTGAAGTTCTTGTTTATGTATGAGTTGGTCTGGGTCTAGATTATCCTGAAAAATCTTTTAAATTCTGAGACTAAAAACCCTAGTTATGTGTTTGTTGAACTATAGAGGGAGTCTTGGTATAAGAATGCCCTTTAGGGGCAGTCACCTAGCACTGGCCTTGGAGTCAGGAGTACCTGGGTTCAAATCCAGTCTCAGACACTTAATAATTACCTAGCTGTGTGGCCTTGGGCAAGCCACTTAAACCCATTGCCTTGTGCAAAAAAAAAAAAAAAAAGAATGCCCTTTAAAGAAAGTCATGTCTTTGTAAAATGCTCTAGCATGCCCATACAGTTGAGTTATTGGTTTTTGTAGGAAAACATACCACTGATGCTATGCCCTTTGAGAATGTGGGAAAAATGGTGAATAGAGCAGATTTGAGGATAGAAGGGAGTAGAGATGATTGCTAAGGGACCCAGTACTCTTCTTACATCAGTTGCTTCATTGGAATGCTTTTATTTCAGACCTCTCCTCCACCTACTACCACTCAGTCTCCAGAAAGTACCATGGACACCTCACTGAAGAAAGACAAATCAGCCATCCTGGATCTTTATATCCCTCCACCACCAGCTGTCCCCTACTCTCCCCGGTAAGAAAATAGTCATGTTTTGGATATTTGAAGCTCCTTTTCACTGTGGATTTTTAATGACACCAAATGGCACAAAATGTATGTACTTTGGTAAGATTGAATTTTGAAGGTGTTTTCAGCATAAATAATTGAAATTCTTAGCTGGAGAAAGGTAATTATTCATAAGTTTCTTAATTTCCCTCCTCTCTCATGTTTAATTGAAAAAACTTCAAATTGGTAATTAGTTTGGGCTTGACCAAACATATTTTGAAGTTTGCAGATATTAGATAAGGTATAAAATCAGGGCATAATTAGATATATTCACTTCTTCATCTTTGATAAAATTCATTTAAAATAATTATTCCTAAATGACCAGAAAAATGTAGAGTACAGTTCATACTTTAAAAAGATAGTGTTAATTTTAGGTCAACAGTGACACTCTGTACTTTTTAAAAGTTTGATATTTCAAGGAGAAAATACGCTCCTTGTAGTGTTATCTGCCTAATCATAGAAAAGAAAGAGCTCCCATCCTAACTTTCCTTTTAGATTTTTATGAACTATTTAGAGAAGAGAAATGGTGAGAATTAGAGGGTGCCTCTGCATTCTCTGTATATCATAGAAATACAGCAAGGGCATAGAATAGCTTAGAAAAACAATCTCCAATCTGCCATTTATTTAAAATGTCATATTAGTGTGGTTTGTCCACATAATCATCTCCATTGTTAGGAATTACATGGCTTTCAATAACCATCATCCCTACTTAGTGGTGGATGTGGGAAGATGTGGGAAGTGTGGGGAGAGGTCTGCTGATAATAGAGGAAGAAGTTGGAGAAATTGGAATTTTCAGGCTATTTGGAGAAGCCATCCAAATTCAACCAAGGGAACTCTTTTCAGCAACATGACCGCCAGCTTCAGAAGGGGGCATAGACTTGAAGGGAGGAATAAAGTTAGTTGGGATTGTTCATAGAAGGCTTCTCAGATAGATGAGTTCCAGGTTATACTTTAAAAGAGGTGAGGGACATGGATTCATAGGAGCGAAGAAAAAGAGGGCATTTCTGGTGCAAAGAACACTCAAGTAGGTTAATAATGAATATGAGAGTTAAGTGGTTCAGACTGATCAATTATTTGTTTCAATTTTTTTGCATATATAATAGGCTTTGTTAATAGGAATCACTTAATTCAAACCTAGCTACAGAATTATTTAGACTTTTATAAGACAGTTTAGGTGATATAGCATTTATCAGTCTGTACTAACATTCAGAAATAGTATGTATATACACATATATACATACACATACATCATGTAGAATATTTTCCCTTCCCCACCTTGGATCTTGGCAGGAATCATTCTCTTGGCATGGGAGAAGTATTTCAAAAGATTACATTCTTAACTTCTGGCCTGATGTGATTTTTGTAGTTATTTGGTAACTTTTTCAGCAGATCAAGCAGAGACTCTGTAGTTTAGGTTATCACTGCGAACTTTTTAGAGCTATCTATTTGTATAATTTTGAAATGTACAAAAAATACTGATTTTGCATTTCTTTAAAAGGGATTTATGATAAGAGATCTTAGAGGGGTTGTGTTTATTTTCAAAGCAATGTTGGTATGAAATGATTTTTTTTTCTTCATTTCAATAAGCATTTATTTTAAGTGTCTATTATAGTCCAGGCCCTCATGATACAAAGTCCAACCTGATGCATTTGCTCCTTTTAAGGAGCTTATGAGCTCCTAGGAAACAGATTGAATCATCCAAATATGTAAGGGCAAACTTAAGTGAAAACACCTCAAACCCCTTGAGTCTTCCTAACTGAATTTAGAGATGGGAGGACTTTTAGAAGTTTTAGACAGTTTACAGATAAAGAAACCAAAAATCCAAAGAGATTGAGACTTATTTAAAGTCAAAAATAGTAAGTGGTGGAGTCAGGATACAGATCCAGGTCTTCAGATTCTAAATTCAGGGCTTTCCTCCTCAGGTGAACAGTAACTAAATATTTGTTGCAATTCCTTTTGAAAGTAACACAAAATATAATGATTATTTCATTTTAATGCTGTGTTAAGGGACTTTTTCGAATTACTGATTGTTGAATATGTATTTTCAGAGACGAGAAGGGGAGTTTTGTTTATGGTGGCCTCAGTAAATGTAAACAGCCACTGCCTGGGTCAAAGGGTTCCGAGTCCCCCAATTCCTTCTTAGACCAGGAAAGTAGAAGGCGAAGATTTACTATTGCTGATTCAGATCAGTTGCCTGGTTATTCAGTGGAGGCTAATGTCCTGCCCACAAAGATGAGAGAGAAAACACAGTCTTATGGTGAGTTTATGGATGTTTTCTTATTTTTGTTCTTTTACTTATTCCTCTTCCCCTCCCCCTTCCTTATTTGGAAATGCTGGTTGAATTTGGCACCTTCTGAGGGTAATCTGAGGAAAATGTAAACTTCAATGAAAATCTAAGTATGAAACCATGTATTCATCTCTCTAAAGTGAAACCTTGTTCTGTCATTACTCTTGATGGGTATCAAAGCCCAGCTGGATGAGATCAGATTGCACTTTTAGCTTTTGGTGCATGCCTTTTAAAGTTTTGGGTCACTATGTTCTGCAGACTTTGTAGCCTGTTGTTCTTTATGCCCCTTGTCTAATTGCTTGCCTTATAAACAGAATGCTTTGGCATACTTTCCATATTCCTCAAGTGTTATTGCTACTGCTTAAATTCTTGTGGCATTATGAGTGGAATGACTGCTTGGTGTTCCGGAAAATTTCTGTTACGTGTAAATATGCATGACTTGTCTTCTTTCTTCTCTTGCCTATATAGGGAAGCCCCGGCCCTTGTCGATGCCTGCAGATGGGAGCTGGATGGGAATTGTGGACCCATATGCTAGACCCCGAGGACATGGAAGAAAAGGCAAGCCATATTTTATTTTCAAACAAACTCAAGGAGTTTTCAGTAACCTTTATTTGAGGGGATTGGCCAATAGGAGTGTTCATTTAAACATGGAACAGAGATTACTGGAAAGTGAGTAAGGAGAATTAGGTTCTATTCTCCAGTTCTGCCAAAAACTCAATCCTGAGTTTTTAATTCACATTTTGGCACTCTCCAAATGATGAGAAGCCTTGAAATATCTTGGTGTCATCAGCTGATGTAAAACCATAGAGTTCTGTACCCTCCAAATGATGAGAAGCCTTGAAATATCTTGGTGTCATCAGCTGATGTAAAACCATAGAGTTCTGTACCCTCCAAATGATGAGAAGCCTTGAAATATCCTGGTGTCACCATCTGATGTGGAACCATATAGTTCTACCATATAGTTTTATATAGAAATAGTTGACTGATTGGTAGAATTTGTCTCTATGCCATTTGCCCTTTCCAATTTCAGACTGGCTTTAGAATTTCCCTAAAGGATGGAAGCACTTTAATCCTAGCCTCTTTATCCAGATGTGGACCTATCTGTGAGATCCTAAAGTCAGAGGAAGGTTTAGAAATGGATCTATAGATTTCCTCTTTATACTCCCTTACAATCTCAGAGTTAATGTTCTTTCCATGAAGATGGGAGAGAAAACACAGTCCTAAGGTGAAAGCTATGTAATCTTCCACCTCTTCCACTTTTATAATCTGTGTATTTTTAAGCAAATCACTTAATGTCCCAGGGCCTGAGTTTCTTCTACTATAAAATAAGGATATTGAACTTTAAAGCTTCTGAGGTCCTTACTAGCTCAGATCTATGATCCATTGGACTGGAGTTATGGGATAAATATGTGGTTGATTGCTATTCCACCAACATTTGAATGAATTTCTTGAAAATAGTGTAAATTTGTTAGCAAAACCTGTTGTGTTAATGTACTACAATTTTGTCTCCACTTACCCTGATTTGTCTTTTTGTTTCATAGTGTGACATAGCTGATTTTTTTTTGTGTATATATCCACGGTCTTTTTTGTATGATATTGGAATTAATCCCTAACTTTCTTTAACTCTTAATGATTACAATCATTAGTCATTTTCCTCTAAAATTCAGAAATGGCATACAGATAAAATAAGATGATCTGAAATATGAAGATAATATACAGGCAAAATTCTAATTTATCATAACTGTCTGAATATAGGTCTCACTATTCCCCCCTCCAAAATTTATCCATATCCATATCAGAGAAGAAAAAACTAAAAAGAAATATGAGAAAATCCAAGTACACATATAAATGTTAAAAATAAGTTTGTTAAATTTAATTTCATTTTGTCATATAGTTTATATTTAACTTGATATGACACAAAATTTACCAGTCTTAATCAGCAATTTTAAGGATTTCTTGCCAATATGGTAAATATATATATATATATATATATATATATATATATATATATATATATTTGGAGTATAATATGTACCAAAAAGGAGTGGAAAGAACCTAGATCTCATTAATGTTTCCTCTCACCATTTTGCAAATTTTTCACATTGAAAAATCCAGATAAAATCAGTAGGTAATTATTGAATGCCTAAAATGTGCTAGATGCTGGTAAAAGAACTAAGACCTCAAGGATCTTACAGTTATTACAACATAAAAGTTGGAATATTGAAAAATAAAAAGAGTGAAATAATTGAAAAAATATCAGAAGACCTTATACACAAGTGATTACCTATAGGAATTTTGAGGTAGGTTTTGAGTTGTGAGTTTGAAAAATCATCTGAATTTTTCTAACTATATTAAAACAGGTGAAGATGCCCTATGCAGGTATTTCAGTAATGAGAGGATACCCCCAATCATTGAAGAAAACTCCTCCTCACGGCACCGTTTTTCCCGACCTATGACTGACAGACATCTAGTCCGGGGTGCAGACTACATACGAGGCAGCAGGTGTTACATCAATTCAGATCTTCACAACAGTGCCACCATTCCCTTTCAGGAGGAAGGGAGCAAAAAGAACTCTGTTTCAGCATCCAAAAAATCTTCTACGGAACCATCACTACTGGTCAGCTGGATCACTAGGCTTAAATTGTTGACTCACTGAAATTTGCCTTTCTCCTGGATTCTATCACCATCTTCTGTTACTAAGTGCCTTTGTTCCTCAGCTGACCTCTTTGTACTTCGACCTACAGTATTATGTAGTGACCTTCTTGTTTATTTTATTTTGGTTTTTTAATGTTATTTTATTTTGAAAGCAAGTTTTGGAGTAATTGGACTGGAATGCTTTGGTAGGTGTAATGGTATTGGGCAAAAGAGAAGAAAACAAAATTCAGAAGAATATCAACTTCAAGCAAGAAGATTTTGATGAGCAGTTGGAGACAATTCTGAACTGAAAGTCAGCTTAATATTTTGAAACAGGAACAGAGAAGGGGACTGTGTTGGTGTGAGGCACCACTTGTACTTATTTTTGTGATTATCATGATGGGAGATCTTGTGGTTTGTTATTTTGGATGTGGAACTTAGCTTCATGGTTTGAAAGAGCCAGTGGGGAAAAGTCATGTTTTTGTTTTGTTTTGTGGAAAAAAGCTGTGTCCTACAGTTGAAAGATATTGTAACTTTGACTTGGAAACTTCAAGTCTGGGAAATGTTTTTTGTTTTCTTTGAAAGCAGAGAATAATGCTGGGGAATTTGTTACACTTGGTCATTCCCCTTTTGGTGGAAATTTCATTGTAGGTCATTTAATTCTGGAGCATACAAGCACCCATTAGATATGGTTTATTATACATGCAAGAAACACATCATCCTTCAGTGATTATTTGTGCAGTTTTTGGTCATGTTAGCACATACTGGCTTTAAATGGAGAAAAAAAACTTTCAAGACTGATTTGCTGGTAACCAAAGCGTCTTTCAGAAAAATAAAGAAACCAGTTTTGGGGCTTACGAGTGACTCAGCAGTTTGCATTTTGAACTGTTAGTGTCTCCATTCTAGGAAATAACCCTTTATCAAAATTTCGCTATTCAGAGATACCTTGGAAATTGTCATGGTCAATAATTTTCAAGTAGCATCTGGTATTGTTTTGGGGAAAAGTCATAAAAGTGTTAGGATATAAATTGTGTTTAAATGAATGTATGATATTTTATTAGAAGGAAAAAGTCTTATTGTGTTAATTTAAGTGTTTAAATATAGTTGTATATTTTTCTTACTCTTATCAAATGTGTAATTTGTATGTTTCTATTACTGCGCCATGTATAAATTAGCCACAACAAGGGGGTAAAACTTTATTAATAAAGGCAGATTTTTCTGACTCCCAAGGTTTCTCACAGCAGTTCAGGTTTATGTGAGTATTCTTGGTGGAGCATGAAATGGGACAGGAAATGTGGGATGGGGCGGAGATGGATTCAGAAGAGAAAAAAGACCCTGTAGAAAAATAGGGACAATTTAGGAGAGCTGAGCCCTAGGCTAGCCTGTATATGGAAACTATTTCTGTCAGAGATTGTCTCTCCATGTTTCCCCACCTCAGTACTTGGAAGTTTCAATATTATTATCTTGCCTGAAGTTCTATCAAATAGTCATTTGAATCTATAATAAAAAGCAACTCTTTAAAAAAAAACAGCAAAACTCTTTGGAAGAGCCACTTCCCAATTTATGAGAATCTACCTATTTCCAGATCATTTTGACAACCAAAAGTGATACTAAAATGTTTGTTCTTATGACTCTTTTCCCTTTTTATATAATCTCTTTGGGGGGAAGGGGTGTTTGTATATGTGTGTGTGTGTATGTGTGTGCATGTGTACACATTTCCTGATAGTAAGATTATTTAGTCAAGTCAAAGAGTTTGCATCTTTTTGAATATATGTTGGGGTTAGTCTGACTCATGCCAGTTCAGATTCAGAGTTGAAACAAAATGAGATCCTAATAGGTCATTCAAATGGTTAACCAAAAAAAAGAAGTTTACTTATCCATGGCATAAAAAAGATATTAAACAAGGATATTCTATTACTTCATCACTTAACTTGGATAGATGAAATCTCTTGAGTCTACTACTCCTACACTCTGCCACTTTTAGACAAACAGAATTGGAAAAATAGGGTAGGGAGTGGTAACTTGTATTTGTCTTAGGATATTCAGCAAGTCTGAAGGATTCTAACTCCATGCAGGATGGTTTTTTAATGTACTTATTTATGCTAAGTTCTACCTTGCCAATATAGCCAGAGGTTACTGAGAAACTACTAAAGAGGATTTATGCAGCCAGAATCTTAGTTCCTTCAACTAGTTTAATCTTAGGGACAGCTTTATTGACTTTCAAGGAAATAAGGGCAAAAACCCAACAGCAAGAACAAAACTATCTTAATTTGCATTGTGGGGGTGGGGGGGAGTGGGGTAGTGGAGTTTAGGATATTGCCCCTATAACTGTATAGTTTCAAATTTCTGTCCAGAATAGCTGGATTGATTCACAGTTTCACCAATAGTTAGTGCATTAGTGTGTTTGTCTTTCGACATTCCCTCCGACAAATGTCATTTTCCTTTTTTTTTCTATTATCTTTTGCAATCTAATGGGCAGAACCTATTTTGTAATTTCATTCGTGACTTGGAACATTTAATTGTGTGGTAACTTACTTTTCTTCTTTTAAGACCTGTCTCTTCATATCTCTTGACTTCTTATCTGTCGAGTATTAGATCTTATTCTCAGTATTTAGAAAAATCTTCAATTTTTAGATAGCAGGCCTCATTTTAATATAATATTTTATTTTTTACAATTATATGTTAAAAACAATTTTAAAGTGGTTTTTGAAAGTTTTGAGTTCTAAATTCTATTCCTTCCTTCCCTCCACCTCCTTGAGGCAGCAAGCAATCCAATATAGTTTATATATGTGTGCATTTATGGTAAAACATTTCTATATTAGTCATAAAAACAAAGAATAAGAGAAAGAATGATTGCAAAATAGCATGCTTTAGTCTGCATTCTGACCTCTTTCTCTGGAGGGTGGATAGTATGCTTCATCATTCATCTTTTGGGATTGTCTTGGATCATTGTGCTGCAGAGAATAGCTAAGTCATTCGTAGTTCTCCATTGTACAGTGTTACTGTTATTATGTTTAGCATTCTCCTGTTCTACTCACTTCAGTTTGCATCAGTTCATGTAAGTCTTTATCGGTTTTCCTGAAAACATCCTGCTGGTCATTTATTATAACACAGTAACATTGCAAACCATAGTTTTTGTAGTCATTCCCTAAGTTGATTGGCATCTTCTTGATTTCCATTTCTTATCCACCTTTTTTTCCTTTTTCTTAATGTCCTTGGGATCTAGACCTAATAGTGTAGATACCAGGCCTTTACAAAAAAATTTGTTGCAAGTTTTTTTTCAGTTAATATATTCCCTTTTAATTTTAACTGCATTGATTTCAATTGTATAGAAACTTCAATTTTATGTAATCAGAATTCTCTACCTTATTTTCTGATATTTTCTTTTTTCTTTTCTTTCATAAAAAATCCTCTTACCTTTCCATAGTCGTGAGAATATTCTTCTTCCTTGCTATTCTACTTTGCTTATGGTATATAGTCTTTTATATCTAGATCTTAGAGCTATTTGGGGCTAATTATGGTTCAAGATATGAGATAGTGGTTCAAATATAATTACTTCCAGATTACTTTCCAGTTGTTAAATTGTTCTTATCCCTATAGTTGAATTTTTTAGATTTATGGATCTTAAAAATACTAATATGCTAATATGTTTTATTATATCAAGATCTCATGTATCTGATTTGTTCCACTGATTGACTTTTCTGGTTTTAAATTATTAGCAAATAGTTTTGATGATTAAGATTTTGTAGTATACTTTAAAATTTGGGACTACTTTATTTTTAGATTTTATTCATAAAGAGTGATATTATAACCATTTTGTAATATATGTCTTTACTATATAGGCCCACAATTAGGATAATAGGTTCAAATGCTTTGGATATGGGTGCAAAATTCCAAATTGATATCTAGAACTATTGGATGAATTCATGACTACCAGCAGTGTATTTACATATCTGTTTTCTGACAACCCCCCTCTGCCATTGACTTCTCAATTTTTGTCATCTTTGTTAATTGTTTTAATTTGCATTTCTCCTACTCTTAGTGAATTGGGCAATGATGTGGTATAGTTATATATACCTAGCTATTCTTTTGAAACTATGGTTCACATCTTTTGATCTCCTGCTGATTACAGAATGACCTGACCATTCCTTTTAGTCACCCCAAACAAAGAAAAAAATATAGAATGGAAAATGAAGGAATTGCATCGAATGGTCTGTTGTACTCCTTCCTGCTCCAACTCTCTGTGTTCCTGTACTGGTGGAGGGAAGAAATTGACAGGGACCTCTTTCTTTGAATTTTTAGAGACCTTCGACCTCATTGAGTAGAAACTTTTCTGAATGGACGGGGACAGAGCTCATATTCTATTCAGCTTTTGTAATTTGGACTGAGAGTAATTTAAAATTTATGTAGAAGAAAGGATACAAACTTTTTCCTGAGGAAATATCCCAAGTTAGTTTGCTCATTAAAAAAAAAATACTTTCAGTGGAAAGCAGTGAAGGATCCACAGTTTAACCCCACCAGAGCAGTGCTCACGTTTTTATGAAAAATGATATGACTCTAGTTCTCCTGATATCATTCAATACTTCCACAACAGACATAGCTGTAGGTTGCCTCTGTAAAAAAAAAAAGCTTTCCAAGAGTTTTTTCCAAAACTGTTTTGAGAAAACTGTGTTGGAAAACTTCAATGCATAGTCTTCAACTGAATAAACTATAGCCTTTAGTAGCTTTGCATCAAAAAACAGAAATTTGGGGCAGCTAGGTGTCACAGTGGATAGAGCACCAGCCCTGGAGTCAGGAGGACTTGTGTTCAAATGTGACCTGAGATACTTCCTAATTACCTAGCTGTGTGACCTTGAGCAAGTCACTTAACCCCATTCTCTTGCAAAAACCTTAAAAAAATTTACTTTTTGGTCATTATGTATTTTCACATCCAATCTTATAAAGTAAGATTACCCATTTTGCAGCTCAGAAAATTGACCTCAGAGAGAGTGACTTGATCAAAGTCATATACCTACCTAAGCTTAGTAAATGGCATGCCTTCAATATCTGAGATACCATATTTTTCTACTGATCGAATAATTCCTCAGTAGATCCAATAATAGAGATTCCTCATAGAAAGAAATTAATGGACAAGTTCCACACACCCTTTTCTATTCTATCTCTCTCTTTGTGTAAGGCAAATAAGGTTAGGTGACTTGTCCAGGGTCACACAGCTGGTTAGTATCAAGTGCCTGAGGTGAATTTGAACTCAGGTCCTTCTATGGCCAGTGCTCTATTTTCTGTACTACCTAGCTACTCCAATATCCATTTCTAAATTAAGAGTAGTAAGCATAAAGTTTATTCAATATATAAGATGAATACTCTGGAAATATACTTCATTTTTATAGTTTAAGTGAAATAAGGCTTAAAGAAGAAGGTGGAGAAAGTTTACTTGAGATTTCCTATTTCATTTATTAATAATATGTTTTATAGCATTTTATATATATTTGAACCTCCCATTACCCCTTAAAGTTTTTAATGCAATTATAATCCCCATTTTGTAGACATGGAAATGGTCTTTGTGAAGTTAAATTACTTACCATCATCACCTAGCTGGAATTTCAAGCCTAGTCTCCTGACTTTAAATCCAGGACTCATTAACTGTTTCATATTGATCACTATCATTTCTTTCTTTGGAGGAAGGGCAGAATGGTATATGCCCTTTATGTGAAATAATATGCAAATATTGTCAGAATCTGTTAAAAAAAGATTTAAATTCCTACTTAAATTTGGAAGAAATATTTTGACTTTGATTCTTTTAATTTTTAATAGAGATATTAACATGAAAATGGAACATTTGTTGCATCTCATTTTAGAAGGGAAAAGTAAAGACCTGCTTTGCAGATTAGCTCTCTCCTTATGCTGTCTTAGAATATCACTACTTGGAGCAGTTCAGTGGTACAATGGATAGAGCACCTGGGCCTGGAGTAAGGAATCCCTGAGTTCAAATCAGATCTCAGATACATAATAATTACCTAGCTGTGTGGCCTTGAGCAAATCACTTAACTCCACTTGCCCTGTAAAAACTAAAAAAAAAAAAAAAAAAGACTATCACCACTTGAAGACTTAGTCATTTCCCATTTTTGTAATGCTAGACATAAATATGGTAGGTCATGTAATAAAACCAGGGGCTATATATAATGATTTGGAGGTCCCCTCCATTTCTACTTGTTTTATAAGATCATTCCTCAGTAAGATTAGATTCATTTATTTATCCCCGACTTCACTCATTTGTTTCTTAGAATAATTATTTTTCAGTGACCCTAGCATAGATTGCCCTTTTGGAGATTGTTTGGGACCCATGTTTTTGAGGAATTGAATGAGCTAGTTGAAGTAAGATGGTACCACTTGATCTAGTCAAAGATTGATTTAATTGCCTTTCAGAAATAATTATGATTTCTGGAAACTTCTCTCCATTTATGGAAAATGGAGAGTCTGAAGAAAACAAACTAGGAGTGGGTTAAAAGGCAACCATGAAATTTTTTTGTTTCCCAAAATAGATACATTTAAAAAATATTAATTCTTGCTGACAAGAATGATATCTGAAAACTGATAATTTAAAACCATGTAAGATCTAGAATTGGTACCAGATGGAATTTTAAATGTCTTAAAATGCAGCAGTTGTCCAATAAATATTTGAAACTCTTCTATCTGCCAAGTTTAACTTGGGGATATGTGTGTGTGTGGGGTTATTTATCCTTGGCAAGAGCTGGTACTGGAAACATACTGCTATGGCAAGGGAAAATTGAATCTGGAGTTTCTGGATTAGTAAAGGAAAAAATTGGTTGCACCAGATTCAGACTAGATTTATTCAGGGAAAAGACGATAGTAAAATTATACTGCCCAGAAATGAGTTCCAGGTATTTGATCACCTGTAAAATGTCTTAATTTAAGAATGAGCAAAATCTGTCTTGTTTTTTTAAACCATTAATATTTGCTGAATATGATGTCATCCATGATGATAATAATATAGTGATAAAAGGCTCACAGAGTTCAAATATTATTTCATTTCATCCTCATAACTCTGAGATGTAAGTGCTATTCTTATCCCCATTTGACAGATGAAAAAATTGAGGTAACAGGTTAAGTGCCTTCCCCAGGTTCACACTCTGAGGTTTTTCTGCCTTCAGGTCCAGTGATGTATCCACTGTGCCACTCAACTGCCTTGAGGGAGGTAATGTGGTAAAATAAGATTCACATTAAGAATGAGAAGTTCTCTTCTGTCCCCAGTGTCACTAGTTATTAGTGGTGTGGATGAAGACATGTGGTCGCTTGCCTCTGTGGGCAAGTTCCCCTATCTCTAAATTGAGAGGAGATTAGATAATCCTGAAGGCGAATGGTGATGATTTTGTAAAATTCTCAGTCAGTCATTACCTTGCACTGTTGCATAACTGTTGGTACATTGTTTTATTTATGAAGATTTCATCAATTTCAAGATTTCAGACTTCGATAATAAACAAGGTAAGTCTTCAGCCCTCTTTGCATATGATAATTACTGAACTATCCAAGGCTTTTAAAAAAATTCTGTCCAACAAATAAATGGAAAGGGTGTGGCATAATAATTTCAACAATACTATTCTCTCACCAACTACGTGTAAATACCATTTCACTTTGTTTCTTTTTTAAAAGAAATTTATCTATTTTCATACATATGCACCTGTATATTTTAAGTTACAAAATTTCCTTCTACCCTTCCTTCCCACTCCCTTTCCCCTCAGCTATGAACAGTCAAGTTAGCATTATACATACTTTTTTTTTTAGGTTTTTGCAAGACAATGGGGTTAAGTGGCTTGCCCAAGGCCACACAACTAGGTAATTATTAAATGTCTGAGGCTGAATTTGAACTCAGGTACTCCTGACCAGGGCCAGTGCTCTATACACTGTGCCACTAGCTACCCCCATACACACATATTTTTGATAGACATGTTTACACATTAGTTATTTTTAATATAAGGAATTAGGATTAAGGGAAAGAGATACATAAGAGATAATTTTTATAAAGTGTTCATCAGATTCTGGAGTTGATTTTTGTGTGTGTGTGTGTGTGTGTGTGTGTGTGTGTGTGTGTGTGTGTGTGTGTGTGTGGTGTTTTGTTTTTCTTCCTCTGGATGGGGTTACTTTAAGTTTCAAATTCATTTGCAATTTATAAAAACTCTCTGGAAATGAAATTAGAATTAAAATTTAAAAATATGAGAAGGAACTAGTATTTAAAGTTTCAAAAACCTGGGTTTCAGCCCTATGTGTGATTTCTTTTCATTATATGACCTCAGATAATTCATATAATTCTCCAAGACTAAGTTTCAAGGAAAATGCAAACCTAAATTGGTGAAATACCTTAAAGCAAACCTTCAGTTGGAGTTCCCTTTACCAAGAAATCATAGGTCCAATCTCAATCTATATAAAGGAAAAAGAAGAATAAAATATTATTTCTAAGACTGAGTAGTAGGGTTATTTGCATTTCTTTCCTCTTGCCAATAAAAATGGCTAAGATTAGATTCACATAAATATGTATGTATGTATATATGTTCTTATGTAATATGAGTTTCCATCTCAAATAGTTTAATATTTCATTTATGATAACAGCATTTATACAGTACTTTAAGATTTGCCAAAGAACTTTACAAATATCTTAATTTATCCTCATAACAACCCTGGGAGGTGGATGCTATTATTATCTACATTTAAAAGATGAGAAAACTGAGACTTACAGTGACTGGATAACCTAATAAAGTTTTGGAAGCTAGATTTGAAATCAGGTTTTCTAGACTCCTGGTCCAACACTGACTTCATCATGTACTTCTTTCCTCCAAAATGGATAAACTAAATATGGTTTGCTAATGGAACTACACTGAAATGAAGGTTGGGTTCTTTGATTTGAAGATGTTTCATTATAGCTCCTTTGACATATAAGATTCTCACTATTTTAAAACAGTCTCTGAAATTGGATCTTGTCCTTTCAGTTCTAAGGATTCTGGACTTTTCTTTTGATCTCTTGCTAACATCCACATTCTACCTTTTAATTCTCATCCAATTTAGATCCCCATCTTCTTAGATTAAAACTGTATAGCAGACAGCTGAGAGTGAATTCTAATTGTGCCATTTTGCTGCATTTGTGGATGAAGAAATTCTAGATGCTTTAGTGATTTTTATTGGGGGGGGGGTTGAACTTATTCTTAAGGTTTTTTGCTTTTCTTTGTTGTTTTGTCTTTTTGCGAGGCAAATGGGGTTAAGTGACTTGCCCAAGGTCACACAGCTAGGTAATTATTAAGTGTCTGAGGTCAGATTTGAACTCAGGTCCTCCTGAATCCAGGGTTGGTGCTCTATCCACTGCACCACCTAGCCACCCCAATTCTTAAAATATTTTGACAACTTTTGATAAAATTGCTTTCCTTTGTGATCTTATGTGTTTTATGCATTTGAAAACATTCTGAAAAGGCTTCACCAGACTTTCAAACAAGTCCATGATGCAAAAAAGAATAATCTTTTTGCACTATAGTAATGATACTCATATCTTAATTTAAAGTAGACCTGAAAGCAGGTCTTAACTGTCAAGTAATTTACTTGTTCAATTGACCAGTCATTAAATTTCCTCCACTTTGTCAGGAGGCTGCTCATAGAAGGGTCGACTTTGACAATGATGGAATGGTCTGCTGTAGTTTTTGCTGGGAGAATACTTCCTGATTCAGATGTTTCTGCTAGTTCTGAGTTCAGTAGTTCTTGACAGAATTGTGCCTCTGATTTACCAAACTGTGAGATAACTGATTTAATTTTTCTACCACGTTTTCTTTCAACAGCCTTCAAAATAAACACATTTTAAGCAAATAAGGGGTCAGACAACTGGAAAATTTGATCATCTAGATAACTCAGTGACTTCTGCCTATCTCTAATTTTCAGTAAAGTTTAAACACAATTTCTAGTGATTTTTGCTACAATATTGAAACAAAGATCAGAGAGACAGAGGGATAACAATTTCAAAATTATACCAGATGATCAACTTTCCTTAATAGATGTTGAGTTTGTAGTTGTCTAAATAGAAAAGTAGAGTGAATGACTGCTTTATTTCTCTGATACTCTAATGTCCAGAAATGGAAAGAGAAGTTAAAAAAATGACTCTCATGATTAATTGCCTTTCCCCAGTGCTTAGAATTATAGATAATTCAATGTATACCATGGAAACAATGTAAAAACTGGTAAATTGCCTTCTGTGGGGGGTGGGGAGAGGGAACTAAGGTTAGAGGAAAATTGTGAAGCTCAAAATAAATAAAATCTTTAAGTAAAAAAAAAAAGAATTATAGATAATTGAAGCTAGAAGAGGTTATGTAATCCAATCCCCTCATTTGACATTTAAGGTCAAGAAAGTTAAAAGAATTGCCTACATTCACTTGATTAGTATCAAAACTAGGACTTAAACACACCCAAGTATCCTAATTCAACACTTTCTCAATTGGACCAGAAGTTGGGTGTGGCCAAGAGGTTCAATGAAGATTATAGGTGGGACTTGAGAAAGTTGGAATGAGCTGTTGGGATTCTGGATTTGCCTGTTCCCATACCTATCCATCTTGGGAATCCTATCCAACTGAACATGTATATTTTGTAGACCCTGCATGGAAATTAAAAAAAAAAGCTCAATGCTTAGTTAATACAATGAAGAGATGCAATCAAAATAGAGTACAGGATTATCTGATAATTATTTGTACTCAAATACTCTTGATGGAAAAGAGCTGTAACTCACTGGGCATTACTGAAGATAGACTAGTTTGGTTGTGCTTCTTAATACTGTTGTGACCTTGGACAAGTTGTATAAACTCCCTGAGACTTAGTTTTTTCCTACTAAATGACCTCTAAGTCAGATAAGGAAGAACCTGTTTATAAAGAACTGTTCTAGGTGCTGGGGATGCAAATACAAAGAATGAAACAATTCCTACTTACTAGGAACTTATCTTTTAATAGAAGAAGAACAAATACACATAAAAATATGTACAGTGTAAAATGATGAAATCAAATACAGATATATTTGTACATTATATGTGTCAAATGCAAATAGATATATTTTATTATTTATGTACGTTATATGTATCTATACTTATGTGTATATGGTTACATACCTGTGTAATGTCTATTTGAGTGTATATGTGAACTCATACACATATGCACACAAGTAGAGAAATACAAGGCAGTAGAAGAGGGAGTATAAGCAGTGGAGGTAGAAGTGGGGGAAATCTGGAAAGACTTCATACACAAGATGGTATTTGAACTGTATTTTAAGAAAGAGAGGGACTCTATGAAGTAGAGATCAAAAGGGAGTACAATCCAGTCATGAATATGGGAGATGTGATATGGAGTATTTTGAATGAGGAACAGAGAGAAGATGAATTTGACTGGTTTGTAGTGTGAGTTGGGAGTAATATCCAATGAGGCTGGAAGGAAAGTTGGGGCTAGATTATGCAGGGATTTCAACACTAAATAGGGAAGTTTATGTATATTATTTTATCTGTCTATTCATCTATCTGTCTCTCATTTCTAAGCTATCATTTGTTTTGCTGGGTTTTAAGTTTGCTAAGGATAAAGACTATATCTTTTGTTGGGATGGAAAAAACACTGTTTTTTGAATCAGAGAACCTGGCTTTGAATCTTATTTCTGCCAATGACTATTTTTGGGACCTTGAGCAAATCATTTAACTTTATTGATGAGGAAAACTCATCAGCAAAATAGGAACATCTCTGATATCCTGTCTCTTCCATCTCTTAAATCCCATGGTCCACGTCTGACTGGCATATCAGCCCTTCTGGCTTATGTCTTCTCCACCTCTCCCATTCTGCATACCATTTTACCCTTTTTTTTTTGTCCTGAGCACTTTTGGATTTCTTATGAAACATATAGACTCCTTTTCTATATAATATTTTTAAATGTATAAAATAAAGTATATAGTATTACAGAGGGAAATATTGAGAAATAGTTACAAAATATTTTTAAAAATTAAGTTCATGGACTCAAGTTAAGAACCTGGGCATTCTGCCTATACCAGTGTCTTTTATGCAAAGGCTCAATTATTTCCTAAGTATATATACTGATTACAACTAGATGAAAGAAATGTCCATAGAAATGCAAAGGTGAATAAAGAAATGGAGTGGAAAAAGATAGGCGAAACTAAGAAGCTATTATGGATATGTTGTACATGAAAGTTAATTTTAAAGTGAAAATAAATATTTATTACATGTGTCTACGTGATGGTGGTGGTGAAATACAGGATGGATTATTTTAAAATGTATATTGCCCAAGAGGGTAGGAAAAGACAGCTGTCATATTATTTGCATCAATGGAATTACTGCCTTTAAAATTTGGCTGCGTACATTTATGTAATATTATAGTAGACTAAACCTGAGGCTAGAATACTACATTAGAGGAAGAGAATAGGTAAATAAACAATCAAGTATGTTTCCAGGCTTTACCCTATTCCAGTACAGTGGAAAGATCTGCTCTAACCTTTTTGTTATAAGACCAGAATTAAAATTCTAGCTTTGTCAGAATTTACTCCTGTGAGATCTTAAGTCACTTAACTTCCATGAGGTCCCTTTCAACTATTGATCTATTAGCATCATTTACAGTTGGAAATAACCTCAGGGACCCTCTGGTCACAGAATTATAGATTTGAAGTTGGAAATTATCTAATGTAGATGTGTCAAACTCATGGCTTCCTAGTCTCATGACCCACAAAACTACTGAGTGCAATCTGAACCTAATTAAAATGTAATTAGGAAGTGTTGAACAAAATAATAATACAATTTCAATGATAATTTATATTTGTCCAAGTCAATAAGTCCACAGGGATCTGTTTCTACTGGAGCTTAACACCACTGATTTAGTCCCATGCAATCATTTTATAGATGAACATATCTGTTCAGTTCAATGGCACAGGTACACAATGGTCTGAAGTCAGGAAGACTCATCTTCTGAGTTCATACCTGACCTCAGACACTAACTGTGTCACCTTGGGCAAGCCACTTAACCTTGTTTGCCTCAGTTTCTAATCTGTAAAATGAATTGGAGAAGAAAATGACAAACCCTCCATATCTTTGCCACTCCCCCCAAAAAAGTTTCAAGAAAGGTTGAACATGATTAGAAAACAACCAACACAAAAACAATAACAAATTGAGTTCTAGATTTGAGGACTCCGTTGATGAAAATGTGTATGCAAGCATAAAATTTTGTTTTCCTAAAAAAAGATTGTCTTTTTGCTGTTTCTTTAAACAATACAGATATTTAATAGGAAATATGCCACCATAGACTTCTAAAGTGCGATGTGGAAAACTCCATGACTTTATTATACATATGGCAAATCCCATGACTCTGAACTCAGGTAGAATCAAGTTACAGGGCCTTCTTAGGAGAATTGTTTCAGCTCTTTTTGTCTTAGAAATAGAAGGCATGCTGAATCCAAAACTTTTTTTCCCTTTAAAGCATTCACAGTCTACCACATGCCTTGGATTTCATTAAATTGGCTCTCATCCTGAAGAATAACATTTCACCAGGTGTCAGGGCTTGCTCATTTTTATAGGGAAAATAAAATCTGGCAGTCAACAACGACTGCTTTGGTTATAGGACTGTAGTAACTGCCCGGAGAATGTGAGCACTTTCAGGAGCCCGACAAAGGGATCATTTAAGGCATGTGCAGCATGTCTCATAGAAACCCTAGAAAACTTAATGGGGCCTATTCTGATTGTGCAGCTTCCTCTGAAAGTTTTAGGGAAATGGGGAGTATTTTTAGTGGCATGATGATTGGTTAAAGGTAGGGGGTAGTATTTTGTGTCTTACTAGAGCCAAGTATTCTTAACACTTAATGGTGCAATATAACCAAGTGTGTTTGTCCTAAGGGAAGAGACTGAATCCTTTGGGAATATTGATGTAATGGTAAAGAGACAAGTGTAGTTTGGGGAATAATCAAATCTAATGATTATCTCAGATGTGAATATAGCTTTTAAGTCATTCTGTTCACAAAATGATGCCCACTTTTGTCCCATTTATAGTATTGTATACCCATATAAATATTTTCTTTTATATGGGAATGTGGAGAAGTCATAAAAAGATAATAGCAGCAATTAGGGAAAAGAAAACTTCAATCAAGGTATCCAGAAAAGATATGAACTTATTAAGACAAACTTGAAGGAAGGTAATATGTTGCTGGGAGGAAGCATTCTGATACCAGCATCTGTATAGGGTGAGACAGTGGGACTACAGTCCAAGACCTAAGAAGAAAGAAGGAAAATAAGATTTTGCTTATCAGGTATGTCATATGTTTCCAGTTTCCTGGAGCAAAATCCAGTCACATTTCCTAAGAAGAAAAGTATGGTATTCTTTTAGCAAAATTCTTCAGTTATGTCTCTCATAGCTATACCCATAGCTCTGGATTTAATGTCACTGACTAAATAAATCATTCTTTGCCTTGTCATTTATCTCATCCAGAGTGCCTCTTAGAAACATTAAAATATAGTTTGTGTCTTGGTTTCTGCAGCAAAAGTAAATGACTCTTCAAGCATCCCTGAATGTATTCAGGTGAACATCCCAAACAGGGGCTAGCGGTTAATAGAAAAGACCCAACCAAGCCCAGAAGTAGCCAAATAAATTTCTCTCCCTTCTCTAGGAGACTTGTACCACCACCAAGACTATCCTAGGATTAATGCCCCACCTTTGACCACCCAAAATAGGAAAGCATTTAGGATTGTCAGAGAACTGATCCCTCAGTGTCCATATTTTTTGTTTCCCCAATTTGTCAATTAATTAAGGAACTCCTCTACTGTTGGTTTGCATTTCTGCAAACCTGACTTGCCCTAGTAATTCCTTAATTCTTCATGTTTCCCATCCTGGTAACTGAGAAAGAATCTACTGTCTTAATGTCCAACTCTGGTTCTTTTGATGTCTTATATTCTCTCTTTTAAAGGATTGGCTCAAATGTTTAGCCCAGGTATCCTCAAACTATATTTGAAACAATTATTCACACACTTAATGTTGCATAAATGGGTTCAATACCCTCCAGGAGACTATACCATCAAGGTCAGGACTTAGTCTCAAGAAGGATGTAAATGGAGATATTGATGCCTTATATAGGGAGACTTTAAAACCAGAACAAAAACTTTCTTGGTTATCCCTGTTAAATTTGATCCTTCTTGTCATCTCCATATAACAATGTATTTGGATCAACAACATGTAAAGATTCATGAAAATAAAAAAAGGGAGAACAGCCATATTAATCACTAATTTTCTGTCTTTAAAACTCAGATTTCATTTCCCATTCTTTCTTGACCTTGATTTCCAAATTTACTAGAGACCAAGTTTTCTTTTCTCATTGTGCTTTAGCTCATCCTTCTTTTGTTCTGATTACATCTCTGTTCTTTCATGTTTCAGAGATTCTATGACCTTTTCTTTAGTATGACCTTGTCTTTGGTCATCGGGACTAAAGGAAAAGTCAAAGAAAACACAATGAATAAACAAAAATTAAAAAAGGAAAAAAGTAGTGAGTCAGAAATAGTGGTATATCCAGGTGTACACCTGGATTCTTGTAGCTAATCAGATGTCAACACTAAATCTGTCACCAAAGATACAGAGGGTAAAAGAAGGCACCATGCTGGCCAAAACTTTCAAGTCCATCAATAGTAGGATTCAATTCAGTCAAACTTGAACTTGGGTATGGTAGGGCATGGAGGGATGTGGATACTTTTATATGGGAAGAAGAAGAAGAGTTATACCTATGCTTTAGGGTTAATAAAGTTAAAAAGTATTTGTTCAGGCACCGAAGAAATCTCATCTGATAAAATGCCTTTTACCCACTCGAGAAAAAGCAGCAATGGTCTTTCATCATTTTATTCTTAATAGTCTGACATGCCTCAGATTTGCAGGTTAGCTTCAAAGAGATTAGTTTGACCCTATTTGGAGGGAGATAAACAATAGGTCTAATTGCCTTTTATAAAGTTTTAAATTATTAAAGACCTCAACAATTTTAGTCATAAGATCCTATGTTCAGAAATTATGAACAGAATGAAAAAAAACATAAATTTCAGAAGACATCATATGCAGTTTGCTGATTTTTAATGAATTTTAACTTTTAATGGAAAGGGAAGTAATGTTGTCCATTATCCAGCAATGTAGATTGTTTGTCTTAATAGAGCATGGTGCATTTTGGGGGTTTATGCAGTACTGAATTCAACAAAATTCTTAGTTTCTTTGCATTGTTACCTATTCCCCTCTTATTCTATCTGAAGAAAAGGTATCCCTATTGTTTCATAAAGCTGATCCTTCAATGATATAGTAGTCATCCACCTATCATATTTTCTTCCCCATTGGTAGAGTTGGTTCTGGAAATATCATGGGGAAAAGTAGTTTGAATGCAAACAAGGAGAAATATAGTCACAGTCTCATAATTTTAGATAGCATGGCAAGACTATGAGGCTTGGGAGATTTGATCTAATTTGCAATATTTTGAAATGGTGAAGGTCATTGTTGTGATGAGAGCCAGGAAGTAAAGATGAACTGCAGGTTGATGGCATTGAATCCCAGGTTCCATTGGAGTGGTCAGAATCTTTGACTATCAGAGACAGAGACTATAACATTAATTAGCATGGAAAATATGCTTGATTATTAGATCTCTTGGCTGAGAATCTGGGTATCCTTTTTTAACTTCTGTCCCCAAAGATAGAGTTTCAAATCTAAACTTTCCTGATTCTATTTTAAAATGTTTTTAAAACTGTTTCAATGACATTTTAAGGTTTGGTTTCTCTAGAACGAATGATGAGATTGATCTAAATTATTTTGAAAGTATGTCTTTAATTGGGGGTAGAACATATTAGTGTGGTAAAGTCCAGGGTAAAGTCAAATACCTGACCAGTTGGCCTCATGAATCCATAAACTAAATTAAAATATAATTGTGAAATATTTAACAAAATAAATAAAAATACAATTAATATGGATAACAATTTGTCAATATATGACTGGCAGGGATCTGTGTGTATGGATTAGAGGTCCTTGGTTCTATTTGAATTTGACATCATTGCTCTGCTTCATAGAATATAATTGACTGGATAGTATCCTTTGGTATTTAGATATTACCTGGGAAGGATAATGAAGTTTCAGGGGGCATTTTATTAATAATATGGACAACTTCATGAACTCTCCAGTAGTTTCTCTTCTTTCCCCCCAGATAATGTCCCTCTCAATTAGTTCTTTTTAGTAGCCTACAGATATGCTTAGGTCTTCTTAAATCTTAGAACAAAAACAAACCAAAAAAAGCCCTAACTTTTCCATAACTCTTCCATTGCTTCCATTTCTTTCCTCACTATCAAACATTTTAAGTAATTTATATTCAAAGATCCTTACCAATTACTTTCTCCAACTTACCCTTGAAATCTGGTTTTTCATCACTCCACCTCCATTAACAAAGTCTCCACTGAGAAGGGGTATTATTTTTGACTCCTTCCCAACCCTCATCTTTCATATCCAAAAACTGAAACCCTGTAAATTAAGTTTTCTTGGAACTTTTCACTTCTGTTCCCTTCTCTTTGTTCCCCACTACTTCAACCCTCTTATGAGTCCTTATTGAGGCAGCCAGATGGTGCAGAGGTTTCTTAGAATTACATATTCATCTAAGGCAGCTAGAAGGCACAGTAGATTAAATGTTAGATTAGAGTCAGGGAAATTTGAGATCAAATTCAGCCTCAGATATGTGACCCTGGGTAAGTCACTTCTTTTCCCCTCTCAATCATTATAGTTCATATCTTTCATGGTATTGTGAAGATTAAATAAAATGCTATTTGCAAGCAATTCACATTGTGCCTGGCATTCAATAAATACTTGTTTCTTTCCTTCTTTGGGTAATTATAAGACTAGTGTTACAATTGAAATGCTTTCAATCATGGAGCAGTAGTTGATAAAAATTTTTACAAAGTTCAAAAATCTACTAGAAGGTTGTATAACACAAGATGCCAGTGGTGTTGAAATTTAATAAGCAATATAAATGTATTTTTAGGTTGAATGACTGACCTTTCAATTTTTTAAAGTTTGTAGCATCTATTCTTTTGAACTTATTAAAATTAAAACTACACTTAGATTTTGGGACACTGTATATTTCATATCCTGCCATCCAGGAGAGAGAGAGATCTCCTTTTCTCCATATTTTATTAATGTTGCAGTGGTCTGGCATTTTTGGTTAAAAAAAAAATACAGACACACACGCATTAATGTGTATCTGTATACGTATTTATGAATTTGATTGCTTGTTGTTTTCTAATCTCACTTCAAAAGTTTGTAATGGGCAGGTAAAAACATGTCACAGATTTCCTGGGGGCAACTCCACTGTCATTTTTTAAATTTGGAAATGACAGGTGGATGGGTGGAGTGGTATATGTACTCCCTGTATTAGGGAAGACAGACAAAGGAGGGTGGGATGACACAATTAATTTTGTATGATCCTAAATTGCTTAGGCAATTTAGAAATGACTTCATTTACTTTTAAGTGGCTATTGGGGGGCTGTAAATTTACAATAAAGCAGGATGCCTGTGGGTAATTTTAGGAATTTTAAGGTGTGTGCTAAATTACTTTGCTTAGTAAATATAATTCCATCTTGTTCATGCCATGATCTTTTCTATGAATACTGTTGAGTGATTTGGGGGCCAGGAAAATAGTTTGGGGAAGTTGGTACATGTGAAAAAAAATGAAAAGAGTAAGAAAGGAAGTATTGTTTTGGATGATGGCACCAATTCTGTCCTTCTCCTCTTCTCTTAACCCTAGCTAAGTCAAAAAAAAAGAATCACAATATTTCAGAACTTAAAACAACCTTGAAGATTGCCTATCTTGCTAATGCAATCCTTTACCCAATGGCTGAATGTCTCAGACCTATCACATTGCGGACCAGTGTGTCTGTCCAGTTTCTAAACAATAATGAAGGATCCAATAAAGGGTAAGTCTCAGCTTAGCTGTTTAAATGACTTCCTCCTTTCTTTCTGGGACATTGGATCAGGACTCTTAAAAATTCAGTGCAATATAGGATTCACCTTTCTTACCCAACTTCCTCAAAATGTCTTTATTTGCCCAAGGAGACTTAAATGTTAGAAGTGGAAAGTGAACAGGTTTGAAAATCTGGAGGGGCCCTGTCAGAGCAACTTAAATGGAGCATATGGTAATAGACAGATGCTCTGAATAAGTCAGCTCAGGGTGGGGGTTGGGACAGAAAGGGGATATCCCTGCCTATGGACCATGGATCTACATAGATTTTAGCTGAAATGACATTAAAGAAGAGACATTAACATCAACTTTGCCACTGAACTCTAGAGACCATGGGAATCTCATCTGACTTGCAGTTGAAAACTTCCATATGTGTTGTCTTTTCCATTAAAATGTGAATCTTTCTTGAGAGCAGAAATTGTCTAAAATTTCCATTTGTATCCCCAGTGCTCACATAGTTTTTTTTGCATGTGGTAAATACTTAATAAATGTTTTATTCATTTGTTTATTCATAGAGAACAATATATATATATATATATTCCAGGAATAATAATATTAATGTTAACTGACATTTATATAATACTATGGTTACAAAGTGCCTGTCATATATTATCATCTCTTGAAGAAAATAGTGATGCTTAGCCTAGAGAAGACAGGATGGCTGTCTTCAAATATTTTGAAAGGCTGTCATGTAAAAGAGGAAACAATACTTCAGAATCCCCTTACCTCCTGCCTGGACTATTACAATTACCTCTTAACCATCTTCCTGCCTGTTCTGCTTGCTTCTTCCATTCATCCTTCTTACAGCTGCCAAAATGATATTCCTAAATTTTAGGAACTGTAACCATGTCAGTCACCTGCTCAACAAATTCCAAATAGATAACTTTTGCTTCTAGATTAAAATACAAATCCCCCTGTCTGGCATTTAAAGTCCTTTACTACCTGTTTCCAACAAAATTTTCCAAGATTATAATGTATATATATCTCCACATATTCTTTACTATTTCCCATGCAGGATTTTTCATCTCCCATTTCTTTGCTTTTGCTTAGGCTATTTTCATTACTGGTGTGTACTCTTTTCACACTCTTAGAATCCCTAGTCTTTTTTTTTTTTTTACATTTTAAAAAAAATATTTATTTATTCTCTTTTTGTACAGAAAATGTTTTTTTATACATTAATAAAATATTCTTGATTAAGAGTAAACAGAATACCCCTTCCCCCCACAAAATATAGACTCGCTTGAGCGATAAAGTAAAGGGGAGAGAAAAAAATTAAAATGAAAAAAAATCGTAATAATTGTAGGTATGGCCAGATGGTGCAATGGACAGAGCCCCAGCCCTGGAGCCAGGAGCATCCGAGTCCATATCTGGCCCCATACACCCAACAATCACCTAGCCATGTGACATGCAAGCCACCCCAACCCCACTGCCCTGCAAAAGCCAAAAAAAGGGAAAAAAAAGACCCAAAATAAAATAAAATAGTAATAATAGTAGGGGTGGCTGGGTGGTGGACAGAATATTGGCCCTTGAGCCAGGAGCACCCAGGTCCAAATCTGGTCTCAGACACCCAATGATCACCCTGTTATGGGGCTCCAAGCAGGCCACCCAGCCCCATTTGCCCTGCACCCCCCACCCCCAAACAACAACAACAACAATAATAATAATAATTATAATGTGCTTCAGTCTTTGTTCCAACACCAACAACTCTGTCGCAGGTGGATCACATTCTTTATGATAAGTCCATCGCAAAAGTTACTTCCATATTTTTCCACCGTTGCCATTGCTGATTGCAACTCCCTCCTTTTGTATTTGTCCACTACCATGTACTATATTTTCTCTCTCCTTTCACTCTGACTCTGCTGTAGGGTAGCTGAGTGGCGCAGCAGCCAGATCCCTGGTCCTGGGGCCAAGAAGCCCTGAGCCCCCATACCAACCCTTAGGCCCAGAATCCACCTGGCCCTGTGGTCCTGGACAGGCCATCCAATCCCAGCCCCTTGCAAGAAGTAAAAAGGAAAATGTGTTATATCTGACCACTCTCCCCCCATGGTCCATCCTCTCCTCCTTCATTCACATCCCCCCTTCCGCCTGTCCCCTACCTTTTCTTCTTAACTCCAGATGCCTATACCCCATTGAGTATATATGTTGTTTCCTCTCCTAGCCACCTCTGATGAGAGCAAAGATTCCCTCATTCCCCCCTGCCTTCCCCCCTTCCATATCATTGCAATAGCTCATTGTAATAAAGAAAAAACTTATTATATGAGATATCTTGGCCTATTCCCCCTCTCCTTTTTCTTTCTCCCATTACATTTCCCAGTTTTTCTATTGACTCCATTTTTACACCATATTTTTATCTTCAAATTCAGCTTTCTCCTGTGCTTCAACTATAAAATCTCCTTCTACCTGCTCTATTAACTGAGAAGGTTCATATGAGTATTATCAGTGTCATTTTTCTGTGCGGGAATACATGCAGTTCATCATCATTAATTCCCTCATGTTTTCCCCTTCTCCCCCAATTTCCGTGCTTCACCTGAGTCCTGTATCTGAAGATCAAACCTTCTGTTCATCTCTGGCCATTCCAACAGGAACATTTGAAATTACCCTGGTTCATTGAAAGTCCATCTTTTTTCCCCTGGAAGAAGACATTCATTTTTGCTGGGTAGTTGATTCTTGGCTGCATTCTAAGCTCTTTTGCCTTCCGGTATATTATATTCCAAACCCTACAAGCTTCCAATATAGTTGCTGCTAAGTCCTGTGTGATCCTGACTGCAGCTCCACAATATTTGAACTGTGTCCTTATGGTGGCTTGTAATATTTTCTCTTTGACTTGACAAGTTCTGGAACTTGGCTATAATATTTCTAGGGATTGGTTTTTTGGGATCTCTTTCTCTGGGGGATCAGTGGATTCTCTCCATTTCTATTTTGCCCTCTGCTTCTAGAATATCAGGGAAATTTTCCTGTAGTAATTCTTTGAAAATGATGTCAAGGCTCTTTTCCTGATCATGACTTTCAGGTATTCCAATAATTTTTAAATTATCTTTCCTAAGTCTGTTTTCCATATCAGCTGTTTTTTTTCAATGAGATGTTTCACATTTTCTTCTAATTTTTCGTTTTTTTGGTTTTGAAGCAATGAATCCTGGTTTCTCGTAAATTCATCATTCTGCCTGAGTTCTATTCTTTGTCTGAAGGATTTGTTTTCCTTAGAGAGTTTTCTTATCTCTTTTTCCATCAGGCCAGTTTTGCTTTTTAAAGCATTCTTCTCCTCAATAACTTTTTGACCTGTTTTATCCATTTGACCTAAGCTGGTTTTTAGCATGCTATTTTCTTCAGCATTTTTTTTGAATTTCCTTGACTAGGATGCTGACTTCATTTTCATGTTTTTCCTGCATCTCTCTCCTTTCTTTTCCCAGTTTTTCTTCTAACTCCCTCATTTGATTTTTTCAAAGTCTTTTTTTGAGCTCTGTCATAGCCTGAGCCCAATTTCTGTTTTTCTTGGAGTCTTTAGATGCAGGAGCTTGTGCTTCCTCATCTTCAGACTGAGTATTTTGATCCTTCTTGGGCTCATAGGCAAAATATTTCTCAATGGTGTTCTTCTTATTTCTCTGCTTGCTCATTTTCCCAGTCTGAGCCTGGTTTTGGGGTGCTTCCTGAGCTTTTGGGACACTCCCACAAGGGTCTCAGTGTGTGAGGCTCTGTCCTCCCTCCTGGTCTGTGAATGACCATAAGCGCCCCCCTCTGCCACGGGGCCGAGGTGGGGGGGCCCTGTTGTTCTATGGGGGGCGCCTAGACAGGGATCAGGATCTGAATGTGGTCAGAGCCCCAGAGTCCTGTTCCAGGGGCAGAGGACAGAGCTCTACAGTCTCTCTCTCTTCACTCCCCTCCCTCAGCTCAATGGGCTCATGCCCTGGGGGCTCTTGCTTATGGCTCCACCTGCTTCTTTTTCCTGGATCTGGGCTGCGGTGGCCATGCTGCTCTCTGTGTGCCCTGAGGGCTGGGCTCCATGTGCTTGCTCTGGCAGAGGTCCCCTGCTGTTCCCCCAATTTGTGCTCGGTGCTCCCTGGAGCATAGCTCAGGAGACTCCCCTATTGCCATGCACCGAGGCTCCCAGCGCCCTGGGGCTTCCTCCTGGAGACTGAAGTTCTTTCGCTCTGGGGAGCCACCCCTCTGGTGGGCGCCCCTCTGACCCCCTCTGACTCCAGGGAGCAGAGCCTTTCCGCTCTTTCCCAGGTTACCTTGAGTAGGAGAACTGCCTCCCTGGGTCCCCCCCGGGTTCTGTCTCTCAAAAGTTTAGTTAGAGTCCTTAGCTTATGAGTTTTATGAGAAAGCTTCTAAGAGAAGTTCCTCTCTTGTCACCATCTTGGCTCTGCCCCCTTATATTCAAATCCCTAGTCTTAAAACCCAACTGAGATCCCATCTCCTATTTGAGATATTTCCTGATTCTTCAAACTGCTAATCCTCTCCCTCAAAAATCACCTCATATATTCATATATTGTTGCCACCAAAGGAATGTAGTAAGCTCCTTGAGGGCAGGGTCTCTTTCATTTTTTGCCATAGTGCCTGGGATGTAGTAGGCATTTAATAATAAGTATTTATTAAATGGTTTTTGATTAGTTTGCTAGATCTCAGAGGGCAAAGCTAGGAACAATATCTCCTAAATACAAGAAAAGAGATTTTGATTCCATGTAAGAAAAAAACTTTCTAAAACTTCAGCTTTCCAAAAATTGAGATTGGGATGGACCCAAGAAAACTTCAAGCAGAGAATGAATGACTACCAGTCAGTGCTAAATAATGTTTTCTGGACTGTCAACCATGTTGTGGAGGATTTCAACCTTAGGTAGGGGATTACTTCTAGTCCATTATAAGTCTAAAATGTTAATTCTATTACTATTGTTATTATTAAATGTTATTTTCTATATTTTCCAGAAGATGGTTGTTGAAATGGTCCAGGCAGGAGATAAGGGGTGTCTGAAGTATTCGATTTCCTTTTTCACAAGATTGAAAACAGAGGTTCAAAGAACTGAAAAAGGATACATCACTACTAAGTGGCAGAACATGGACTCAAACTCAAACTGTTGCTGTCTTTCACCAAAGAAATATAGAAATGGAAAGGAATACAATTTTGAAGAGGTTATAATTTTTATTCAGATTTAAGTGAGCATAGGCCCTGACTACATTTTTTAAAGTTTGTTTTCAATTAATAAGCATTTGTTTTCTTGCTTACCTCTTCCTTCTAAACAATTGAACAATAGCAATAAGCCTCATAATACATATTCATAATCAAGCAAAGTGAATTCCCACATTGGTTGAGTCCAAAAAATGCATAAATCCAGCATTTTGACTCTATCATCTCTCTGAGAAGATAGAATAATTCATTTTTAGTATTTTTGGAATCATGGTTTGTCATTTAATTTATTAGAATGCTCAAGATTTTCAAAGTTGTTTTTCTTTATGATGTTACTCTTGCATAAATTGTTCCTCTGGCTCTGTGAAGTTCATTTCATACAAGCTTTTCTAATTTCTCTGAAATCTTTCATTTCTTATAGTGAAATAATATTCCAATACATTTGTATACCATAACATTTAACTATTTTCTTTTAGATGGTCACACTCCCACTCTTAGGTTCCAGTTGTTTTTGCTACTACAAAAAAACCCCTGCAATATATATGCTTATACATATGGGTTCTTTCCCTGTATCATTGAACTCTTAGGAGTGGTATGGTTGGGTCAAAGGGCATGCATGGATTAGTAGCTTTAGAAGCAATTCTAAATCACTCTTCAGAGGGGTAGATCAATTTACAACTCCATCAACAGAGCATCTGTGTACCTGTTTGCCTATAGCTTCTCCAACAATTGTCATTTTCCTCTTTTATCATCTTTGCCAATCTGTTGAGTATGAGATAGGACCTTAGAGTTACTTTAATTTGTATTTCTGCAATTATAAGTGATTTGGAGTATTTATCTTATTAATGTTAGTATAGCTTCCTTTGAAAATTTCCTGTTCACATCTTTTAACTAGTTCTCACTTGAGGAATGCGTAGCCAAATTTTTGTGAGAGGGCAAGCACTTAATAAAATAATTTCTTCAATTCCATATTTCTAGATAAGGCCAAGGGAAGCAAAGAAGAATAATCATGAGGTAGAGACTTAGCTATTACCTGTTGATAAATTATAGTACTTTGTGTAAACTTAGTTGATTATTCAGAAGTTTAGTAACAACTAATTTGAAAGGGACATTTTCATGCTTCTAACTTTCTTTACTCAACTAAGCCATTAAATTGACTTTTTGGACTTGTGAATTCAGCAATAGTGGAGGTAAAGTTTTTTATGGTTAGATTTGCATTATTGTGAGAAAAAATTGATGAACCGATTAATTTTTATTAATTTTCTTTATTAATTTATTAATGATTTTCTCTCTCCTTGTCCTTGATTTAAGGCATGGCTTGCTGAAATAGATGAAAAGGGAGAAATGTATTTAGAAATGAATGTGATGTGATATATAAAAAAGAGAATTTTTTAAAAAGGAAAATAAAATTTACTTTTTAAAAGAAAAGTAAAATGATGGTCAATCCAAAGATATAAGTACATGTCCCAACACTGAAATTTATCTTATTGTTTAGAAGAGTGGTCAGGTTAGATATTATCTGATTTGAAGCTTTTGGGATCCCAGGACTGTGTTTCCTTTTCTCAGTGGAAAGCAAAATATCAAGGTATGGATTAGGATTCAGTAGACAAAGTTAAACAGACTGAAATTATCAGAATATTAATTCAATTGGAAAACAGGACAGCAAAAACTCAAGATACAAGAAGTAACCAGGGTACTTGTTCCCAGAAGGTCCCAGTTGCTCCCACTTTGCCAGAAGGTTGTAATCAGATGGTATATATAAAAGTCACACAGCAATCAGCTCTTTTGGTGCCAGTTTCTTTGATCTTTAGGCTAGCCATGGATAGAGAGTGATTAATATTTTATGAAGATAAAAAAGTCTAGAGAATTAATCAGTTCTCTCCTCCTCTGGCCTCTCCCTTCATCAAACACACATAAGTTAGGGAATTTCCAACATTCTTTTTTTCTTTTTTTTCTTTTGTGTTATTATTATGCATTGAAAAAAATCTCCCCAGAGGACAATAGAAGAGCATATACTATGTATGTCCGTTGTTTTTCTCTCCCAACCCCAACACACACCTGGTCTAGTAAATCTACATTCTTGTCAAGTATTTTAGTCTTTAGGTATGAAAAATTCTCCCCAAATGATCTTGGCAGTTAGAATCTATATTCAAGATCAGAAAAGAGTTGTGAACTAGACAACTTTTTTCCTGAACCGCCCCTTCATCATGAGCTATACCAATGTAGGAAATCAAAGATCACACTAAATGGGAGTCAAAAACACAGATAAAGCAGATTATCACCGGAAAAGAGGTTGTTCATAATTTCTTCAGGTATTCTTCTTTCACCTCCCTCCACATTTGTAGACAATAATTAGGACTCATTTTGACCTAAGTCAAACCAATAGAGTAGAACAAGTTAAATAAGGATCATATCTAGTTAAAGAATTAGGGTAATGAACCAAGAAACTGTTATAATGTTCCCTCTTCCAAAGGTGAGATTATAGATGCTTTATATTAGAAACAGATTCATTATACCATCATCATCATCATCATCACATTATTATCACTATATGTCTGAATATGAACTTAGATCTTTCTGACTCCAAGTCTAGTGTTCTGTTCACTGTTCTCACTTAGCTATCTATCTATATCTATCTATATCTATCTCTATCTGTATATGTATATGTATATGTATATGTATATGTATATGTATATGTATATGTATATGTATATGTATATGTCTATCTCTATATATATCTATATCTATATCTATATCTATCTATCTATAAAGAGAGAGAGAGAGAGAGAGAGAGAGAGAGAGAGAGAGAAAGGAGAGAAAGAGAGATTGCTCCAAGGTTTCTGATTTTTGAGATTCAGTAGGGAAAGCAGAAATTGGAATTTGGGTACAAAGATAGCTGAGTAAATTCAAGCTTTCCATGCTCATGACTATCAAGTTTCCCTGATTATTCTCCTCTTCTAAGGAGAAAAAAAAAATCCTAAAGTTAGAGAAAAGGCTGGAGACTGAAGTTAGTCATCCAAATCCCCACCCGAACCTGCTCTAGGGATCAAGGTCAAAAGACAAGGGTGAGAAATAAAAAAAAACTCAATGTAATCCATGGGGGCTAGAGGTATTTCAGCATGTGATTGAATGGCATTTCAGCCAAGTCTACATGCCTTGCCTTTGTTTAGACAAGACCCATGGGGCCAGATTATTTTAGACACACGTGACTGGTTGCATTGATATGCTCACTTCTGTTCTGTATGGCTGAACTCTTAGATTTGTAGCTTTATACACATAGTGCAGCAGAGATTAGAATCTGGTCTATAGTGATACTTTAACCTAATTTTGTGTGGGAATTCTGCTTTGAGGTTTCTTTGGAAAGCTTCCCTTAATATAATGTCCTAATAGTCTGATGTCAAGATGATCTAAGGTTTTTTCTCTTAATGCATGACATATTGTTAAGGGTTTATGTCATTGTTTTAGAAGAAAATCTTTTAAATTCATAGAAAGATCACAGGGTTAGGACTCAAGACACTTGAATTCTAGTCAGGCTTTATTATTAACCAGTTGTGTACCCTGTGGTTCATTTGACTATTAGGTGGCACTATGGATAATATGTTGGACTTAGAGCTAGGAAAACCTGAATTCAAATCCAGATTTAGACTACTGTGTATGATTCTGGGCAAACCACTTAACCTCTGTCTGCCTCAGTTTCCTTAACTGTAAAATGGGGATCAAATGAGGTAATATTTATAAAGTATCCAGCACATATAAGGGCTTAAAAATGCTGCTTTCTTCATTTAACCACACCAGGTCTACTTCCTCATTGGTAAAGCAAAATATTTGATCTTTATACTCTCCAGTCCCTTTCAGTTCTAGCAGTCTATGAGAGACAGTGTTAGAAAGGTTAAAAAGGTGACATTGTAGATCTGGGCATTGTTTCTGCCTCATCCTTGTTGGGTCACTCGAGTACATCTCTTAACTCCCCAGTGTTCTAGACCAGGGTGTCAAAACCCCATAGAATTAGGATCACTGTTGTATACCTAAGGATTTCTGTGGACCTGCAGATTGACTTATTTTTCCAAAATGTAACATTATCTATAATTTTATTCTATTCTTATTTATTCTGTTACATTTTACTGTGGTTCTTGACACCCTCAGAAGTATTGTAGTCTGCATTCAGACCATGCGTTTATCATTTTTGTCTAGACAACTCTTTAAGACCTTAAGTTTCAGAGATGGTGCCAACCTGCATTAATGGAGAACTAACAAGGGAGTACCTTTACTGATGAAATCACAGATTCAGTCTCATCTCTGTACTCACCAGAAGAATTAGGTGAGGGAGTCAATAATGAAAACAATAGGCCCTTTATATTTGGATTGTGTAAAGGGAAGACATCCCCCCTAACCATCGACCCATCCACCCACTTAGGACTTAACAGAAACTACCCAAGTAAGCACCAAAGGGGAGTCAAAGAAGGTAAAAGAAGAGAACTATGAAAATCTGTGGAGATTTGGGACTAAAATCTTTAAATAAGGGCAAAGATCTAAATCTCCCCCCCCCTTCTCCAGACATATTGTGACCAAGACAGTCACCTCCAACCAAGGCAGCTCTATAACCTACCTCACCTGCTCCCTACTCCCCAGTCATGACCAAATGCATACATACATATACACTCTGGGGCTAAGTCTAAAGAAATATTGAGAAGAATATAAGGCACATTAGAAAACCTAATGAATGTCATCCTTCATGATAGAAGGAAAGAGTCCATCCTTGTCTGGAAAGAAGCTGTTTCCAGTTTATAGTGCTTATAGTGATGCCAAGCTTTTGCTATTCATATTCACTGAATGCTTTAAGCTGAATTCTGTGTTGAAAGTTGCTCAGGGATCAGAGTCTTAAGTATTCTATGGGGAAGAGGGAATGGGGTTCCAGCTCAGGAGTATCTAATTGGTTCCCATCTCTAATAAGAAAGTATTGTTTTTTTCAATCTGAGATCTAGAGTTCAAATCCCAGCTCTCCCACTTACTCCCTGTGTAATTTAGGATAAGGTATTTAATCTCTTTGGATTTTACTTTCCTTATCTATAAAATGCTTGGATTGGATTGTCTTCCTTCCAGATCTAAATCTATGATTTTATCTTGTTCTGAAGTCATAGAGTAGAAGGTACCAATTAATTAGGGGGGGAAAAATGGAAGTTTCTTACTTGGAAGAATTCAAGAGGAATCAAGGAAGGGAAGAAGAAGAACAGAAGAAAAGAGAGAAATGAGAAGGCAGAAAGACAAGGAGAAAACTTGAGTTGTCCTTGGATGGAATGGAACTGGGGTATCCTCTTAACTTTGGGGCTAATCTCTAGTTGACCATCTAGAAGTAGATTTTGTATTTGGGTGAGCTCTTGTAGAGATCCTGCCGTGGAGACTTGCATGTAGTCAGTCAGTTATTAAACATTTAAGTATCTGCTGTGCATCAGACCCTGTGCTATGCCCTGAGAATATTAAAAAAAAGGCAAAAGACAGTCCCTGTTCTCAAAGAGCTTGCAATCTAATGGGGGAAAATAACATACAAAAGAGTAAAAAAGGGTGGAAAGCACCTGGTGAGGAGGGGCATGATGATGATCAGAGGTAGATAAGAAATAAAGAGATGCCTAACCTATGTTCCCTAGAAGGAAAGCCATTTCTTCATCTATAAAATAAGGGAAATGATTCATGTAAAACCACCTCAGATTTCCCTAGCAGGTTTTTGATGAAGAGGAAGAAATCTGTGGGAATCTGGGTGGGGAAGGTGGTTACAGAAATTACTTTAACTCGTGGCTTCCCAGTTGACATGTGGCTAGGATATATGTGATGTCCCTGCTTCTTTTGTTTCTTTGTGTTTATTCATTTCCGATAGTAGGTAGATGAACATCAAAGACAAAATGGACGGAGTTACAACCTTATGCTCTTTGAAAAATTGGGAAAGGGATTTCTAGGTTAAGTGACCAACAATATGGTCTGCTTTGTTCTTTATCTAACTTTTTCAACTCTTTCAGTCAACAAAGACCTGATATTATTAATATTACTTTGCTCTTTATGGGGGAAGGCAGCTCAATCTGCCCCTTGGAATTCTCTTCATTGGCTAAAGAACCACTGTATCTGGAAGCAGAAGACTAAGGTTGGAATCCTCATATCCCTTCCTACTAACTGTGACTATTGTCTAGTGTTTTAAGGCTTCAGTTTTCTCATCTGCCAAATGGGGAAGCAAGAACTCAGGGTAGTTGTAAGAATCACAAAAGAAAATGCATATTCAAGAATATTCAGGAAGGAGAGAACTGGAGATGTCATTTAATTGATCTAATGGATCATTTTAAAGTTGAGGAAATCAAGGGTCTGGGTATCTTTTGATCATCCCTCACACAATGTTCACAAAAGTGTTTTGCAATTGTAAGTTTGTATTTATTGTTTCTCAGAGCAGACTGCTTCTGCAAAGCATATTTTGTCCTCCAAATACATTTCTTACTCCTAGAATAGCCTTCCTTTTCTTGACTTCCCCTCTGCTTCATATAGTAGAGACATTTATTGCCAGTTTTGTCTAATTAATCCTCTGCAGAATGACTCTCAAAATGCTCAGCAAATTGGTTTATTTTATTTTTATTATTTTAGTTTTTGCAGGGCAGTGGGGTTAAGTGGCTTGCCCAAGATCACAGTTAGGCAATTATTAAGCATCTGAGTCTGTATTTGAACTCAATTCCTCCTGACTCCAAGGCCAGTGCTCTATCCACTGTACCACCTAGCTGCCCCCCAAATTGGTCTATTTTTTAAAAAGAAAGTATTTTCTATCACAAGTAATATTTGGTGAACAAAGTTAATACTATCTGCAGTTGAACTATAAGATAAACCATTTCCTTCATAATTTGTGCAATTGCCAAAACCACTGTCAATCACTCTATAAATATTTATTAAATGTCTACTAGACCTTATGCTTAGTGCTTGGAGATATGAATCAAAGGAGAAGTCAGTCCCTTCCCTGGAGTCTAATGGAGGAGACAATGTATGAACTGCTAGATAGATACAAGATAATTTGAAGTTGAATCAACATAAGGAAGGTATGGGCATTGAAGAAATGAGAAAATTTTTTTTGTAGAGTGTGGGATTTTGGTAGGGCCTTAAAGGAAGCAGGAAAAACCAAGGTGGAGATTAGGAGATAATATTCCAGGCATGGAAGGACAGGCAGTGAAAATGCCTGCCATTGGGAAATAATATCAGCAGCCATGACAAAAGTCATGTCCAGGTTATTTTGCCCCTAGCATTGTTACTTAGAATATACTCCCCTTCCCTTTTTCTTTCATATTTATACTATAGTTATATGATAACGTCCCTTTTACCATGACTATACCATCCACCTCCCCACTTGACCGACACCTTTCAGTCTTATATTTACTTTTCTCCATATACCATATTTCCCCAATGTATAAGACACACCTTAATTTTGGGGTTCAAAATTTGAAAAAACATGTATTATATAAAGTTATTGAACTCAAGTTTTATTCATCATGAAATTCAAGGATCTTCTGCTCATAGCTTTCAGGCATATTTTGGGCAAGCCTGGTGTGTGGATGCATGCTTAGTCCAATCCATTTCATGAACCTGAAGCACCAACTGTGTCCTCCTTTGAAATCAATCACTTCTTTATCATCAGCAATTCTTCTGGCCTCCTGCAGAACCATCTTTGTGGACACAGGAATTCCAATGGCTCTTTGCTCTTCAATTCATTTTTTCAATTCCCTCTCTAACTCAAGCCAGTCTTGCCTCTCATGACCTTCTGCTGGGGCTTTTTCAGGAGGGTTTCTTCCTCTTGTAGCCAGTCTTGGATTGTTTTCTCAGCTGGAAGAGGACCAAACTGATGTTCAGCAATACACTTTCCATTCACTTTTGCAAACTGGATCACTTTGAACTGGAATTCAGCACTATAAGAAAATCTTTTCTGAACCATTTCATGGCAAAAAAATAGCCTAATATACTGGTAACAAATGTGAAACAATGAGCACAAAGACTACAAGTGTGAAAAAGTGGGAAATGCAAATAAAAAATCTATAACCACTGTATGATGCTCCCAGTTTTTAGACCCCAAATTTCCAAAAAAGGGTGCATCTTATATGTGGGGAAATATGGTACTCTACAACTTTTGTGCCGTGGACCTAGATGCTGTTCACTTCATAGTTCACCCCATGTCTTGAATAGGCACTGGTCAACTCCTGGCTCTAGAATATTCTCCCTCTTCACATCTGGCTCCTGAGTTCCTTGTGCTCCTTTAAGATTCAGCTGAATCATTGGTTAGAGAAATGTAAATTAAAACAAAATCATCCTATACCTATCAAATTGGCTAAAATGATTGAAGGGGAAAGCAGAATAATGTTAGAGGTGATGTGGAAAAAACTAGGACACATTCATTATTGATGAAATTGTGAACTGATCCAACCATTTAAGAGAGGAATCTGGAATTATCCCCAAAGTGTTACCCTTTGACCCAGCAATACTACTCTTAGGTCTATTTTCTTTCTTTCTTTCTTTCTTTCTTTCTTTCTTTCTTTCTTTCTTTCTTTCTTTCTTTCTTTCTTTCTTTCTTTCTTTCTTTCTTTCTTTCTTTCTTTCTTTCTTTCTTTCTTTCTCTCTTTCTTTTGCAAGGCAATGGGGTTAAGTGACTTCATAGCCGAGTAATTATTAAGTATCTCTGACCCAATTTGAACTCAGGTCCTCCTGACTCCAAGGCATGCACCTAACTGCCCCTCCTATTTTTCAAAGATAATTGGAGAAAAAGGAAAAGAACTTATATGTTCTAAAATATTTATAGTAACTCTCTTAGTGGTGACAAAGAACTGGAAATTGCTAAGATGTCTATCAATTGGAGAATGACTGAACAAGCTGGTGGAATATTATTCTACTGTGAGGACTGATAAACTTAATGATCTTAGAAAAACATGGACTTTCATGAAGTAATGAAGAGTGAAATGAGAGAAACAAGATAACATTGGTTTTGTTTTTGTTTTTGTTTAGTTTTTGCAAGGCAATGGGGTTAAGTGTCTTGCGCAAGGCCCACAGCTAGGTAATTATTAAGTGTCTGAGGCTGGATTTGAACTCAGGTCCTTCTGACTCCAGGGCCAGTACTCTATCCACTGCGTCACCTAGCTACCCTGATAACATTGTTTATAGTAATAGCAATATTGGTTTAAGAACAACTTAAGATGGATAAGTCATTTTGACTATTATAAATACCTAAATAAGCTAGGGAGTATAGTGAATTGAACCCTAGCCCTGGAACTGGGAGGACCTGAGTTCAAATTTTACCTCAGACACTTGATACTGTGACCTTGGGCAAGTCACTTAGCCTTGATTGTCTCACATCCAATGTCATCTACAATCAATCTGATTCATACCATCCCCTAGACCCAGTTGGCTTCAGAGGAGCATCCAGAGGAGAAAATGAAGCTGGTGCTTAGCATATCTCAAATCCAATTCACTTGCTTGTGATGGCATCACTTTCTGGCTTTCTTTGAGAAAAAGGACTAACATTACCATCAAATTAACTATAAAGGACCTATGAAGGAAGATACCATCTGAATCCAAAGAAAGAACTAATAAATAGAAGTATGTAAAGAATGGTTTTGTATATCCTTACATATTTCTGCCTAATGCTAGCCATGTCTAAAGCAGAGGTGGGGAGAGAGGAAAAAAAAGACAAAGAAAATTACATGATAATTTAATTATATAATTAAAATGAATAGCAAATTTTACATGATAGATTTGTAGTTTCATGTGCAATCAATTTTATTATAATATGTTATGGAAATGCTTGTTTTATTCCATAAATTAAAAATAAAATAAACAAAATTTTAAAAATAAGATTTAGCTGAAATCCTATCTTCTGCAAGAAGTCTTTTCTGGTCCTTCCTCTTTCTTTCCTTTCCTCCTTTCCCCTAGCTGCTAATTTCTTCCCTTTGAGATTACTTTCCATTTACATTGTATATATATATTGTATATGCTTAGGGGGTTTTTTGTTTGCTTTTTTACTTGTTTGCCTCCTCCATTAGAATGTGAACTTCTCCATAGCAGAAATTCTGTTCTTGCCTTTCTTTGTACTCTGACACAAAATATAGCATTTGGTCCAAAGTAAACGCTTAATTGTTGGTTGACTAAGTATAAGAAAGCAAAAATAAATGCTATTATTGCATAAATATTATATTCGCTTTTACTTAAGGCCCTTCTCACTTTCTCTTGATCCCTTTTCCACATCTTCATTTGTACAACTCTCTGCCTCCTCATCATCTTTCATCTCTACTTTTCAATTCTGGGCATTTTCTTACAGAGAAATTCCTGCACTATAGAGGTTTCTTCAGTTGGAAATCTAAAAACTGACTTAAACAGTTATATTAATTTTTAGAGAGGATACAGTTTGTGTCATGGGTCTTAGCTAAAGGTACCATGCAGATTACAGAAAATAATTTCAGAAATGGAGAAATCTGCTGTACAATGAATGGGATGTGCAACTGGATCCTTCGATAACTTTTTGTGGGTACAAATTGTTTTCTTTAACCTGAGTAAGGACACAGGTGAGACAGTTGGATTTTGAGTCAAATTTACACACCACTTATCCTGGCTTAAGTGATTAAACTAAAGCCTACTATTTACTTCCTTTTGGGGGAACAAAAATAGAGCTGAGAAGGAAGTTAAAATGCCTGAAGCTCTACAGAATGGGTACCAGGCCTCAGGCAAATTAGGCCCAATTTCAGTTAGAAGTTTTACAACATGGAGGAACTGGTTATGTGTATTAAAATGGCTGTAGTGACAACACTTGTAAAATGAAATATAGTGGAAATAATCAGAATAATTCCCATAAAAGAGATCATTAAAGATCAAAATAGGTATAATAAATTAAGCTAATTTTCAATAATAAAACAAAAGGCATCCTTCTGTCCTCCCTTTTTACATTCCCACTATCCTCATTCCAAACACAGCCTTTGGATTTGTTACACAAATAGGCTTAATCTTAGACCCTACATTTAAATTTATGGTAATTATTCATAAATGTACTTTAATGCCTGGACAAATTTCAGGGCATGCCTTTTAGCTGTAAGATGAGCCTTGCTTCAGACAGCATTTCAGACAGAGCCAACATCTTCTGCATTTGTTTTGATTTCTCTCATTCCTTTAATAGTCTCTTCATAAACTTCTGTCAGCATCACAGCTCTCTGACTCCAGCAAAGAAGATGGACCACCCCAGAGCACAGTGTAGTCTGCCTCTAGTTGTAGATAACTTTGAAGTTTAGAAATTAGATTGTGTGAAGAAAAATGCAGTCTCTTCCTTGGCAGTGATGTTGCTGCTGGGGTGGGAGAAATTTTTACTTTTCATCCTCCTTTGTCAAATTAGGATATTATCTCACATTAGAGAGGCATCTTTGACATGGTGCATAGATAGATGACTAGTTTTAGAATTAGGAAGACCTGGGTTCAAGTCCTTTTTCTACCCAAACTGACTTTGTGATCCTGGGTAAATCATTTAAACTCTCTCAGTGCAACCTTCTAAGATGACAAATTACAGTGTAAGTGTTGAAGAAGTTTTTCCACTGGGGGTGGGGTGCAGTTAAGTGGTACAGTGGATAGAGTACCTGCCCTGGAGTCAGGAGGACCTGAGTTCAAATTCCCCTCAGACCCAGAATAATTGCCTTAGGTATGTGACTTCGGGCAAGTCACTCAACCCTATTGCCTTAAATATATAAATTTTAAAAAAGAAATTTCTCCACTTAAAGGTTAAGTTCTTTCATATCCAATCCTCCTTCCCTAAATAACCCCACACTAAACCCAAGCCCCAAGATGTATGATGCATGATGGAAGTTAGACCAGTGAGTTATGTATTATTTGTATTATATTTGTATTTGTACTATTTTTTCCCCATTAGAGATGGAAAAACCTGGAGATACAGGACAAACAAATCAGTTTTTCTACAGGTTCAGATTACCTCATAGCAAAGACAGTAAGGAGAAAGGAGAGAGTTTTCTCCCAAGAGTTTTATATACAGATATTAATCAACCAGTCACTCTGTCAATCAACAGGAATTTATTATGCATTTAACAAGTATTGTGCTAAGGCTGGAAATGTGAAGAAAATAAAGTATGGCACCTGCCCTCAAGGAGTTCATATTCTAATGAGTTAGATTTTATATATATATATATATACACATATATATGTATATATATATATATGAATTAGTTATTCATATGTGAGATGTATATTGCAGATGTAAATTAAGATAAACTAAGGGAGGGCATTATTGAAGGAAGTGGTGGGGTGAGTGTTGGCCAGCAGATTGGGAAAACCTCCCACAGAAAGTGGGATTTGAAATGAATCATAAAGGATGTGAGGAAAGCTAGAAGGCAGAAATGAGGAGAGAGAACATTCTGGAAATGAGGGATAGCTAGAGGAAAAAGCACAGATGATGGGGATGAAATTTTGTATGAGAGGAATATCAACTATGCCAGTTCAGTTGAATAAAGTGTAAGAAGACTGTTGGTGAAAGGGATTAAATTCTTAAGGGCCTTAAAATGACGAAAAGAGGATTTTAAATATAATCCTAGAGACAATATGAAGATCCTGGAGTTTATTGATTCTGTGTGTGTGTGTGTGTGTGTGTGTGTGCAAGCACACATGTGCACGCACCTGTGTAGGTAGGTATGTGTGTTTGAAATGTTCAGACTGAGATAGGTGAGTAAAAAATGGATTGGAATGGGAAGAGAAGACAAAGACTCTAATTAGAAGATTATTTCAATAGTTAAAGTTAGAATTGATGAGAGACTGAACAGGATAATGACTGTATGAATGGTGAGAGGATGAATGACAAGATTTGACAACAAATTAGGATAGTGGTGGATGAGAATGATTTGCTGAGGGTGACTCCAACATGGTTTGCCTCAGTGTCTGGGAGGATGGTGGTACCCTCAACAGGAATGGCAATGCAGATAAAAGGAGAGAGTCTGGCGGGGGTGGGGGTAAAAATGATGCTTTTCCTTTTGGATAATTAATCAAGTATTTATTTGGTGCTGGTGATAAGTCACTAGGGATACAAAGACAGAAATGAAATAGTCCTCATATTCAAGAGTATATATTCATGTAATTATGGACAATTGCCTTAAATAGCCTGAGACTTTAAATCTTGGATATTTTTTCCTCTTTTTTATTCATGTTGGTCATTTCACTGACTAAAATGAGTCCTGGTTAGTGAACCTCAAGACCTAGGGACTGGGAAGTCCAATGTCCCCCCATGTTCTGGTGTGGTTCTGTCTTCCTGGCTTTTCTTTTCATCTAGTTATTTGATTGGTTCCAGGTATAGTATGTCACCTGATCTAGTTTTGTTCAGATTTTTCTTTTAGATACTTCCATAGATTTTTGTTTTTTTCATTTTTTAGGTTTTTGCAAGGCAAATGGGGTTATGTGGCTTGCCCAAGGCCACACAGCTAGGTAATTATTAAGTGTCTGAGGCTGGATTTGAACTCAGGTATTCCTGACTCCAGGGCCAGTGCTCTATCCACTGCGCCACCTAGCCACCCCTAGATTTTTGATCTTATTGTCATGGATACTCTCTCCCATGCAGATCATGACCAACATCTACTCCTCCTGTGCTATCTTTTTTGCCATATCTTTATACTGGCTCTTTTACTATCTCAGGGATACCAATACAGCAGTGAATCTGTCCTATTTGATTGACTCAACTGTCATCTTGGTTTCCAAATCTAGCTGTCTCTACCTGTGTGACCCTGGGCAAGTCCCTTCACTTTACTGGGATTCAATTTTTTTCCTTTGTAAAATGAAGTGACTAGACTATTCGAATGATCTCTAAAATGCTCCCTAACTCTGAATCTATGATCCTATGATCTATTACTTTAATGATACTGTCAAGGAATACAATGAATGCTGATGAATGGGATTAAAATTACCCATGTGTTCCCAGTAGAGGAAAATTTTCCTCTCAAACAGAGAAAATTATTCCATCACAGTCCTCTAGAGAGAGAGAGAGAAAATAATTCAATAAATAAAAAAAAGGGATGACAGGATATTGCCCCAAAGATTCATTTTAGGTCTATAAGATACCTGAAAAAATTAATATAATATAGGATTCCCATATCCACTTTAAAAAATTTTAATGTAATTTTAATTTATGGAATAAAAGAAGACTCTCCATAACAAAGCATAATAAAAACATGATTGCATATGAAACTGCAAATCTATTATGTATACTTGCTGTTCCTTTTAAATATATAATAAAGTTATATAAAATTTCTTTTTTTAACCTTTTTTTCTTCCCTCTCCCTTCCTTTTCTGTCCCAGAGATGGCTACCATTAAATACAAATGTATGTATATGTGTGTGTGTGTATATATACATACCCATGTATGTAAAATCAATATATATATATATATATATATATATATATATATATATATACATATATACTTATATTTATCAGTTCTTTCTGTGGATGCAGATAGCATTTTATTTCTTCCCAGGTTCTTTGAACTTAATTTGGTATTCATAATATGTAAACTGACAGTCACTCTAAGTTGTTCTTCTGTACCCTTTTGGAAACCAGATTATGTTCTAACCATTGGAAAGACTGACCAGAAAATGTTGAGATTTCAGGAATTTTTGGTTCTCGACAATCTTTTTTTCTTTTTTTTTTCCTTTTTCCCCGTAGATCCAAAAGAAACATAATGACCGGGTCAAAGTTTTGGATGGAAGACTAATGTTTCATTGTCAAGTTAGAACCTCTCAGGTTCAAAGAAGAGAAATCACAGAGAAGGATGAGGAGTAGGCAAAAGAGAAAAATTAGCTCTATTTCTATGTTGTGAAACAGTGTCTATTAGGCCAGGGCAGCATGAGGCAAGTATTAGCAACTGTTTACATCTGGTGCACAGGGATATGATAAATATTATTTACTGGATGGATTAGGGGAATGTACACTGCAACTGTGTCCTAAGAAGAGACGTTTTATCATTTTAAATATGAGAGGAGTTGGTCTCTGTAGTGTAAATTCAGTCAGAATATAGGAAGCTAGTCATCTCAAAATCTGTTTTGTATCCAAGAGCCTTAAACCTCTTAAACAAGAATGAGGCCATTTTTTATAAGGGGAGTCATAGTTCTTAAGAGAGACTTTGTTTCAAATTTGGTTCTGTGGGAAATAGTTGAACCATAGAATAAGCATGTTATAAATTTCTAGGGCATCTAGGTGGTACATTGGATAGAGTGTGGGGCTTGGAGTTAAGAGAACTCATCTTCCTGAGTTCAATTCTGGTCTCATATACTTACTTGTTATGAGACCCTGGGCAAATCACATATCCCTGTTTGTCTCAGTTTCCTTATCTGTGAAAAAAATGAGATGGAGAAGGAAATGTCACTCTACTCCAGTATCTTTGCCAAGAAAACTCAAGACGTAGTCACAAAGAGTCAGATACAACTGAAATGATTCAACAACAACAAACTTCTGATATGTTTATAGAGATGAGATAGCAAACATAATTTTAAGAGAGATTTTCTGAAATTTCAAGACTAAAGAATCCCCACTCGACTACTTTCTACTCAAGGTACCTTGGACAAGTCACAACCTCATTTATAAAATGGGGGATGAAGCATAGACTAAGTGATCCTGAGATCTAAAATCTGGTCTGAATACTCTGATCTTGTAAAATGATGCCTTTGTTTTGATTCCTATTTTTTTGGCAGCCAGATACATATCTTTCATGACCAGTTCCTCTGAGCACCACAGTACTGGGTGTGAAAAAAATCAGATTGAAAAAAATTGAAAAAAAAATTAGTCTGACCCCAAAACTCTCACACTAGCTATGGAATTAGAGAACTCACATGACCTGCATGTGCTTGAATTTTCCTCTCTGTTAAAGAAAGATAAAACGAACTGTTTTATTTATACTAAAAGGTTATTGGAGGATAAAATGAGAACAGACATATAAAAGTTCTTTGGAAAATTAAAAGCATAACTATAATTATTTTTATTATTACAGCAATGACCTTACTTATCTGGAGGTCAGTAAATGGACAATTTTAGTCATCTAATATTAGAGGAATTAAAGGTTGAGATCAACTAACCCAATCCCATCATTTTTTTCAGATAAGAAAGAAAATAAGGCCTAGCTTTTCCTACATTTACCCCTCAGAATATGCTTATGTTTCCTGGTAGAGAATGTATTGTTAGGTTAGTGTTTCTATTCCTAGAATCTAGTTCAGTAATTGGCATTATGTGCTAATAATGCTTATTAGTCAATTTGTAGACTGATCTAAGATATTAGTACTAAATAATAGCCAAGATTCAAACTCCCTTATTTTCCCCCCTTACTCCAATTTTTTCCACATATGTAGCAATATGCTCAAGGAGGAAGGGAAGGAAAAGCCTTTTCTTTGAGCTGATGAACTAGTACTTTCTCTATGGGGTTTTCTTTGAGACCTTGTTTACCCTATTATGTGAGATTCTAAGAAGTTTAGTTTTATAGTTTCTTCATAAACAGAAAATTAGAAGTATCAAATGAGAAAGTGACCATGGCTGACAAACAGACCATTGTCACTTTTATTTGACAAAATCCAGAAAAAATAGCAAGGAATAAGACCACAAAACCCAATAAAAGTATATAAAAAAAGGAGCCACCATTGGAAATCATTTAGTGTAACATCAGGTAGTCCTACATACTTTAATTTCCACTGAGCATACCTCTATTAGAGTGTGGTATATAATTAATGTTTATATGACAAACGAGTCATAAATAATTTCATTGAGTTCAATAAACATGCATTTTTGAATGTTCATTATGATGAATTTGAAAGAACAAGAAAGAATTTAATTACATTTTGTTGAGTTGGTTTTTTTTAATTGTACCTGATTTTTCATGATCTTAGTTGAGGTGTTCTTGTTAAAAATTCTAGAGTCATTTACATTTCCTTCTCTAACTCATTTTACAGATGAGGCAACTAAGGCAAACAGGGTTAAATGACTTGCCCAGGGTCACAAAGGTATTCTGAGACCAGAATTGAACTCAGGAAGATGGATCTTCCTAAATTCAAACCTGATACTCTATCGACTTTGCCACTTAACTGCCCCTTAATATATATATATATATATATATATATATATATATATATATATATATATATATATATATATTGCTTAAGAACCCAGGGGGGTTTAATGTTTTCCTTTTTTTAAATGTTTGTCCTTCATTTTCAAAGAAGACCATGACATCAGGGAGGATGCCATGACAAGCACATGAATTGGATTTGAGTGAGAGGGTGCTGTGCTAAATCACCAGCTTCACTTTCTCCTCCAGAGTCATCTGGGTCCAGTGGTCAGATATGAATCAGGACAACTGGAGATGGCCCTGGATGTGAGGCAGTCAAGGTTAAGTGACTTGCCCAAGGTCACACAAGTGTCAGGCTGGATTTGTACTCCTGTCCTCCTAGCTGCCCTTAAAAAAACTTTTGATAGAAGTTACTTCTTATTATACGTGTAAAGTATGTTCATGAAAAAGTTAAATAACCAAATAAGAGATATATCTCTTTTCATGTTCTGACAAAATGATGCTAAAAATAAGTAACCATTGTTGCTTCTCCATGTGATTCCATGTACATAATTAGAGTCTTTGTATTTATTATTCTTTTGGTTCTGTATTTTTTGCTGTTGTTGTTATTGGTAATCTCATTGTCATTTCAAATAAATCTTCCTGGGTCCTTGAAACTCATTGCATTTGACGCTTCTTAGAGTTCAGTAATGTTCCATTACACTCCTAGATTGTTCGATTATTTCTCTACCTCTAGATACATGCCAATGTCCCAAAGTCTGAAACTAAAATTTGAGGCTCCAAAGTTGATGTTGAAGTCAACCTGTGTTTTCTTCCAGTCATGTCTTTTTTATACTTTATTCATTTAACATTTATTTTATTACAAGAGCTTGGTTTCCAAACTTCTCCATGTGCTTCTCCTCCTATTAAAAAGGTAAGCAATATAGTAATTATACATGGGAAGTTATGCAAAACCAATTTCCATATTAGTTATGTTATTAAAAAAGTAAGAAAAATGAAACAAGTAAAAAAAGTTTGTTTCAATCTGAACTCAAGATTTTTATAACTTCTCTATTGGAGGTAGAGAGCATTTTTTTTAATGAGTCCTTTGGAATTGTCTTGGTTCATTGGATCGATTAGAGTAGCTAAGTCTTTTACAATTTATCATTGTTGGAATATTTCTGTTACTAGATACAATGTTCTGCTTCTGCTCTGTTCACTTCACTCTGCATAAGTTCATGTAAGTTGTCCTAAGTTTTTTCTGTTAAACTGTTATCTAATTGATGCACATCTCCTCAATTTCCAATTCTAGTACAAAAATTGATATTATAAATATTTTTGTAAAGCATAAATGCCGGGTTTTTATTTACAACGCCGGCTTCTTAATGCTAGTCCGTCCTCTTACTCACCAGTCCAACGCGTGGTGAGTCTTCGGGGTACCTCCGGCCCCCACTCTTTGATGGGGGAAGAACCAGACAGAGCGCCTGAGGTGGGTCATGAGTCTTTATTCTTCTGTGATCACATTCCCGCTTCCCCCAACCTCTCAGCAGACCCTTTTATCCCCTCTGTCCTCCCTCCCATGAACTCTTACTCAATGAGGGGCCGAGTTCTGTAACATTCCCTTATAAGGTGATTATGTTTCCCCTCTAAGCGACCGCCAAGCCTCTTCCCCCCGCCCCCAACATCTCCCCCTTTCTGTTTTACAAGGTTATCACTTGGTGTGACCTTAAGCGGTGCTGAGGTTAGCCTTAAGCGGTGTCATTTCTACTGGCCTCTGATAGCCGGGGGCGAGGAACCCTGTCTTAGGTCATCTCCTTCAACCCAGGACCTTGCCCGTCCTAGGCGCCCGACACCCTCAGGGCCTGTCTTAGGTGGCTGGGTGAGGAGAAGTTGCCCGTCTTGGGGTTTACCTCGTCTTACCCCTAGGTGTCACATGTCATGCATGGCGGCTAGCCAGACTTGGGGATCCGCCGGGGGCGAGGAACCCTGTCTTAGGTCATCTCCTTCAACCCAGGACCTTGCCCGTCTTAGGTGGCTGGGTCAGGAGAAGTTGCCCGTCTTGGGGTTTACCTCGTCTTACCCCTAGGTGTCACATGTCATGCATGGCGGCTAGCCAGACTTGGGGATCCTCCCCCGTCTCCATGGCCATGAAGGCTTTCTGAGTAAGAAGCATATAGCCCCTCTGTCGCCTAGCTAGGCGGCAGAAACAGACAACAAGTAGGGTGATTCCCAGAATCAGCGTCCTTGTTCACCCTCAAGGGGGTATCCTCCCGCCATCTGGCAATCCCTCCATGGTATGGGATCCTCGATGTCTTCCCCTGTGGCCACACATGAGGGGCCCCACCGAGGCAGAAGGGAGCCCCATCGATGTATTGGTCACTAGCAGGCGAGGGTAGATCGGGGAGTTCTGTGCTACCGGAAGGGGAGAGGGAATAACTCGGAGTATTCCCCATGTCGGATTTCTTTCAGATGGAGCACCTCCAAGGATCCCTACGATGATCAGAAGGCCTGAAAAAGAAAGAAATTCCTCTCACCCCGTAGGGTTGGGCATTAATCAAGGTCTCTTATCTTGTAAACAGGGAGCCATCTTTCTGGCTCTTCTATCTTATCCTCGGGATGAAATGACAGGTGGCCCTGTCTTCTGTTCTTTACCGTTACAGGGCCATGCCAACCTCCCTCTTCATCTCTCCACATGACTTTAGAGCCTGGTAGGGCCTTGGTGGGAGAGGGCAGGAGCGTTGGTTCTTTCTTAGCATGTCCTTTTGGGGAGAAAAATCTCTGGGCGGCTGTAGTGCCGTCATCCCTGACTTGTAGGAAATTCATGGTAAATAGTACCTGAGACAGGTCTGAATGGGTCAGTGACCTGCCAACTCCCCCTTTCTGTTTAAAAAGCGTAGTTTTGAGTGTGCGATTTGCTCTTTCTACCAAAGCTTGGCCAGTGGGATTGTAAGGGATCCCGGTGGAATGGGAAATGGAAAATTCTTTGCAAAAGGAAGCAAAGGCTCTCGAGATGTAGGCAGGCCCATTATCGGTTTTGATAGCCGAGGGGACGCCTAAGACAGCCATCTGGGCATATAGATGTGAGAGAACGTGTTTAACCGCTTCTCCTGGCTGTAGAGAGGCGAAGGTGAAGGAGGAGAAGGTGTCCACCGAGACATGGATGTACTTACGACCCAGGTGAGTAATGTCCATCTGCCAAAGAGCATTGGGGCCGTCCCCACGTGGGTTAGACCCCTCTGCGGGGAGGGCTTGTCTAAAGGGAGCACAAGAAGTGCAGGAGCGCACAATTTGGCGAGCCTCCTTCCGGGGAATGCTGTATAGGCGCCGGAGCGACCTGGATGACAAGTGATACTTACCATGTGCCAGCTGGGCAGGTGTGGACAGGTTTAACAAGAGAGCCCTATCTGCCTCCGCATTGCCCTGGAATATGGGGCCGGTGGAAGAAACGTGAGAGCGCACGTGAAGAACAAACAGGGGGTGGTTTCTATCACGGAGGGAGGATTGCAGCTGTGTAAGGAGTGGGCTAATGGAAGAAGTCGAGGAAATGAAGGCATCTTCTAAACGAGGGATTAGCATGGCACAATACATACTGTCAGTAATAAGATTAAAAGGGGTGTCTCTGTAGAGACGGAAAGCCTGAAGTATAGCATATAGCTCATTCTTCTGAGTGGAGTCAAAGGGGGTATCAAAAATCCAGGTGGCGGGTCTAGCAGGGTCATGGACCACAGCACGGCCCAACCTGGTAGCGTCAGTGAAGACATTAGGGCCGGTCACTGGTTCTGGGGACACTAGAGGGCGCGGGCGGGAAAGGTGCAGTTCAGCGAACACTCTAACCACGGGAGGTGGCGTGAGTCTGGTCTGAGAGAGGGTAGTCAGGACAGTGGCCCAAGCGATAGATCTATCAACTAGCGAGTGGGTCACCTCCTCTGGGAGGGTAAAGTTGAGGACAGGCAAGAGGCCAAAGAGACGCTGGCATCGCTCTGAGGCCTGAAGGCAAAATAAGGCCAGGGCCTCCCACCGGTCCCGGATGATGCTCTTAGTGGTCCGGGGGTATAGCCATTCAAGGCATCCATGTCTCTGGAATAAACATCCCCAGCCCAGGGAACTGTCCCCCAGTGTGTGGAAGAGGACAGGCGACTCCGGGTCGTATTGAACCAAGAAGGAAGAGGTTCTGCGGAAAATTTCCGAGAGCGCCTGTCTTGCCTGGGGGGTCCAACTTCTAGGGGATGACAGATGGGAGTCGCCTTTAAGGACATCATATAGAGGTTGCATTAAGGAGGATGGGAGGGGCATAGCGGGACGCAGCCACTGTATGGCGCCAACAAGCCTCTGAAAATCATTAAGAGTAGTATATCCCTCGATGTTGATCTGAGGAAGTGCCCTACTAATCTTTCCTGGAAAAATCCTATGCCCCAAGTAATCATAGGGGAAATCCATCTGTACCTTTTCCGGGGCTATGTGAAGCCCCTTCTCGCGGAGGACATGGGTGGTGCGTTGCAAGCAAGCCCGAGCCCCCGTCACAGAAGGTGCTGCAATCAAGATATCATCCATGTAATGTATGAGCATGCAATTCGGGAATTCTTTTCTGATAGGATGTAGCAGAGTATCCATGTAAAGCTGGCACAGGGTGGGGCTATTGGCCATTCCCTGCGGTAGGACGGTGAACTGATAACGTTTACTGGGGGCTTGGAAATTGATCGCGGGGAGGGAAAAGGCAAATTTTTCTTTGTCCTCCGGGTGGAGGGGAATGCTATAGAAGCAGTCTTTAACATCAATCACTATAATAGTCCACCCTTGCGGGACTGCAGTGGGCATAGGGAGACCAGGTTGGAGGGTCCCCATGGGTATCATGTTGGCATTTACTGCCCGAAGATCAATCAACATTCTCCAACTCCCCCCTTTCTTTTTTATGACAAAGACGGGGGAGTTATACGGGCTAAGGGACGGTTCCACTTTGTTCTCGTGCAGGAGGGTCATTACTATGTCTGTGAGGGCGATGAGCTTTTCTTTTGTCAGGGGCCACTGCTCAACCCAAATAGGTTTCTTATTAATCCATGTTATTCTGGGGGAAAAGCTCATCTCTAGAGTGGCCCCAATTAATTTCCCCGCAGGCTATCAGGGGTGGCAAGTGTCAGGTTAAGCTGGCTCAAGATATCTCTACCCCATAATGCATAAGGGAGGTCGGGTAGGCACAGTGGGGTGAAGAGTCCAGATTCTTCCAAAGCTGACCACCGTAAGGCGTGTGCTGCTTTCATGGCAGATCTATTGCCCCCCACCCCCGTCACTGCTTGAGGGCTCTGTAGGAGTGGCCACTCGCGCCTCCACTGTCCCCTATTTATGACAGAGCAATCGGCTCCAGTGTCAATTATCCCTTCGAGCTTCTGATTTTCCACCGTGACGGTTAACAGTGGTCGCCCAGAGCTGACCGGGTGGACCCAGTTCACATGAGCGGGAGGGGTCCGCAAGGGCAGCGCCTTTCCTACCTCTTGGCCCTGTTTTACCAAGGTGGGAAAGGGGTGGGGGTTTGTGACCCTTACGGATGTGGGACTTCCGGGACCAAAAATGACCTGGGTATGGGTGACTAAGTCCACACATCTCTCAGCCCCTGTGATGAGCGCTGGGAAAACATTTAGCTCAATGGGAATCATCGAGGTTTCCCAAGGCCCGATCTCTCTCTGCTGTGTCCCTTCTCTATAGTCAACCCTCACGGGGATAGTCACAGTAATGGGGCCGCTGTCTTCGAGCACGGGGGGGGCCCCGCGGCCGGGCCCCTCCCTTTCCCTTTTCCCGACTTCCCTTTGGATCGGCAGAACCTGGCTATGTGACCTGGCTTTCCATAGGAATAACAGGTCGGAACTGAAGTGGAGGGGGGCTGCTGCCTGCACTGTGCTTTGAGGTGCCCTGGCTTTCCGCACCCAAAACAGGTGGGTCCCACCTGCATACCGTGAAGGGCGGTCAGGAGGCTATCCTCCCGGTTCTCCGTGGCAGTCACTAAGGCTTGAATTGAATCCTCGCTGGGCATGTCCAGCAATTTGTCAACAATTCCTTCTAATGAAGCGTCGGGGGGAAGGCTGCTAATGGCTGCGATCCCTTTGGGGCGAAGACCCTCTTTAATCAATTGTCTCATAAGTAGATCAGATCCCGGGGTGTCTCCCATTATACGAGTCACTGTCTCTTTAACCTCGTTCACAAATGAGAGGGGTGTCTGATCTGCTCTCTGCTTCAGCCCAACCAACTTCTGTGTGGCTCTCCCCCCTTTCATGGCTCCAATCTTATCCCAAGCTGCAACATGTGTTTCTTTAACAGTCTCTAGCTCAAACTGGCCATACCGGGCCTGAACAGCAGGGTCAGTATAGGCTCCAGTTCCACACAGGAGGTCAATGGCTAAATCCAGGGGAGTATAACCCCGGGATTTTGCCAGCTTAGAGGCCTCTCTGCGGGCCTGAGCCTTAAAAGCTAAATATAAGGAGGCATCTAGGCACGCGGCTGCAATTTCGTCAAAGTCAGCAGGGGTCCAAGGGTGCGTAGCAAAGAGGTTTTGCATCAGTCTTTTTACATAAGGGGAGTTTGGGCCGTATTTAGTCACGGCCTCCTTAAGTTCCTTAAGCATCTTAAAAGGGACAGGGCGGTAGTCTCGGGCTCCGGTAAGGGGGTCCGTAAATACCGGGTAGAGGCCCCAGTCATCCCAGTCCACCTCCTCCCCTTTCTCTATTGCTATGGAGGCACTGGTGGCAAGTAGGCCGGATGGGCGGAGCCCTTGAGGGGATCTCTGAAGGGCGGACAAGGAACACGGGGGATTTTTTGCCTCTGTTTCCTGGCTGGGCCGCCAAGCCTGGGGCGCGGCAGCTGTCCAATCAGCGCGGACTTCTCCCTCCTCGTCAGCAGCCTCCCGGTCCCACCTACTCACGCTCCTCTTCCTGCCACCCCTGAGGACTGTTTGCACCCCTCCCTTCCCGCGCTCGGAAACTTCCGGCCCTGAATCTTCTCCCTGGGGGCCCCTTGTTCCCCCATTGTTTCTTCTAAGTTCCTCCCACGGATACAGGGGAGGGAGTGGCCTTCCCTCTTCCTCTGAGCCCTCTGAATCCGATCCCGCCAACGAGCTACCCACCTGAGTGCTGATTGTTCGTGCTAAAGTCACCTTCTGGGGATGCAGGGCTGCATCCACTATCTTATACACTGTAAAATCCTCAGGGGTCAGTTTTCCCGGGCAGGTGTCATTATAGGAGGCCATCTGCTGCCCTACCACCTTCCATTTATCTGGTTGGATCCCACTATGTTGCACCCAAGGGCAGATGTTCCAGATATTCTCAACAAAAGCACGGCACGTCTTGATAGGTAATTTACGGCCATGCTTAGCGCAGAGTTTATAAAGCTGCCCTGCAACGGCCTCTTTTTCCTCCGGCTCAAAGGCGGGAATACTATTCCGGCCCCCCATGCTGTCTACTAGCCGAGGCTGCAATCCTAACAGGTGGCAGAACTGGAAAGTTCCCGTTCGGCAAAAGAGAAGGAGGAAGCAGGGCACAATCAGACAGGCCAGCACGGCAAGGAGCGTGATTAGAGCAGAAGGAGAAAGGGGAGAGAAAGAAAGCATAGTCAACACAATAGGGATATGTCCCTCAGGCAATATCTGAGAGTAAACGCCCTCTCCTTCCTCCCGGTCAGAAACGACCGAGGCTGTCTGGAGAATCCGACCAGCGGATTCAGACGTTCCCTAGCAAAATCAGGTCCCGGGTTTCGGCACCACTTGCCGGGTTTTTATTTACAACGCCGGCTTCTTAATGCTAGTCCGTCCTCTTACTCACCAGTCCAACGCGTGGTGAGTCTTCGGGGTACCTCCGGCCCCCACTCTTTGATGGGGGAAGAACCAGACAGAGCGCCTGAGGTGGGTCATGAGTCTTTATTCTTCTGTGATCACATTCCCGCTTCCCCCAACCTCTCAGCAGACCCTTTTATCCCCTCTGTCCTCCCTCCCATGAACTCTTACTCAATGAGGGGCCGAGTTCTGTAACATTCCCTTATAAGGTGATTATGTTTCCCCTCTAAGCGACCGCCAAGCCTCTTCCCCCCGCCCCCAACACATAAATATTTTGATAAATATAAACATATTGTTATTATAAATACATTTACATTTCTATAAAGATTTTTTTCCTTTTCCTTTGTCTCCTTAGGATATAGACCTAGTAGTGGTATTGCTGGGTCAAAAAGTGTGCACAGTTTTAGAATCCTTTGGGCATAGTTCTAAATTGTTCTCCAGAATGATTTAAAAAGTTTACAATTCCACCAACCACAGTCATATCTTCTAAAACAAATCTTGATATTTTGTTTTCATATTGCCTGTTTTTCAAGTCATTCTCTTGTTTTGTACCAAACTATTCTTTATGACAAAATAATTTTTCCTCATGCTAAATAGTGCTCCTATGAACATATTAGTACATATGGATTTTGCCCTAGAAGTCATTCACCTTCTTAGGATTTAGACCCAGTAACAAGATACCTGTGTAACACTTTCAATTTTTGTAAAAAGTTAAAGTAAAAAAAAAAAGAAAATTCTCTCATTTAGAATAATTTAGATTATGCAATTAGAATAATATATATTCCAATAGTGCTTTAAAGTTTCTAAAGTAGTATATATATATATGTATATATATATATATATATATATATATAATTTTATTTTATCATCACGATAACCCTCTGAAGGAGCTATTATTCTGATATTAATTTTTACTGATGAGGAAACTAAGACTGAGAAGGATTAAGCAACTCATTCAGGTTCACACAACTAGTATCTAGGATAGGGTTTGAATTCAGGTCTTCCTGAGTCCAAATGTAGCCCTCTATCCCCTGAGCTTTATTTTCTAGAGAAAACACCACTTTATTTTCCAGAGAAGACCACATTATATTCACAAGGAAAAGTGAAATGAAAAAATAATTCGAATGTGAGGCCCAATCAGTCTTTTCTATATTTACCTTTTTCTCTACTCACAAGGTTTTTCTAATATTAGTCTCTTTGGCTCCCTCATCCAGAGTTAATCTAGGACACTCAATCTTATTCATACTGTTGTTGCAATAAAGACAATGCCTTGTCTATATCAAATCTCAATATAAATCTGATTTATTGTTATTAGTCATATGAGACATAGCTGAGACTGAAATACATTGAACTTGTTGTGTCCATAGTCTTGCTCCAGCTACAGAATTTACCACTTGGTGGCAGTAGCCAGTTCTGATCAGTTGTACCAATCATTAAATATGTCAGTGCTTTCTTTATCTGTAAAACTCAATCTTTTCTTCTGGGACTTATAATTGCATTACAGTCCTTTAAATCCCAGTAAGAAAATTCCCTCTAATAATACAATACTTTACAAATACATTTCAGTCTGAAGTATAATTAGTCCATTTTACTCATGACAGAAGAGTGCAAAGTCCCTTCTTGGGTAAATTTTGAGATAACTAGCTTGGATGTAATACAGGAACAATAAATCCTACTTCCTCAGTGTTTCAAGTATCTGTGATTTTGTTCCTGTTGTGTGTGTGTGGCCTCTTTGTTCACCGAAAAGGGAAGGATTCTTAACCTTGTTTGTGCCATGGATCCCTTTAGCAGTCTGGGAAGTCCATGAACTCCTTTTTGGAATAATGTTTCTGGATGCTCAAATTAGAATTAAGGAAATGCAGTTTTTACATAGAGTATGAATATTAACTTAAGTTCTGGATAATTGCTAAGTAAAATATGTTGTATTACAAATGAAATCATTTACACTGAAATAGTTATAAAATATTTTTAATTAAGATAAAGGTTATAGTCTTCTTAATCTTGATCAAAGTTAAAACTGCTGTGGAACTGAACCGAACTGGTCTTGTATTGTCACTGTGGCCAAACACACCTAAATCACTTTGAAGTCAACTTGGTGTTAAGCCTCTCCTGATTGTGCTTTGTTGGTCCGAATACGACAGACATAAGAACCTCTTCCTGGGTTCTGCAGGAAGAAGTCTCATTTTGGTGGGACTTGCTAGATCTTGCTCTCCACTGGCATGACTTTTGAAACTCAGGGGCACTTCAATATCACACTGAGTGATCATAAAAGAATTTTAGTGAAGGATAGTAATGGATAATTGATGGGTGGAGAGGTGCAAGGAACAAAGTCTATCAAATTAGTATTAAGGAAATGGAATTTTCTGGGATAGTATATATTTTAACTTAAGTTTTGAGTGAGCATTGATACATATATGATAGAATGAAATGAGAAAAATGACAACTCATGATGGTAATAACATTTCTATTCCACACATCCTAATATTTCACCTAGGAAAAAATTCACTCATTCAGAACACCTGAGATGATGACAAACTGAATTAGGAGTCAGAAGATCAGGGTTCCTATTCCCTTAGGGTACTATGTATAACTGAATTAACCCAGCACCTCAGTTTCCTTGTTTATACAAGAGAGATAAGTCTATATAACTCACAGGGTCATTGTGAGAACAAAATGAAAAGTACATTTGAAAGTGTTTGGAAAAATCTCAAAATACAAGACCAATCAAAAGGTTTATTGTAAACATAAAACCATAAGAGCCCTTCAACAGACACTGATTCCCTGGATGCTGAAGTTGAAGGACAAATGAAAGAATGTTTGATTTCAAATATTACAAATATTTACTGAGACTTTGCTTCAGGAAAAGTATTGACTGAACTTGGTGTAATTACTACTAAGACCCTGAAAAATCCCCCAGAATTTCAGTGGAAATTCCACCAGTTCTATTTTAGGAAAAGTTTTTATCACCAATTCCTGGTCATCTCTCCTGTCATTCCTTGAGTATTTAATAACTTATATCAATAATTTATCTCTATTGGGATTATTTTTCATTTAGTAATTGATGACTTTGAAACAGCTTCAAGATTACTGGAAAGTTATGGTAGGAGTATTGTATAGGAGATTCTTGCTTATAATATAGTAGTTCAATCTGTCTCAGGCTTATCCTCATTTCACTAGAACTAAAATGACATCATTGTACCTTATTTAGTTGAGCTAGGTTTAAGTCTTGAGTAGCTCTTGTTTCATTCAGAAGTTTTAAAAGCAAGATTCAATAGATATCTAGAATTTTGATTCTATTAAGGGATTTTAATAGTCAATATCCAGTGAGTAACCAGTGAGCAAATACCTTGCACTAATAGTGTTCCATTTTCCCTCACTCTTCCCAATCACTTCCATCACAGATGAAAGAGGTGGACTTTTTAAATCTACGCATCCTAGGAAATGGGGGTCAGGTGCAACTTGTAGAAGAAGATAGACAACTCAGGATCTGATATTCATGCAAGTACCTTTGGTCTAAGTACTTTTGACCTAAGTCCAAGGATAGTTGATGGAGGACACCACTAGGAGGCAGCATGGAGTCATCAATTTGTTGATAGATTTTAAGTAGGATTTCAGTCTGTAAAATAGTTGGAACTCCTTCACAGGAAGCTCTTGCCTAACAAAAGGAAGAACTTTGCAAGAAAAGTGGTAGAAGACTAGAAAGGTAATAAGTAAAAACACCTGTGATCTGAGAATTGGCACCTTTAAGCAAATCACTTATCTACTCTTGGCCTCAGTTTCCTCATCTGAAATGAAATGAAATAATATACTACTTACCCTACAAGATTGCTTTGAGACTCAAATAAAATTAAAAGTCAGAAAAACATTTTAAACACACAGTATTTTTGTGTATATATTTGTGTGAATATATACTCATATGTAAACGTGTAGGTTATTTCTGGTCTCCACATCTTTAATGTCAGAGGATACTGAGAGGACCAAAAGCACAGAAAGGAAAGATGAGAGGGGCCAGTTAAAACCATGAGCCTCTTTTATTTGCCTTATTTAAGGTAAAGTTCACTAGAAGAGGCTCCATGTTTTAATTGAAGACTCTGAAAAGAATGGGGGGGACAAGAGAAGAATACTGGTGCACCCAAGGAACTCCTGTGCCCTGGAGGCAAGATCAAGACCCTTAAAGCTGGGTAGTTCACAAACCTCTCTCCTATTGGGACCAAAATAGAAATGAGAAGTGACAAGAGGAAAAGTTACAACCAGGTGTAACTACTGGGGTCGCTTTATGTTAAGCTGAGGAGCAAGCAGGTAGAGCTGTCAGTCACTTATACTATAGATCAAGCTATTTTTCCTTCTGGGTTTTTCTATAGCTACTTCCTTGGCTTCTCCTCCTCTAGAGGAATACTTTTTTGTTTCAAAAAATACTCTGAGATAATGGCAGATACTTGCCTCAAAGCCTATGATCTCAGAGACGGGATACTAATCTGATTCATCAGAGATGCACCTTCCCTTCCTGTGAAACACCTGAGTAGCTCTGATCTTGTAGTTTAATTATCAAGACTTAGACAGTTGTCCTAAGCATGGACCAAAGAATCCTATAACGTTATGGAATCCCAGATCATAGGATTCTTGACTTCCTATTGTGTGCTGAATATCATTTCCAAAACTCTCTGGTAGCATCCTTGTGTATTCTTTTAGTCATGCTTATTGTAGGCATTGCTAAGGAGATCAGAAAAATAAAGACAGATGCCAAATAGTTGGCAGATGTTTCTTCCTTTACACCTCATGGAAACTTTGCCCCAATCTTGGAATTGGCAGGGGAGTTAACTTGGTCCTATAAGCTCACTCTTACCATCTTTTGAGCTTGTGGGAAGGACAAAGGGAAAAGTCATGGGACCCAGGAGAGGCAGAAGGGGAGGTGCTGCTGCTTTGGCGGAGGAGGTCACCTATACCTGGTGCAGGCCCTCATCACCTCACACCTGGGTTGTTGCTGAATCTCCCTGTCTCAAGTCTCTTTCTACTTCAATCTATCTTCTGCACTCAGCTATGAAATTAATTTTCCTAAAACATAGGAAAACCTTTGATCACATCTATCCCTTCACTATATCCATTATAAACTTCAGACTAACCCTAACTTTATGTCCGTGATCAAATATAAAATCCTTCTGTTTGACTCTCAACGTCCTTCACAGCCTGGTTCTTTCCAGTCTACCTAAACCTCACTATTCCTCCTCATACTCTGTGACCCAGGGACACTAGACTTGTAGTACAGTCCAGTTGTTCAGCTATGCCTGACTCTTCATCACCTTAGGGAAGATAAAGAATACCAGTACTGTCCATGAGGTTTTCTTGGCAAAGATACTTTGGCTTGCCATTTCCTTCTACAGTGGACTCCTTTCTGTTCCTTAAATAACATGCTCAATCTTGAAATTCAAACGTCTTTCACAGACTATCTTCCATGCCTTTCCTTCCTCATTTCCATCTCTTGTATTCCCTGATTTCTTTCAAGTCTTAGGTAAAGTTTCACCTGTTAAAAAAAAATCTTTCCCAGTCCTCCTTAATCTTAGTGTCTTCTCTTTGAGATTAATTTATATTGAATATACTTTGTACAAAGTTGTTTGCATGTTGTCTCTCCCATTCAACTGTGAGTTCCATGAAAGAAGCATTTATTTTGGCCTTTCTTTTGGATACCCCCCCCCAAAAAAAAAGCTTTGTACAGTGTCTGGCTATAATAGGAACTTAATAATAATAATAGTCAATTGATTAATTAATAATTCTAAAGTGAAACTTGCACTGCTAAAATCCATTCAAGATGTACACTGAGATAGTAATTCTTCAGTGTTCTCCCTCCTTCCCTTTCTCTCTCTGAAGAGAGAAGGTACACACTCTTGTTATCCTTGTTCTTTGTTCTTAACTATTTGTCTACTCTTGTGTTTAAAAGTTTACTTTGTTTTCTTAAATTAGCAAATGTGATAGAACTTAATAAACGATAGTAGGTCATGGACACTAGTATTAAAATGCAGCATTGAGAGGATGATTATAATTTCAGGAGGGGAGGGGCGGCTAGGTGGTACAGTGGATAGAGCACCGGCCCTGGAGTCAGGAGTACCCGGGGTTCAAATCCGGTCTCAGTTACTTAATAATTATCTAGCTGTGTGGCCTTGGGCAAGCCACTTAACCCCGTTTGCCTTGCAAAAAAGCTAAAAATAAAAAAAAAGAATTTCAGGAGAGGAGATTTTTTTTTTTTTGCAAGGCAAACGGGGTTAAGTGGCTTTCCCAAGGCCACACAGCTAAGTATCTGAGACCGGATTTGAACCCGGGTACTCCTCCTGACTCCAGGGCCGGTGTTCTATCCACTGCGCCACCTAGCCACTCCACTGAAAAGAGATAGATTTTGATGGAACATTTGTTATGGTGAGATTTTTACTTGTGAGGTTTAGAATTAAAAAAGGAAGGAAACAAAACTGTTTATTCATTAAGTACCTACAATGTGGCTGACACTCTGTTAAAACAACTTTTATAAATATTATCTTCTTTTTCGATGAAATATTTTATTTTGAATTTTACAATTTTCCCCCTAATCTTGCTTCCCCCCCCCCCCACAGAAGGCAATCTGTTAGTCTTTACATTGTTTCCATTGATCTAAGCTGAATGTGATGAGAGAGAAATCATATCCTTAAGGAAGAAAAATACAGTATAAGAGATAGCAAAATTACATAATAAGATAACATTTTTTAAAAATTAAAAGTAATAGTCTTTGGTTTTTTGTTCAAACTACACAATTCTTTCTCTGGATATAGATGGTGTTCTTCATCGCAGAGAGTCCAAAATTGTGCCTGATTGTTGCACTGATGGAATGAGCAAGTCCATTAAGGTTGATCATCACCCCCATGTTGCTGTTAGGGTGTACAATGTTCTGGTTCTGCTTATCTCACTCAGCATCAGTTCATGCACATCCTTCCAGGCTTCCCTGAATCCCCATCCCTTCTGGTTTCTAATAGAACAATAGTGTTCCATGATATATATATCACAATTTGTTAAGCCATTCCCCAACTGAAGGACATTCACTTAATTTCCAATTCTTTGCCATCACAAACAGGGCTGCTATGAATATTTTTGTACAAATGATGTTTTTACCCTTTTTCATAACCTCTTCAGGGTATAGACCCAGTAGTAGTATTTTTGGATCAAAGGGTATGCACATTTTTATTGCCCTTTGGGTGTAATTCCAAATTGCTTTCCAGAAAGATTGGATGAGTTCACAACTCCACCAACAATGCATTAGTGTCTCAAATTTCCCACATCCCTTCCAATCATGATCATTGTCCTTTCTGGTCATATTGGCTAGTCTGAGAGGTGTGAGGTAGTACCACAGAAATGCTTTAATTTCCATTTCTCTAATAACTAGTGATTTAGAGAAATTTTTCAAATGACTATGGATCTCTTTGATTTCCTTATCTGTAAATTACCTTTGCATAGACTTTGACCATTTGTCAATTGGGGAATGACTTGTTTTCTTTGAAAATTTGACTCAGTTCTCTGTATATTAGTCCTTTGTCAGAAATACTAGTTGTAAAAATTGTTTTCCAATTTACTACATTTATTTTTATCTTGGTTACAGTGGTTTTGTCTGTGCAAAAGTTTTTTAATTTAATGTAATCAAAATTGTCTAGTTTGTTTTTAATGTTGTTTTCCATCTCTTCCTTGATCATAAACTGCTTCCCTTTCCATAGATCTGACAGATAAACTATTCCTTGATCTCCTAGTTTGCTTATATATATTTTTATGTCTAAATCCTGTATCCATTTTGATCTTATCTTGATATAGGGTGTGAGGTGTTGGTCTTATCCAAGTTTCTTTCATACTAACTTCCAATTTTCCCAAAAGTTTTTTTATCAAAGAGAGAATTTTTATCCCAATAGCTGGACTCTGGGTTTATCAAACAGCAGATTACTATAATCGTTCCCTGCTATTGCACCTAGTCTATTCCACTGATCCACCACTCTATTTCTTAGTCAATACAAGACAGTTTTGATGACTGATGCTTTATATTATAATTTTAGATCTGGTAGGGATAAGCCACCTTCTACTGAACTTTTTTTCACTGAATCCCTGGAAATTCTCGACTTTTTATTTCTCCATATGAATTTATTTATAATTTTTCTAACTCATTAAAGTATTTTTTTTTTGGAATTTTGATTGGTAGGGCACTAAACAAGTAGTTTAATTTTGGTTGAATTGTCATTTTTATTATATTAACTTGACTTGACATATCCATGAGCAGTTTATATTTGCCCAGTTAATTTAAATCTGATTTTAGTTGTGTGAGAAGTGTTTTGTAATTGTTTTCAAAAAGTTTCTGAGTCTGCCTTAGGAAGGCAGACTCACAGGTATTTTATATTGTCTGAGGTTACTTTGAATGGGATTTCTCTTTCTAGCACTTTCTGTGCATCTTGCTGGTCATATATAGAAATGTTGAGGATTTATGAGGGTTTATTTTATATCCTGTGACTTTGCTAAAGTTGCTAATTATTTCTAGTAGTTTTTTAGATGATTTTTTTTGGGATTCTCTAGGTAATACTATCTTCTTTAATACAACAACTCTGGTAGAAAGAAAAAACAGAAAAATCTTGAGAAAGTTAAAGGTCAGGATGAAAACCCTTGCTTTGCCCCTTGATGAAACTTAGGTTTTTTTCTCTAGTTTGGTTGGCTATCTAGAAGTGGATTTTGGATTGAAATGTTGGAATTGTTTAAGTATATAACACAGAAAATCAAATAAATACAGTAGCATAACATTCACTAAACCTAGGCACTCATAATTGGTTGAGACAAGGACTTACTATTCAACAAAAGCTGCTGGAAAAAATTGGAAATCAGTCAGTAGGAATTAGATTTAGTTGGACATCTCACAATCTCTGCTAAGATAAGCTTCAAAAGGATATACAACATAGTTATAAAAGGCTATAACATTGCCAATTTAGAGAGGAAAAAAATTTTCTTTAGGATCTATGTATGGGAAAAGTATTTATAATCAAATGAGGGAAAGAGTAGACCACAGAAGTTAGAGCATTTTGATGAAGTGAAATTAGAAACATTTTGACAAAACAAAATTAATGCAATTAAAATGAGAAAGGAAGCAATTGATTGGGAGGAAAATCTTTGCAGCAAGTTTCTCTGGTAAAGATTTGATAATCAAGATTCAAAGGGAACTATTTCAAAGATAAGATAATACTATTATCTAAAAAATAAAGGTAGCTTTTAAAGGAAATAGTCCAAGCTATCAACAGCACATAAAAATTGCTTCCTATTACCAATGATTAAATAATTGTAAATTAAAACAACTCTGAGGGTCTATGTCACATAAATCATCTCAGTTAAAAAAAAAGACAAAGAAGTGGGAAAGCAAACTCACTAATACACTGTAGACCTAGAAATAGAGCTGAGAATTGCTCCCATTTTAGAAATTATAACCTACAAGTTATTAAATTGTGCATAACCTTTGATCTAGCAATACCACTATGAGATTCAGAGAGCAAAGAAAGAGGAATATACAAGAACAGGTATAATTAAAGTTGTTAAAGTGAAGAATTAAAAAATAAGAGTAGCCTTCAAATGGGGAATTACTGAAAAAATATAATATATGGTATCATACACATGAAAAAATATGTAAATGTACATAAATGTGTGTGTGTATATATATGTGTGTGTGTGTGTGGGTTTACATTCCAATTTCCTGGCACTCTCCTCAATGGTGGATGCCCCATGGGGAGCAGACAGAATTGGCAAGACAAGGAAAGAAGAGAACTTCCAGTCTCTGAGTCTCTTTGACTTTCTTCAATCCTCTTTGGTCTTTACAATTGCTTCAGACACTTCTGACTTCCAGCTTTGAGAGAGAAGATGGATGATACCAGATGCTGCTTCAGGCTGCTTTAGGAAAAGACTCTCGGAAGAAGCTGATATAAGAAGAGTTAGCATTCTCCATCTTGTTGTAATAGAAACTTCAGGGTATTTTCCCCTTGGGTTAAGATCTAGGACTCTCTTTTCTGTTGAGTTGAATTGGCTTGCACTTAATAGGGAAATTCCATTACACTATATTGTCTGGTATATGTTTTCCTATGTAAACTTTCTCTGATACCTGTTTTACAAATGACCTTCTTTGTTAACTTTTCATGTGTGTTCATTGTGGAACTAGTATTTGGTGGGAAAGGAGTCAGGCATTGAATATAAATCTTGGGTCCTCTTTTCCACCAATCAATGAACACCACATCCTCTAGACTAATAATATTTAAGAGAGCAGATAATATAATTCTAACCTCTATCTTCGTCTCTTTGAGGGAAGCAGAGTGGCCAAGTTTCTGGCCTCAACTGCCTGCTTCTACTTGGCAGGAAATAATGTCTCTCTCTCTCTCTCTCTTGGATTAGGATGGGTGGAAAAGAGGCTAGAGCTGTTTATTCTGCCCTCCTTTGAGAAACCAAATGACACCTCCCTGCTACATGTAAAGGATAGTCCTTGCTACATATACTGTAAAAAATTATGAAAGGGATGATTTCAGAGACACCTGAGAAGATTTGTATGATACAGAGAGAAATGTGCAGAATCTGGAGAACAAGTTATATTATCATTGTAAGAAACCAATTAAAAGAGATTTGTCAATTCTGTGACCAACGGAGATCAGAGTGAATACATGCTACTTACCTCCTGACAAAGATATGATGTACCCATGATACAGAATGGAGCCTACATTGTTGGAGATGAGCGATGTGTGGATTTGTTTCCCTTAACTATACAAATTTACTATGAGTCTTTCATTCTTCAATTTTTTTTGAAGAATTTGGAAAAGGGAACTAAAAGTAACAATCGTCCAAAAAAGAAGAAAAGAAAGAAAAGAGGGTAGCAGAAGCATTTTTTTAAAAGTACACAAAGAATAAAAGGAAGGCCAGGAGGAAATACAGACAAAAAAAGGCTTTGAAAATTATATGCTGAATTTTTACATGTAAAGAAAATTGTACACAATAGAGATTTGTGGTTTTATATGTAATCCTATTTTTCTGTTCTATTTTTGTATTTGAAAATGCTCATCTGAATTCAGAATTTTAAGAATGGAGAAAAGAAGACAAAAAAGGAAATGAAATTTATGATACAAGTATTTCTTCTCTTTGTCTCACCAAACCCCATACAATCTCTGTGTAAAGTAGGAAACAGGGTTATTTAAGACTTCAGGAGAAGATGAGGAAGGATTGTCTCTCTCAAATGGATGTCCACCCAAATTAAGAGTTCCCAGAAATCCTTTTGTTTTGTTCTTAATCTCTTTTTACTACTCCATGAATTCACCTTTATTCTGAAATAAATGTTCAGAGACAGAGACAAGAGTTCAGAGAGCCAGGGAGGATAGTCATTAACTAAAGGGTATAGGAATGAGCAGATAGCAATTTAAATTACATTAAAAAAATTTTTTCTTCCCCTTACATTTTTTTTTTTTTTTTAGTTTTTGCAAGGCAATTGGGGTTAAGTGGCTTGCCCAAGGCCAAACAACTAGGTAATTATTAAGTGTCTGAGGCTGGGCTTGAACTCCAGTACTCCTGATTCCAGGGCTGGTGCTCTATCCACTGCACCATCTAGCCACCCCTGCCCCCTTACATTTTTTTTTAAAGCAACTTTCCTGTAACATTTAGCTTTTCTTCAGGGAAGGGAGATTCCTGCAAGATGGGAGTGGTGATTGATGTGTGAGTTTCTCAAAACCTTTTATCTTTCATGTGAAGCCCTCAGCATCAAAAAATATAGATACTGATACACTTTGACCCAGCAATTTCAATTCTAGGTCTATATCCAGAAGAAATTATAAAAAAGGGAAAAGTCCCACATATTCCAAAATATTCCTAGCAGCCCTTTTTTGTAGTGGCAAAGAATTGGAAATTGAGGGGATGCCCATCAATTAGGGAATGGCTAAACAAGTTATGATACATGAATACTATGGAATACTATTGTTCTCTAAGAAACCATAAATAGACTCTAGAGAAGCATGGAATGACTTACAGGATCTGATGCTGAGCAAAGAGAGCAGAACCAAGAGAATGATGTATACATCAACAACATCATTATGAGATGAACAACCTTGATGGAAGCTCCTCTCAGCAGTTCAGAGAGCTAGGACAACTATATTTGACTGGCTATGGACTATGTTATCTCCATCCAGAGGAAGAAAAACAAAACAAAACAAAACACACACACACACACACACACACACACACACACACAAAACAATCTTTCAGAATCTGAACACTTTATAAAAATTATTTCTTACCTATCTCTTTCCCTTAATCCTAATTCTTCATACTGAAAAATAACTATTACTAATCTGTAAACATGTTTATCAAAATATATATGTACACTGCTAACTGACTGTTGGTCACTGGGGGGGTGGAAAGGGAGGGTGGATGGAAATTTTGTAACTTAAAAATATGCATGTGCAAATGGATGAAAATAAATAATTATTTTTAAAAAATATTGACACTGATTAGAGAGCTCTCCTGAAATCTCTGGCCAGTTGAAGTAAAAATCAAGTCAGGTACTTGTTACTTCCTGTGATGCGGAAAGGCTTCCTTTTATTAGGAAGAGCTTTAGCTAATTGGATTATTTATCTCTGTGCACAAAACTATCCTTTTTCTCTCACACCTATCTCCAGGCCAGGACATATAATCCTGCTTTGCTGTTTAGTTTATGCAAACTTCCTAAAGAGAAAGAGAAGTAGCTATTTGCTTTTAGGCCATTTGAGGTTGGTGGATGTTGCAGGTGTGAAGAAATACCTGTATACCATATTCACACAACCAGTAGAGAGCATGAAACTTTTGGGGAAGAAGCTCAGATTGGGGAGATCATGTCTCATAGATGTGATGATTCTTGTACTGAATGTTATGAGATAACATACAGATCTTTCACAAGGAGTGCTATTGGAGGCAACTCAGAAACGTTTTTATACTTGTAGATGTGAAGAAGGCCTCCCTGATTTCTTTTTGCTGAAATTCTATTGTTCATTTTCTATCTTGCTGGCCATGTCTGTTTGCAAGTGGGGGGGGGGGGCGGCGCAGAGAAGAGAAGAATGGTTGACGTTTTCATGTTAGCCTAGTAAAGAATGGTAAAGATTGAAGTAGACTAAATGCTGAATGAAAGACTTTGAGATTTACTTCTAAAACCTTTATATAAGTATAATAGAAGAATCTTCATTAATGTTAGCAATTTGTTTGGCAGGTTTAGATTGTAAAAAGAATTGAATAAAGTGTAGCTACCTTTTCAAGTAGGGCTCAAGACTTAATTGTTTGTCTTAGCTTTTTAAAATTTGAAACCATTGAGTATAAACATGAGATGGTATTTTTTTCTAAGGTGCAAACCAGTGAACCCAGATGGGAATGCCAAGGGGTGGGGCTCAAATGAAATGAGAGAGCCCCTGCAGGGGTTGTTAAAGGGAAGGATTTGTCCATTTTTAACTTGCCACTTGTCATTTTCCCTGCCCTTGTTGTGGGTGAAAGAAATGAACTATATTTGGAAGATGTCTTGGTGAGTGTTGCTAAAGATAGGTAGAAAAAAAGGGTTCTTTTAGTCTAGAATCCATTCATTTGCTTGTTTGTTTATCAGTCTGTAGTTATGTTCTTTAGTAACCCATTATGAATACTTGAGAAAAGGGGGCAAAGGGAAATTAATAAAATAATCTGAACCTGGGAGGGAAGGATAACTCCCTGAAAACAGTGATTTGGATCTGATGGAAGTAGGGGAACTAGGCAGAGGAACTCTCCCTACATGTCTGTAAATAGAGAGCCTTTGCCTACAAAACAGGAAACCAGAGCAGCCCAATGTTTGGCACATGTGTCTTGAAAATGAATACACTGGACAGTGTTTAGAATAAATGGAAAGAGACAGATAGGACTTGCCTTCCCAGAATAACTATGCCCCGGGTATAGGAATCAGAGAAGGGTTTAGTAACCATCAGAAGGAAGAACAATGAATTTAGGGAAGTTTAACGAGACTTCCTCTTCTTTCAAAAGAACTTCATTCTCTGGTCAGCTTGTGAAGGGAACCCTTTTGTTGACTGTACCCTCCCATTAGTGTCTGTTTAGATGGAATGAAAAACTCAGCTGTGCCCTCAATAGTAGGAGTTTGCTGAATTTGGGGATACCTGAGTCAACTCTTGGATTTCTCCCATATTTACTCCATGTAAGTAACAGGACTCCTTGGTATTGGTTTATGGCTGGGTGTATACAGAAGGGTTGCGAAGCTGTGGGCAGCCCAGGCATAGTCTTGATTCCAGTGGGAAGTCTTCTAAAGTGAGAGTCTTGGGAAAACAGATCTTCAGAGTGGCTATTTGTAAGCCTACATTATAGTGATAGGATAAAAAGGTTATATTAAAGGTATTTGTAAACTGGGGCTTGTCCACGGGCAATGTCTTGAAAGGGCAGTGCTGTGTACTCAGGGTGTCTCTCTTCTGCTCGAAATGGATGGAGTATTGATAGCTGTTTGAACCATCCACTGTGAGGCTGATTCAGACTAGCACAATGCTGCATTTGTGTGTGTTCTGTAAAGTTAATTGGGGGGGAAGTCTTGCAGTAGCATCCCTGTCTGAGGAAGTGTATGCTCTTTGTGTCTGATTTGCTGTTCATCTTCATCACTCCCCCCGCACTGAGAAAATTCCCCTCCCCACCCTGATGCCTACAGCTGAGGGGGGGATTTCATTTCAAGCAACATCAACATGAATGAAGAACTATAGTAGGGATTGAAAGGAGAGCCAAGCCCAGGCAAGATACTACTTATTTGGTGGGCTTTCATCCTGGGGGCTTGGGGAACCCCTCTTTCATTTGCCCCTCTGTAGAGAACATTTAATTATTGGAGAAAGCATTAATTGGACATTCACATAAAATTTTTGACCTTATTAGCATTTATAATAATTACTATTAATTAGTTGCTTCTCTTCCTGTACTGAGAACACCTTCCCAGTCATCCAAGTTTTCAACTTTGGAATCATCTTTGATTCCTCTCTTCCTCTCTTCTCCCCTCACTTGTCCAATCCCATCAATGAAACTTTTGTAGTGTGTCTGGAATCTTTCTCCTTGTTTTCACTCACCCTATTCCTCTCCTACTTCAGGCTCCTGTTATGTCTTTCTGTACCATTTTATGAGCCTTTTACTTGGTCTCCTAACCATCAGAGGCTCTTCTCTCCATTATATATTTCACACTCATGCCAAAATAATCTTTACATAAGTCTGACTATGTCACTGTCATGTTCAAAAATTTTCAGTGACTTCCCCATTGTCTATTGATCTGGTTCCAACCTACCTTTAAAGTCTAATTTCATGTTTTTCCCCTTTAGGAACTCTGTTCCAGGCAAATTGAATATTAACCAGGCTTCCCTTTCCTAGCTTGACCTCTGCCTTTCTTCATTCTTGGAGCAGCCTCTTTATCCATCTCCACATGACTGAAATCATAGGATTTGATTTTAAGGTATCTTTAAGAACAATTAATATCTTCCTATTTTATAGATAAGAACTCAGAGGCCCCAAGGATTCAAGTGGCTCACTTGAGGTCTCACAAATCATAAGTAATAGAGCTGGAATTTCAAATTCAAGCCACCTGACTCCAAATTCAGTGCACATCTCTATGCATTCACACTATTTTCTTCCTTCATGAAACTATTTCCTCTGAGAAGTCTTCTTAAACTTTGCTAGAACATTTTGAACTGCTTCTTTACTTTTATGACATTCTACTACTACATCATATCTTTTTTTGTGGACAGGTCTGTCCATTGGTATAAATCGATTATAAACTCCTAAGGGCCATGCCAGGCTGTTTTTTTTTTTAATTTAAGTCTTTTATCCATAGTGCAATTTTTTTGAAATGTAGCAGTTGTTTAATAAATGTTTGAGTTAAATTGACTTGAACTGCCTTGTTTTTGCATAACACATTCATTGGATCATTCTAACAGCCCTCTGATACTATCTAGAATTCCTATTTTTATAAATGTTGAGACTGAGATTCAGAAAAATTAGCAACTTTCCCAAGTCCATAGAGCTAGTTAGATGGAAATGACAAGTCTTAATCTCAGATAATATGATTCCCAATTTAGTTCTTTCTTATGACACCAGAGAATCATAGAATTTGAGATCTAAAAGGAATCCTACAGATAAATTCTCTAGTTCAATCCTTTGCTTTTACAGATAAGGAAATTTTGGGTCAATGAGGGTGAATGACTCACCATATGCCATACACATATTTATTACTTGTTGAGTGCTTATTACTTATAAATGATGTCCTAGTACAAAGGCAATACATATTTATTTAAAATTTTTTAAATATTTTATTTATGCATTAGTAGTTTTCAACAATCAATTTTTTGGCAGGATTTTGAGTTTTACATTTTTCTCTCTCCCCTTCCTCCTCACCCTGACAGAAAGCAATCTAATATAAGCTATACAATAAATATATATTTAAATGGAAAAAGACTTAATGCTTACCTTCTAGGAGTTTCCAATATGGCAAATATAGAGTAAGGTTTAAAACTAAAACTTTTCCTTTCTAATTCAAGTGAAGATGGAAGGAACTGGAGTTTAAGATTTTAGCTTTCTCTCTTTCCTTTTTTTCTCACTCTTTGTGTTTTGTTAAATGAAAGCAATTAAAGCTTGTCTTCTCTTTAGGAGTTATGGGTTTCAAATATTTCAGATATCCACTACATGAAGCAAGAACCTATTGTGCAGGATGGAAATAGGAAGTTTTCTGCAGCAGTGTGTTGGAGCAATAAGAGATAAGCAGTTACTTCATGACTCTGTTGCTTAGCTCTGCTTTCCTTTTGACTCCTCCTGGCTCCTATTTGTAAAGCTCACTTCTGCTTTTGTGCCCTTTTTGGAGCCAAAGGAGTGTTGTTTTTTTTTTTTTTTTAGATTTTTCAAGGCAATGGGGTTAAGTGGCTTGCCCAAGGCCACATGGCTAGGTAATTACTAAGTGTCTGAGGTCAGATTTGAACCCAGGTACTCCTGACTCCAAGGCTGGTGCTCTATCCACTGCGCCACCTAGCCACCCCCAAAGGAGTGTTCTTGTTAGAATCATCAGTGTACAGTTCATAGATTGGGACCTGGATTTATTTAGCTTTTTTCCCTTTTTTTAATGGAAGAAAGTACTACCCTAGTAGTACTATCATCAGAACTCATAAGCAATTAAGATGACTCTTGCCTTATCTCTAACCTATAAGTCTTTCTCTGATTTTAGGAGACATTGATGGTGAGAAGGACCATAGGATGTTGTTGAGAGAAGGAAGGAAAGTCATTCAAGAAATGTTTGATTGTAGTTCCGAGACTAGGCAAAGTAGAAAGAATAGTAGCTGTTGTTTAAAATCAGATGACTTTGATCACTAAAGATTGGGGTTTGTTTTGATGTGACATGTGTTCTTGTCCACACTTATAATTTCAATCAACATGTTCCAAGTGGGTGTCTCTGCAAGTCTTGAACCCGGACTTTTGAGTTGACTTATCTTCTATCCTCCAACAAGTACTAGCTGTGTCACTCTGGACAAGTCTCTTAACTTGGTTGGCCTCAGTTTCCTCCTCTGTAGAATGAGCTATGAAAGGAATTGGCAAACCACTCCAGAATCTTTGTGAAGAAAATCCCCAAAAGGGTCACAAAGAGTCAGACATGACTGAAGAACAACAATATTCTACAAATATATTACAACCTTAAATTTCAGTTTTGTAAGACAACATAGGCAGGTGGTTTTTTAAGGGTTGGCAGAGTGGTAAAAAGAGGAAGGAATAATATTGACAGAAACTTTAAGTATTAAAACCTAGATGAGCACATTCAGTTTAATAGAGACAGTGGTGTTTGAAAGAGCAGTGACTTTGGAGTCAGAGGACCTGCCTTTTCATCCCAGGTCTCTAATTTATGTTGAGTAAATCTCAACACCTTTCTGGAACTTGACTTTCCCCAGCTACAAAATGAGAAGGTTAGACAAGATGATCTTTAAGATCCCTTTCTGGATCTAAATCCTATGATTCTATGGCTTTCATTGCTGGAGGACATGATATCATATTCCTGAAATTGCCTACCAATACTGGGGATACAAAGAGAGGCAAAAGACAGTTCCTGCCCTCAAGGAGTTCACAGTCTAATGACTATGTATAAGCAAGAGATATCCAGGACAAATTGGAGATAACCTCAGAAGGAAGACTCTAAGGTAAAAGAAGACTTGGAAAAGGTGGAGCTTTTTGTTGTTTAGTTATTTTTTCAATCTTATCTGACACTGTGACTCCATTTGAGATTTTTCTTGGACAAAGATACTAGAGGAGTTTGTCATTTCCTTCTCCAGCTCATTTTACAGATGGAGAAACTGAGGTAAACAGCATTAAGTGATTTGCCTATGGTCACACAGTTAGTATCTGGAGGTTGGATTTGAACTTGGGAAGACTAGTTTTCCCAACTCCAGGCTTGGTGCTCTATCCACTGGGTCAATTAGTAGTCCTAGCTGAGACTTTAAAAAAATGAGGGAAGCTAGGAAATAGAGATTAGGAGTTCCAGAGTTCAGGCATGAGGGGTAACCAGTGAAAATGCCCAGAGTTGAGAGATGGGGTATTTTGTTTGAAGAACAGCAAGGAGGACAGTGTCACTAAATGACAGAGTATGTGGGGTGGGGAAAGATTGGTAGCTGAAAGGGAGAGTAAAGTATATGAATCTTCAAAGGGCAGAATCGGGGTCAGGTTATGAAAGTACCCAACAATTCCTTTATTAACCATCTTGAGGAGAACCTTTGGATTATCTAACTACCTCTTCCATTTTCTTCTAGTTTCACTTAGAATGAGAAATCAAGATTACTATGATTCCCTTCCTCCGGTACTGTGGTTCTTGAATGTTTTGAGCTTAGGACCCTTTTACACTTCTATAAATTAATGAGCATCACAAAGAGTTTTTTTATTTGACTTTATCTATATTTATTGTCTTAAAAATTAAAGTTTATAAAATTTAAAACTAAAACTAACAATGAACTCATTAAATTTTAACATAAATACCATTTTAAAGGAAAATGACTATATTTTCCAAAACAAAAATAAGTTATTTAGAAGAATAGTATTGTTTTATATATTTTTCTTTAATATCTACCTTAATTAAAGACATCTGTATTCTTATATATAATCTGTATTCTTATATATTGTATTCAATCTGTTGACATATGTTTTTTGTTTGAAGTATATGAAGAAAATCTGGCCTTAGGCAGATAAATAGTTGGAAAAAGGAGGGGTAATTTTTTTATTATTATTATTTTTTGCAAGGCAATGGTGTTAAGTGGCTTGCTCAAGGCCACATAGCTAGGTAATTATTAAGTGCCTGAGGTCGGATTTGAACTCAGGTACTCCTGACTCCAGAACCGGTGCTCTATCCACTGCACCACCTAGCCACCCCAAGAGGAGTAATTTTAATAGGCAAATTATGTTTCAGTAGTACTATGAAAGTAATTTTGATCTCATAGATCTCCTGAAAGGAATATAAATTCCTTGGGAGATCTCATTCTGAGAAATAATGTTCTGGTAGTAAATTCACTTCTACTGAATACTGCTAATAACAGTAGTGGTAATGATGGTGATAATGAGAGTCATCTTAGAACAGTAGACAAAGGGTCAGTCTCAGAATAAAAGATCTCCATTCATGTCCTGGGAAGAGAAGGCAATAAGCACTTATATGGCATCTACTATGTATGTTGAATGCTTTGAAAACAAATCATTTGTTCTTCACCACAACCTTGTGAGGTAGTTGTTATTAACTCCATTTTACAGTTGAGAAAACTAAGGCAAATCGAAATAAGTGACTTACCCAGGGCCCTCAGCTATAATTGTCTGAGACTGGATTTTAATTCTTTTTGATTTCAGGTCTAATGCCTTATAACTGCCCCACCTAGCTTAGTCTGACTCATATTTTGTGACACTGGGTAAATCTCTTAACCACTGATTGTCTTAGGCAAATTTCCAAGATTGTTGAAGAATAGTCATCAATTTTCACTAGTAAAAGGAATGAGCAGTTTTTATAGGATGAAAATCATAGATCCATACCCCCCTTCAAAAGATAATAGGAACAACTTTATTAATAATATTATCAATAATAATAAAATAAAATTATTAATAAAAGTATTATTATTATTAATAGAATTAGTTTAATAATAGTAACAATAGCTATATAATGCTTTAAGGTTACAAGATTATGTCATTTGAGAATTCTCAAATACCATTTCTACCACGAAATTTTCCTTTCACTTTGGCTAGACATAATATCTTCTTCCTTTAAACTCCTAAAAGTACAGATTGTATCTCTCATCTGATTTTTATAAATGCTCTGTCAGTGCAACAACAGGTCTGGGCTCAGAGGGGCTGCCCTCTTCCTTTGAAATCTCTATCTCTCTCTAGGCTTATATACAGACTGGGTGAGGTCTCTAAAGAGAAGGGTTAGGTTTTCTTATGGTCTGGATCTTTGTCTCCTCCACAGATCCCTGGTGGGGGGGTGGTGGGGGTGGGCAGGGGAATCACTTAAAACTTAGATTTGGCTCCTGTCTAGAGTATCCTTAAAAGAGAGTAGTAATGTACTCAGTGTACAATGCAGATTGTGAATAGGATACCTATTTATCCACATAAAAGAACTACTTAAATCATGATTGATTCACAAGTGCTCGAGACAAAGACTTAAAATGCAATATAATAATGTATAATCTACACTCTCCTTAGGAAGTTAGTATTAAAAACATGGGTCATTTTGTGATATCTTTGAAAAGGCATTTCACTTTCACCACAGCTCTGTAGTTGTCTGAACAACTCTTTTAAGGTCTATGTCTTCCAAGCCAGGTCAAGCCTTGAGTTGGTTCTCTTGCCTCTGGACACCTTTTCTTTTGAGAATCATTGTAATAGTTGAAGAGAATACTTCCCACAATGTAGCAGGCACCAACTGGGATTTAGAATCTCCTGTCTTCTTGTACTTGTTAGGTTACTTCTTAGGACAGAAACATCCATTTCAGGATTGTTTGATCGCCTAGATTCAGGGAAAGAAATACAAAGAAGATGCATTTAAGGTCTTGTAGCCTAGACTCGCAAGAATATACTCCCTGTTGTGTGTAATCATTGGGATAGGGAAATAAAAGAAACCCTTCTTTTAAAATGATGGGAAGTTGCAGAAAAAATGATTCATACCACATGTTCTGGAGAGAAGGAGATTGGAATATTACCAGTGACCAAGTTTCTTTTCATGTATCCATCCCCTCTCCTCCTTTGTCATTGGGAGAATTAGGAATTGATATGTTATCCCAAAGTGCCAAATCTTTCAGTATTGAGTCTAAATGTCCCATTAGAAATAGCCCAGGATCTGGGCGGCTAGGTGGCGCAGTGGATAGAGCACCGGCCCTGGAGTCAGGAGGACCTGAATTCAAATCCGATCTCAGACACTTAATAATTACATACCTGTGTGGCCTTGGGCAAGCCACTTAACCAAAATTTGCCTTGCAAAAACCTAAAAAAAAAAAAAAGAAAGAAAGAAATGGCCCAGGATCCCCTGAATCAGGGAGGCTTTCCCCATTCCATTAGTTTTTTTGGTGTTTATTTTAGATCCTTATTAAGTTGCAAATTCCTTGAAGTCAAAAACCATACAGTATGCATATTTATTGAAAGGCAGAATGCCATATCTTATATAAAAGTCACTCCATAGATTTTTGCTAAAATATGGGAAGTGGTTTTCCTTTCTGCTATAATTTGCTCAGTAGAATATAATGTAATATCTAGAATAGGAAAACAGACAAGAACAAAGCATCTGCCCAACTTCCTGATGTTACTATGACATTTATCATAGATATTAGAACAGTTTGTAAATTGATTAGAAGCTGATTTGAAAGCTTTCCCATAATGGTTGAATCCATTTATGGAAACTAGAATAAAAAAGTACCAGTTGCCTTTTTTAAAAAAAATTCTATTATATAATGCAGAAGTTTGAAATCTCTTGTGTCAAGAACCCCTTTGATTGTGCCACCTATGAATCCTTTCTCAGAATGTTTTTAAATGTATAACATAAAATACATAGGATTACAAAAGGAAATAAATTCTATGGAGATACAGTTATTACTAACTCACATTATTTCATTTTAATACTTTTTCTAGAAGTTCCCTTCTATTTCTGCCAAAATCAGTTCAAGTTTCACATTTTGAAGAAAATTATTCACAAGTCATACAAATTAATGATTCATCTAGCTCATTCAACTCAGGCACATTTTCTCTGTATCTCTTCAATGAACCATCATTTTAAAGGGCATTTTCACCAAGTGCCTAGACTACCAGACTAGTGTTATCTTCATCAATTCATCTTCCATAAAGCTATCAGAATGAATTTTTTCCCCTCCTTTACTCTTTTCAAAACTCTTTTTAATTTTATTATTTCTCTCTCTCTCTCTCTCTCTCTCTCTCTCTCTCTCTCTCTCTCTCTCTCTCTCTCTTTAGATTTTTGCAAGGCAGTGGGGTTAAGTGGCTTGCCCAAGGCCACACAGCTAGGTAATTATTGTCTGAGACCAAATTTGAACTCAGGTACTCCTGACTCCAGGGCTGGTGCTCTATCAACTGTGCCACCTAGCTGCCCCTATTATCTCTCTTTTTAAAAATTATTTATTTATTTTATTTTATTAGGTTTTTGCAAAGCAAATGGGGTTAAGTGGCTTGCCCAAGGCCACACAGCTAGGTAATTATTAAGTATCTGAGACTGGATTTGAACCCAGGTACTCCTGACTCCAGGGTTGGTGCTTTATCCACTACGCCACCTAGCCGCCCCCTATCTCTTTTTTTTAAAGAAAGATTTTATTTATTTTGAGTTTTACACTTTTTCCCCGAGTCTTGCTTCCCTCCTCCCACCCCCACTGAAGGCATTCTGTTAGTGTTTACATTGATTCAATGTTATGCATTTATCTCAGTTGAATGTGATGACAGAGAAATCATATCCTTAATGAAGAAAAATAAAATATGAAATAGTAAAATTACATAATAATATAACGCTTTTTTTTTCTAATTTGATGCTAATAGTCTTTGGTCTTTGTTCAAAGTCCATAATTCTTTCTCAGCTCAAAATTGTTCCTGCTTGTTGCACTGAAGGGATGAGCAAGCCCATCAGGGTTGATCATCGCCCCCATGTTGCTGTTAGGTGTACAATGTTTTTCTGGTTCTGCCCATCTCGCTCAGCATCAGTTCATGCAATTCTTTCCAGGCTTCCCTGAATTCCCATCCCCCTGGTTTCTAATAGAACAATAGTGTTCCATGATATACATATACCACGGTTTGTTAAGCCATTCCCAATTGACGGACATTCACTTAATTTCCAATTTTTTGCCACCACAAACAGGGCTGCTATAAATACTTTTGCACAAGCGATGTTTTTAACCCCCCCCTTTTTAAATCATCTTTTCAGGGTATAGACACAGTAGTGGTATTGCTGGATCAAAGGGTATGCACATTTTTGTTGCCCTTTGGGCATAATCTCAAATTTCTCTCCAGAAAGGTTGGATAGGGTGGCTAGGTGGCACAGTGGATAGAGCACCAGCCCTGGAATCAGGAGTACCTGAATTCAAATCCGGTCTCAGACACTTAATAATTACCTAGCTGTGTGGCCTTGGGCAAGCTACTTAACTCAATTTGCCTTGCAAAAACCTAAATAAAAAAAGTTTGGATAAATTCACAGCTCCACCAGCAATGTATTAGTGTCCCAGATTTCCTGCATCCCTTCCAACATTGATCATTGTCCTTACCTTTACTTTAAAAGACTTGCAAAGTTGGTTTTAAATACCATTGCAAAGATACTGTTTGCACCTTTAAATGTTTGTGTCTTTAGTCTCTTCTTTTAATCTCTGTACCTCAGCTTCCTCTTTCCTTCTGTGGGGCACCTTCTTTCCATCATCAAATCACCAAAACCATAGTAACCTAATCTCACCATCTTTCCTCAGCAAAACTAAGTTTGAGGAAAAGAATCTGAAACTCATTCACAATAAAGTATAATATTTTCCAGGGACATTTACATTTTAGTAAATGATAAAAATCTCAATTCAAAGAGATGATTCTCTTCTATATAAAATGCTTTGTAAATCTTTAAATGTCAGGTAATAATTGTTGATTTTCAGACCTGAACAAACTGGTAGAAAGGATTGGGTAGAGGGAGTTCTTTCAATATTTCTGAGACTATCCCACTTAAGTTTACTACTAGCAAATGTCTCCATGTAAAATCCTCATGTTTATTTCTAGTGGTACCCTGTAAAATATCTTGGAATTGAAATGAAAGGACTTTAGAATTGTGAAAACTTAAATTGGAGCAGGGAATATCCATCCTATGGTCTAGATAAGACCCCCAAAAATCATTTGGTCTGGTGTTGCCAAGGCATGGGACTCAAAATTCAATAAATCTAAGAGCTATATAGTAGATTAATTTTTAATTTGATAATTTTGTATGGCCTGTGAATAATGTTATAAATATCCAAATGGCCCTTAGGAGGAAAAAAAAAGGTTCCCCACCCCTGCCTTAGATAATTCAATTTAATTGAATTAACTACATGAAAGTCAGTTTGCCTGGAACCTAGAATAAAAGAGGATGAATAATGTAAAATAAATCTAGAAAGAGTCTGGAGTAGATTGGAAATTATCTAATCATATTTATTTATATTTTATATTTTATTTCACAGGCAATAGAGAGTTCTAAACAATTATTTAATTGTTAGCTCTGTGTATTAAGAAGATGAGACTGAAGATGTGAGCAAATGAAAGCATGAAGGTCAGTTAGGAGATTTATTGTGACATTCCGAATGAGAAGTTATGTGGACCTGAAAAAGGATAGTTAGTGTCCTTATGAGTAGAGAGAACAGGAGGGGTGTGAAAGAAACTGTAGAGGTAGAATTGACAAGTATTGGCAATTTAATGGCTATGAGAGATATATGAATCCCCAAAATCATCAAAAAGTCTTATTATGAGAATAGACATTGTACTTCATTTGGTATAACCCTTATCGAATCAGGAATTTCCTCTTTAATGTCCTTGGCAAGTGAACATCTTCACTCCATTTGAACTTCTTCACTTATCACTTCCTCCAGGTTAGCTTATTTAACTTTTGGATAGTTGTGATTTTGAGGTTATTATCCTTTCTTTGAACTAAAATCTGCTTTTGCCTCTGGGACCAAAAAGAAAAGCCTAATCCCTATTCTGGATGACATCATTTCAAATGTTTGAAGTTAGGTATTATGTGTTCTTTAAATCTTCTTTTCTCCAGGTTAAACATTTTAATTCTTTCACATGTTTGTCATGGAATATTTTTAGGTCTCTCACCATCTTGAGGGTTCTCCTTTGGACAAGTTCTTGATTATGTATTTCCCTCCTAAAATATTATGCTAAGACATAAAATTGTGTCTAAGACCACAATTGAGTACAAGATGCTATCACCTCCTTTGCTTTGAAAATTATATCTTTTTTTGTCATTTTAAAATTTTATTGTTTCAGATTACTTGTAAAAATAGTTTTCCAAATTCACTTTTTGCAAGATTTTGAGTTCCATATTTTTCTCTCTGTCTCCCTTCCCTCCCCAACTTCCTTATATCTGATATAGGTTATACATGTACAACCATGTTAAACATATTTCCATATTAGTCATCTTGAAATTGCACCTTTCTTTTTTTTTTTTTAGGTTTTGGCAAGGCAAATGGGGTTAAGTGGCTTGCCCAAGGCCACACAGCTAGGTAATTATTAAGTGTCTGAAACTGGATTTGAACCCAGGTACTCCTGACTCCAGGGCCGGTACTTTATCCACTGTGCCACCTAGCCGCCCCTACACCTTTCTTAATAGTCTAAAATTTTTATTGGTTCATATTTTTTTCAATTGATATTTTATTTTATTTTTCCAACTATATTTTATGAAAATTTTTCAGCCTTCCTCCTCATGCATATGCATATTTATAAGTTACATAATTTCCTTTTACCCTTTCTTCCCACCCTCCTCCCCTCAGCAGCGAACAGTCTGGTAAATATTGTATCTATCTATCTATCTATCTATCTATATATATGTATATATATATATATATATATATATATATATTTGTATTTAAGAAGTTTACAGATTAGTCTTTTTCTGTATGAGGAATTAGGGCAAGGGGGAAAAGAAAGAAAACCATGAGATAGGACAGAAAAACGTAAGAGAAAATTTTTAAAAGTGAATGGAATGTTCATTCAGATTCTGTAGGTTTTTTTTAAAATCTTGTTTTGTTTTGTTTTGTTTTCCTCTGGATGTGAATTGCATTGTCTGTAACAGGTCTCTCTGGGTTGTCCTAATTCTCTGAACTACTGAGAGGAGCTGCCTCTATCAAGATTGATCAACTTACAATGTCATTGTTAATGTGTACATTGTTCTCTTGGTTCTCCTCCCTTCCATCAGCATCAGTTCCTGTAATTCATTCCTTGCTTCCCTAGAGTAGGACCATATTCATGGTTTCTTATAGAACAATAATACTCCATAACATTCATATACTATAACTTGTTCATTCCCCAATTGATGGGCATCCCCTCGATTTCCACTTCTTTGCCACCACAAAAAAAATTGCTACGCATATTTTGTAATATGTGGGACTTTTCCCATTTTTTTATGATTTCTTCTGTATATAGGCCTAGTATTGGTTTGGCTGGGTCAAAGAGTAGGATCATTTTTATTATTTTTGGGGCATATTTCTGTATTGCTTTCCAGAAAGGATGGATTAGTTCATAATTCCACTAATAGCGCATTTATGTCCCAATCCTCCCACAACCTCTCTAACATTGATCATTTTTTCTATTTGTCATCTTAGCCAGTCTAATAGGTGTGAGGTGGTACCTCATGCCTGTTCATATCCTTGGACTATTGATCAATTAGGGAATGACTTGTAGCCTCATAAATTTGATTCAATTCTCTATATATGTTAGAAATGAGAACTTTATCAGAATCCCTAGCTATGAAAAATTTTCCCCCAGATTTCTGTTTTCCTTCTAATCTTGCCAGCATTGGTCTTATTAGTACAAAAACTTTAAATTTAATATAGTCAAAATCACCTGTTTTGCAATTTATAATGTATTCTATTTCTTGTTTGGTCATAATTTTTTTCCTTTTTTCATAGATCTGACAGATTGATTGGTCTATAGTTTTGCCCTGTATGTCTAAATCCTGTATGTATTTTGACCTCTTTTCTTGGTATAAGGTGTGAGATGTGGGTCTATACCTAGTTTTTGCCATGTTGTTTTCCAGTTTTCCTAACAATTTTTTGTCTAATAGTGAGTTTTTATCCCAGAAACTAATATCTTTGGGTTTGTCAAACAGTTGATTACTATAGTTATTTACTGCTATTTCTTCTGAACCTATTCTAATCTATTCATCCATTACTCTGTTTCTTAACCAGTATAGGCAGTTTTGATGACTGCTGCTTAATAGTATAGTTTTAGATTTGGTAGAGCAAGGCCACCTTCCTTTACATTTCTTTCATCAGTTCCATTGATATTCTAGATCTTTTCCTGCTCCAGATCAATTTTGTTACTTTTTTTTCCTAACTTGGTAAAATAGTTATTTGGTGGTTTGATTGGTATGGCACTGAATAAGTAATTTAATTGGATCATATTAAATTTGAAGTCCATTAAAACTTCCTTTCCCCCCTCCTTCCAAAAAACTCTTTCCTGTTTTGAAGTAATTTAGCCAGTTTAGTGGATATAGAGTTGGGCCTGGAGTTAGGAAGACTGGAGTTTAAATCTAGTCTCAGGTGCTTTCTTGATATGTGACCCTGGGCAAATTATTTCACCTCAGTTTCCTCAATATATATAATATAATATGTTATAATATAATAATAATATAATATATACATGTAATATATAATACATAAAATATATTATATAATATATATAATATATCCTATAATAATAACTATCTTCCAGGGAGAAATGAGATAATGTAGTAAATGACATTTCCTTCCTTCCCTCCTCCTGTCCTTTCTTCTTCCTTTTCCTCCTTCAATCCTTTTTTCATAGTTACCTTTGACATTTTGAGAACCTGTCATGATTTGGTTAAGTGGCTTGCCCAAGGCCACACAGCTAGGTAATTATTAAGTGTCTGAGACAGGATTTGAACCCAGGTACTCCTGACTCCAAGGCCGGTGCTTTATCCACTATGCCACCTAGCCATCCCTTCTACGCCACCTAGCCACCCCTCAAATTCTTTATTCAATGCTATTTGTACAAAGTGGAACACACACTGATAAGATTTCTCAAGAGATGGTTTCTGAGCTTCTTTTTAAATATACCCTCTAATAAGTAACCCATTACTTTAGGAGTCAGTTGATTCCATTTTAGAATGCTCTAATTCAGGGGGTTATGAAATTTTTTTTTGCCATCATGAATCCCAGTGATAATTTGGTGAAGACTACTCAGAATAATGTTTTAAATTAGTTGCCATAATTATTATATTTCATTTAAAAATTGGTAAAAATAAAGCTATTAAGGTTTTTCCTGCCTCTAACTTCCCAGACCTCATGAAGTATATCCATGGATTACCAGGTTAAGAATCTGTTTCTAATTTTTAGGAAGTTCCTCTCTTTGAAATATACCTTTTTTTAAAAAAAGTTACCTTTCATCTATCACTCAAGTTTTGCCATTGGTAGCTATTGAGAGTAAGTCTAATCTCTTTAACACAGCTGCCTTTTCAGGAGTTGTTAAAAGGTTTTTTTCTTTACTTACTTCTTTGCCTCTTTGTAATCAGTGCATCAATAGTCTGTGTAATACCTACTGTGTAGGGTAGAATGAAAAGAAATATGGTGGTCTAAAAATGGAATGAATTGCCTTGTGAAGCTATGAGTTCTGTTTTGAGAGAGGAATACCTTTAAGTAAAAGGCAAATGACTTTCAGAAATGTTGCATATGGGAATTCATAATCCTCTCAAAATGATAAAGGCTTGGACTAGATGACCCTTCACCTTCACTTCCAGGATTCCATAATTCTTTAGTCATTAAACATAATATTCATGGCCTTATTTTCTCAACTGGATCATAGATTTACAGCTGGTAGTCATCTTATATGTCATCTAGTCCATCAAGGTCAGAAAGCTGAGACAGATCTCAAGAGGTTAAATGACATATATTAAATTTCTGGTTGGGTTGCCTGGCTCCAAATCCAGTATTCATTCCATTGTACCATGTGGCTTCCTTTTTCTCATTCCTTGTTTTCATCCAATATGAGGACTTATTTGGATCTAGTGAACTTTTTTCTGGCAAGAAATTTAGCTCTGAAGTGGTGGCTAATGCAGAACAATCCCCTTAAGTGGTCTCACAATGAAGAAACCCATCTGTATCACTGGCAAAAACTTTCAGGGAACAAATCCAATTATGAGTCACTTCAGTGACTTTAACCTGTGGCACTGAGCCTTAAAGAGTAAAGTCATTTCATCATAGGATGGAAATAAAGTGTAACACAAAACAATGGAATGCATTTAGGAAATGGGGGAAAAAAGCTCATTGTGAGGTCTATTAAAAAGATGTCTTTTCATGAAGGGTTTAGCTGGAATTACTATGCAAGTGAGAGTATTTGCCAGATATGGGCACTTCAGTCTTCATCTAGAAGGATGCTCTTTTTCCAAAACCATATGACTGAGGAAAAGTTCAGGCACCCAGAATTGGAAAATGATGCAACAGGATGACACATTTGTCCAAACAGCTTAACAAAGGGTCCAATCTAAGCAGTGCTAAAAGATGAATGATCCTAATGGCCACACCAAATCTTACTCTTTTGGTGTTTTCATTTGAACTCAGATTGTTGTTTTGTAATATATACATGATTCCTGCCTACCTGCTTAATTATCTGGCACAAATGGCCTGGATTTCAGTCATTCTAGCCACCATCAGACATTAGACTCTCATAAATGAGTGTCACAATGGTTTTCAATTACACTAATGTGTACTACTGTGATTATTTCTCAGTAACAAAAGTAACAAAAATGTGAAAATATCACAGTCCAAGTTTGCATTTACAGCTGCAAATTTGCAAATTAGAATCTTAGCACCTTCTCCCTTCTCTCTTCTCCTATTTCACTTGTTTAGTACTTAGCATATTTAAGGGTTGAAATAGCTTTTAAATATCTGTTCTAGGGGGTGGCTAGGTGGCACAGTGGATAGAATACCAGCCCTGGAGTCAGAAGGACCTGAGTTCAAATCCGATCTCAGACACTTAATAATTACCTAGCTGTGTGGCCTTGGGCAAGACACTTTAACCCCATTTGCCTTGCAAAAACCTAAAATAAAAAAAAAAAAGATCTGTTCTAGAGTAGTTAACAGTTAAATATGACAGCTTCTCCTAAACACAATAAAAGGAAGGACATACATTTTCAAGAGGATTGTAAATTAGGCATTAAAGTTGGAAGGGGTACCAATTTATTAAATTATAAATATATGTGAAATCAACTACTTTCAAAAGATCAGGTAACATCATAAGAACAACATGGACTTTAAAGGCAGAAGACTTGGCTGCTAGGTTCAAGTACTTTCTTTTTTCCTTATTTATTGTATTCCCTATTTGTTGTAGGACTTTGGTTAAGTCATTACTTCCCTCTTCTGTAAAATGGAGATAATAATACATGTCCTAGTTACCTCACAAAGTTGTTATGCATAATGATTTATATTAAATCAAGCTATTAATGTTAATCATAAATCCTTAGAACTTTAGAATCATGATAATGGTAGCAATGTTGGAAAGTAGGTACTACTATTACTAACCTCATTTTACATATAAAAAATGAGATAAGAAGAGGTTAAATGATTTGCCCAGAGTTATACAACTAATAAACATTTGATGCAAGATTTGAATTTAGGTTTTTTTGATTGGACCTAGGTCCAGCACTTTATATATTGTAACACTATAGGAATCAGCTAATCTAGATATTGTTAACCTTGTTTATAATCCCTTAATTTCATTCACATATACATATATATGTATACTTATTTGTACATACACATAAACATATATATTTGTGATTTGTATATTTTATCTGATAAAACAGTAACAGAATTGTGAGGTATGTGTTAGATTTGTTTAACATGTCTATTGATATACTTTCAGAACAAATGTTAACTTGTTAAAAATGAGATGTGAAAATATTATGTTAGAAGATCTAAGTGATTTTTAGTTAAATCTACTATTTAAAATTATATATAGTTTTTTACACTTAAGATACATTTTTGATAGTTATATTTCAATATATATTTGGTTTCCTCTGTAATTTGATACTATTATGCTTTTAAAAACATTATTTTGAAAAGGGGTCCACAGGCTTCACCTAGACTGCCAAAGAAAGTCATGACAAGGGATTCTTTTTTCCTACTTATGTTATTGTATCTCTTTATCAGTTTATTTGATTGTATTCCCAGGTATGATGTAAGCTCTTGGGTTTTTTTTTTATTTCCCTATTTGTATCAACAGTAGTTTACTCATAACAGACTCTTAATCTTGTTGAAAGGAATGAATAGCATTGAAGAATATAATTTTGGGAAGTGAGGAAGAGTAGTTCTTGTCTAAAGCTAGGACCCAACAGAATATATAATAGACACTTAGCAAATGTGAATTTAATTTGAAAGAACATATCCAGAACCTCATATTACAACTGCAGTGATCTCACTTGTAAAGAAACCAGAGAGGCTAGAATTTAATTTGTTAATCTCTTGCCTACATGTTTGGTAGACAGACAATTTTAGACTATAGCTGTCTATAGCATTTCATTTGATCAACAGCCAATTTTAGTGACCTCAATTTAAACTAGAAGATGAGTATGCTTCATAAAAAAGGGGGAAAAAATTCCACAGCACTGAATAAATATTGCAGTGTTATTATAAAATACTTTCATTCATATTATCCCATTTGAACCTCATAATAATCCTGTGAAGCAGGCAGGGCAGGTATTAACACCAGTTTACAGATGAAGAAAATACTGAAGGGATTCTCTTAAGGATAACATTCATTTTGTAAGAGACAGCATTGAGACTCAAGGACAGGTTTTCTGATATCAAATTCAATGTTCTTTCCACTGTATCTCACTGTCTTTCCAAAAATTAAAATGTTAACACGGTTGAGGCATCTAGATGTCACAACAGATAGCGTGCTATATTGAGTCAAGAATACCTGAATCCAAATGCCTTAGATACTTGTCAGTTTTGTGACTTTTGGGAGGTCACTTAACCCTTCCTAGTTTCAATTTCTAATCTGTATAATTACAGTGAGTTTGAACCAAGATCCCATACTTATTCCATTGTGCTTATCCCATTGTGGATCACCAGGACTATCTCCCTAACTAGCATGAGAAAACTTGGAAAGGTGGGCAGGGATCCATTGATTATCCTACCCACTTAAAAGAAGATTTTTAATTAAATCAATCAACCAGAACTAAGTGTTGAACAAAGCCTATACACTTCCTTGACTCAATCAGTCTTCTGAGAGACTTGGTCATGCCCCAAGGACTTTTTATAAAAGGAAGGGGTTGTCTCAGAAACAGAAATTACATTCCTGAAAATAAAGAAAAAGGAGTGTAGTTACATAAAGCTGAACTGAGAACCAGCAGCCCTGGAGCAACTGGTGAAACAAGAAAATGAAGGCAGGACTGAACTATGACAGAGAAGGGACATATTGAAGAGGGTCATTAGCTCATCTTTCATCTTGGAGTAGAAGACCTAGACCGACTATTACTGGTGTACCCATCTACTCAAAGACAGAAGGAAGTATGGAGAAAAAATTTGCTCTGATACCAACTTCCCTCCCAGTGCCCACCGACAAGACAAAATTATCTGTCTTGTTGCCCAAACATTTTTAGTAAACTGGATTTTGTCTCAAGCACAGAAGAGCCTGGGGGTAAAACAGAAATAGATAAAGATGTAAGTTTAGGCAGAGAGCCAATCTCTGCTTAAAAACTTAGGAATTTCTGAAATCTTGGGGATGGGTGTGGAACTAATGCTATTGAAGTCATAATTTTTTGACTAAACTACAGCTGCAGAGGGATGAGCCATGGTGATTTTTGATTATATTAACCCTAGATTTTAGATGAGTTAATTACAATAGCATTAGTCATTGAACACAGTAATAATAATTGGGCACAGTGTAGAGAGCATTGGGTCTGGGAGTCAAGAAGATCCATCTTCCTGGATTCAGATCTAGTCTCAGTTTACTAATTGTGACCCATGGCAAGTCATTTAACCCTGTTGCCTCAGTTTCCCTATTTGTAAAATGAGCTGGAATGGAGCAAATGACTCCAGTATCTTTGCCAAGAAAACCCCAAATGGAGTCACAAAGATCCAAAATGTATGAAAAATGACTCAACAACAATAACACAATATTATTAAAGAAGAATTCTGTGGTTGGATTGTAAGAAACTGCAATACAACAGAATGAATTTAAACCTCAGAATCAAGAGACCTGAATATTAATTCTGGATTTACTGCTGACTAACTCTGTAACTATGTGAAGGATGATTCACTCAGAGTGAATATCAATTTTCATATATAATAATAATAATAATAATAACAATAAACAACCTACATTTACATGGCACTTGTAGTCCAGTCAAAGAGCTAGACATTTTATGATTATTTCATTTGATTCTCATAACAATCCTGGAGGTAGTTATCATTTTTTTTTAGGTTTTTGCAAGGCAATGGGGTTAAGTGGCTTGCCCAGCCACACAGCTAGGTAATTATTAAATGTCTGAGACCAGATTTGAACCCAGGTACTCCTGACTCCAGGGCCAGTGCTTTATCCACTGTGCCACCTAGCTGCCCCCAATCATTGTGTTTTTTTAATGTTATTTTATTTTATTTTTTTTCAGTTACATGCAAAGATAGTTTTCAGCATTGATTTTTTGGTAATATTTTGAGTTCCACAGTTTTTTAGTTTGTTTTTTTTTGTAAGGCATATGAGGTTAGTGGCTTGCCCAAGTCCATACAGCTAGGTAATTATTAAATGTCTGAGGCTGCATTTGAACTCAGGTACTCCTGACTCCTTTCCTCCCTCCCCCCCTTCCTTCCTCCCTTCTCCATGATAACAAGTAATCTATACATATACAATCATGTTGGACATATTTCCATATTGGTCATATTGTGAAAAAAATCAGAAGAAACCCAAGAAAAAGAAATAATAAAACAAATTTTAAAAAGTGAAAATAGTATGCTTTGGTCTGCATTCTGATTGCATAGATTTTTCCTCTGGATATGGATGGCATTCTGTGACAAGTCTTTTAGAATTACCTAACTGCCCAAATGAGGAGGACTAGGTTGCATCTTTGATAAAGCTAACATTTTTTCAGTCTTTTATAATTCCTAATCTGCTGGATTTTTTCCCCCTAATATATCTGCAAAAGCTAATATTGTGGCAGTGCAAGGGCATATTTTGTGGTGGAGCTGATGCAGTGGATTTAAAGGTAGAAGTCAGTGGTATCAATATCAACACTATGTTCAGTTCCTTAAGTAGTGGACAGACGAAGTGAATTTCTCAGTATAAAGTGAGAATAGCACTCAGACAAATCTGCCAGGTTAGATTAGAAGGAACAGTTTCCAGCAAAAGGATATACTACCATGAGTATTTCTCATATCTGGAATGAGAATATGCATCCCCATTTATGCCTCTAAAAATTAGAAACCCTAATTTCCTTCAAGGATAAGCTTCGCTATGAAGTTTTTATGAATCTTCCAGATACTTATGTGCCCCACCCCCTGAATGATCTTGTATTTAGCTTTTATATTTTTTGTGTAATTTATATCAAACAACCAAAAGTATGTAAGATATACTAGTATAATTATATATATATATTATATGTCATTATATATGTGTGTGTGTGTGTGTGTGTGTGTGTGTGTGTATTTAAATAATCTCTTCCCACTAGACTGTAAGCTTTTGGGGGGATAGGGGCTAGAACTTAGAATCCTAGACCCTAGCATTGAGCCTGATACATAATTTTTTTTGTTTAACTTGTATTTAATAAATGCTTGCTTTTCTATTGAGAAGCTAGATGGCCTTTTAATTTTCCTCTTGGGCCTACACATTTAAATCCCTTTATAATGACTTGGAGGACCACATGACCTGTTTTCCCTTGATGTTAGCCAGTTACCCGGAGTTTGGTGAAGCCCTGGGCTTCTCTCAGCCCTCCGTAATGCTTTTCTTGCTAGAACTGGATTTCTCTGAACAATTCAAACTGGCAGGGCTTTCTGCGGTCTGATTTTCAACTTGATTAACCACCTAGATCAGCTTTTATGTAAGCAATGGGCCATTAAGGAGTGAGGGAGTCCTCTGAAGGTTCAGTAAGGAATTGGAGTCCTCTGATGTTTCATCTCTTGAACACTGAATACCATTCCAAGCCTGTGTACAAATCAATCCCCCCCCCGACTAGAACACAAACTCTTTAGCTATTTTGAACTAAGAAGTCAGCATAAGAGCAAGAAAGAAAAAAAAAGATTGCCTCTGTTGCATAATATGGGTAAGTGAATCAAAAGGGGGTGGGAGCCCAGTGATCTTTCGCAGGGGTAGACCCTTGCCTTAGTTATAAACTCTGTCTAGATTAGCCATCTCTTCTTGGTCTTTAATGTTGCTTATATACTCTAGATTGGCTGCCAAAGATTAAGAGATACTTGCAGAATCAGAGACTGTGTCTGCAGTGGTGCAGCCTCCACTCCTACCACGCACTATAGCTTTGAAACTCAGCACTTGAGTCCATGTGACATGAGCATAGATTTCTTGCCATGGTATATGCCAGTAAATGAAACATGGTGAGGCTGTGGGCTGTTACCTACAGGGTCAGCTGCACTTCTCCATTCCTAATTAAGCATCTTATAATGGTCTCTGAGACCCAGCTTTGGGAGAAAGAAAGCCAAAAGGGCTCAGAGATTTCTACATTACACCCATGGCATTTCAGAACTAATATAAATCTTGGAGATCATCTAACTAACTGACTTGCTCATATCTATGTCCTGTATACCTCACTGCTCAAATGACTAGATGACATCTTAGCTAACTCACATTTTATTAGTTCTTTTATAATTTTTAATTTTTAATCTGATGGGAATATTATGTTGAATGAAAGAACATGTGTGTGTGTGTGTGTGTGTGACATGGCCAGGTATGCATTTTGGGAAAATCAATTTGAAAACTGAGTAGAGGATAGATGGAGTGAAGAGAGTCTTGAGGTAGAGAGACCAATCAGAAGGCTTTTTGACGAGTCTAGGTATGAGGTGATGAGGACCTGTCCCAGAGTAGTTGGTACTGTCAGAGGAGAGAAGTGGGCATATTTGAGAGATGCTGTGAAGGATTTGGCAACCAAATAGATACAGGGGATGAGGGAGAGAGTGACATCAAGGGTCAAGCCTGGCTGGATACAAGAATGGTGAAGCCCCTAGCCTTAATGGGGAAGTTGGGAAGAGGTGGAGGAGGAGTTGGGGAGAAAATAACGAGTTCAGGTTTAGTCATGTTGAGTTTAAGACATCCAGGTTAATGATGTTTAATAAACAGTTGTAGATTCAAATGATTTGTTCACACTCTCTCATTCATCATTCATTCATTCATTTTATGAGTCTGTGATCATCTAACAAAAAGAAGGCAGAACAGCAGTCAGGAAAATTTGGGTTTCAGTTTTACATCTCATATTTACTAAATCGCCATAGGAAAATCACTTATAATGCTCCCTAAACCTTAAGCTTTAAAGTTGTGATAATATAATGACTATAACACCCACCTTACAGGCACAGAAGTTCAAATAGAACCAAAGAAGCTTCAGCCTTCAGACATTATGAAATCCAATAAAATATAAATTCTTGAAGTGCAGGGTCTAGTTCATTTTTGACTTTATAACCCTTAAGATTTGAAAGTCACTCAATTGTCCCCTTCAACTTTTGTCTTTGCATTGTTTTTAAATCCACTGGAATCCCTCTCCTGTTCTCTATACCCTTGCAAATCCTAATCATTTGTCAAGCTGCCCTTAGATCTCACTTCCTCCATGAGGCCTTTCCTGAGCATTCCAGTCATCAGCTATCTCCTCTTTCTTTTAACTCCTTTAACACTTTAGGTTTGGCTCATATCTTTTGACATTTAATCAAATATTGTTGTTTAGTCATGTCTTGACTTTTTGTAGTCCTGTTTAGGGTTCTTTTGGTGAAGATGCTGGAATGGTTCACTATTTCTTTTTCCAGCTTCTTTTACAGATGAGGAAAATGAGATAAATAGGCTTAAATGACTTACCCAGAGTCACACAGATAGTCACTGTCTGAGGTTTAGGAAAATTAGTTTTCCTGACTGCAGGCTCAGCAGTATCCACTGTGCAACCTACTTGTCCCTATTTAATCAAATACTCCATGGAATTGTGATTTAACAGTAAACTTCTTAAGGGCAGGGGGTGTGATTTGGGTGTGATTTAGTTCCTCAATGAATCCAATTGAATGAATGGTCTGTGCAATTCTTACCTACTGGAAGATTTTCTAGTGACCTTGAAATAAAGTCTCTAAATACAGATTTGGATCAAATTTTAATGCTTATGTCTTTTGTATGTAACAAAAATCCTTTCTCTTAGGGATAAGAAGCAGACATGTGATTTTCTTGGTTGAGGGAATTAGGAGTGAGGAAACTGAGTTAAGAACCATTAAAGGTATTTATTTTCTCTGCAATTTGATCTTAAAAGAGTTGCCTTGAACACTGAGATGTTATGTGACTACTAGTCCAGGGTCATAGAACCAGCTTGTGGAAGAGGCTTCCTAAATCCACAGTGACTCTTCTCTCCTTCTCCCATATCTAGTTAAAATATAGCAAACTGAGAAACAAACAAACAAACAAAAAAAACCCCACAAGCCTCTCTCCAATCTACAAAAAAAGAAAGAAGTACAGGAGATAGAAAAAAACAAACAGCCAAAGTAAAACCCACTTGTAGCCTTGGATGAGTCATTTGAACTTATTGGATCTTTTTAATTAAGTTATAAAATGAGGGATTTTTGATAATATTTCTCCTAGATGTCCTATTCATTCACACAGTCACCATTCTAGAACTTAATTACCTCTCTGTAAGACTACAGTATTAGTCTTCTAATTAGTTCCCTAAATGGTCCCTTTGCTTCAAGATACTCCTCACTCTCATCCATCTTCTATGTAAGCAGTCACTTCTAACTAAACAGTGATTTTCCTAAAGTTTAGATCTGTCCATGACACCCTTCCTCCTCCCCTCCCTCATTCAATAAACAACAATGGTTCCCTGTTTCTTCTTGGATCATATTTAAACCCCTTTGTCTGACATTTAAAGCTCTTCACAGTTTGGCCCCAACCCACTTATTATGATGATGATGATGATGATGATGATGATGATGATGATGGTATATATTACTTCCCTCTATATATTTTACAATTCAGTCAGACTGGCCTTCTTGACATTTCTGAAGAGAATTCAATTTCTCACCTCCGATAATATCCTCTGACTGGAATGCTCTTTCTTCTTAGTATTTTACCTTTTGGAGTTTTTGTCTTCTACAAGACTTGGCTCAATTACCGATTTTTGCATTGGGTTGTTCTTGGGCATTCTAGATGGTTACTTTGTGTTTTATTCATACAGTATATGGGTGTATGTTAACTCTCTTAGAATGTAAGCTTCTTGAGGGCAGGACTGTTTTGCTTTTGAGTTTTCATCTCTTCTCATATTTTTCATATCTTTTCATATCATGTAGGCACTTAAATGGTTGATTGATCAACTAAGATTCCTTCCCTAACATACTAATGATTATAAATTATAATAATTATAATAATTGTTATTTATATTAATATAAATCTTTATTTTGTAAATTTTATTTTAAAATATTTTTATAATAATAAATAATAGTAGTGAATATAATTATAAATTAAATGCTACCAACTATAGTTTTAGTTACTTTACAAGCATATTTTGGTCTAAGTTAATGTGGTTGATCATTTGGGAAGCCAAAAGGAAATTAAATTAGAACTAAGTGACATGGGCTGAGTTTCCTGTATTCAACCTCATTCATTACTAATATGACTTGTCAGTAGCACCTTGTATGGGCACTTAAAACTCCTGTCTGGACCTCCTCGGTGTGATTTCATCATGGCTCACTTAGTCATTGTGATTAGAAACAACTTCCTTTCCTCTCTGCTCCCAATTTGGCTACCCAGGGAACCTGGTATGGTCCCCCTGGTATGGTCCACTTGATTGCTAAAACTCCTCCTATTTATCTCTTCCCCTTTCATGGATTACCTTGGTCTTCCTAGATTCTGTCTCTGTTGAATTCTGCTAAGAGTCTAGGGGGTGTTCTGAAATTATTTTGTTTCTGTCGTGTTGAAGGGTTAAAAATTTCTTTGAATAGGTGGGAAGATGACTGGAGCCAAGAAATCTTTTCCTTTTTGGAAGCTTTTCCTTATATATATGTATACAAGAGAACATTTATTAAGCACTTAACCATACTTCAGGCATGTGAGTCTGTCAGTACCTTCATGGAATTCTGTTTTGTGTGGACTATATATAGGAGGGTGGTAACTAGGGAATGGTGTTTTGGTTTTGGAAATTACTAAGATAGTGAGTGAAACTCCTGGGCAGTCAATTGACCCAATATTTTCCCAATACAAAGGCAGTCTTAATTTGATTCTAATTCCCAGAGAAAGAAGTGAAAAGATAAGGAATTGTGTGGCAGCAGAGCTGGGGAAAACTGGGCTAAACAAAAATGGCCCGGGAGAACTCAGAACTGAGTTGACTTTCTTCTTTCTGGCATGCTCTCTAGAAGTTCATTTGGAGGTTGGAGCAGCATTAGTAGCAGCTAGGAGGGAAGTAAGTAAGCAGGCCCAGGGGTAGAGGGTTAGGAAATCTTTATCTTTTGCAGAAATGTTCACTGTACACATCTCTTCCTTTTGTTGCAAAAATTTGGGGAAGTTGCCCTTAGCTTGGTAAATTTAGGACTTTAGTAAAGGAAACCAAGTCACTTAAAACTTTTAAGCAGCTGAGATTCCAACTTAAAGAACAGTTTAGATTCTCTGAGGTCAATTCTAACCAATGATCTATTATAGGAATTACTTGGGCAATAGTAGAGGCATACCTCATTTTATTGTACTTCACAGATATTATGTGTTTTTTGTTTTTGTTTTTACAAATTGAAGATTTGAGGCTATTCTGCTTTGAACATGTCAATTGGCAACATTTTTCCCAACAGCATGTGCTCACATCATATCTCTCTGTCACATTTTGGTAATTCTTGTAATATATAAAACTTTTAATTATTATTATATCTATTGTGATTTGTGATCAGTGATCTTTGATGTTATTATTATAATTGATCTGGGTGCCATGAATCACATCCATGTAAGACATGGATAAATATTGTGTGTTCTAACTGCTCCATCAATGAGATGCGACAATATTGAAATTGGGTCAATTAATAACCCTACAATGGTCACTGAGTGTTCAGATAAAAGGAAGACTCAATCAATGTAGCAAATTGCATTATTATCTTATTTTAAAAAATAGCCACAGACATTCTAACTTTCAACAACCACCACTCTGATCAATCAGCAGTCTTCAATATTGAGGCAATACCAGGAAAAAAAAAAAGATTATGATTCACTGAAGGTTTCAGATGATAGAATTTTTTTTAGCAAAAAATTAAGGTGTATATACATTGTTTTTAAGACATAACATTATTGAATGCTTAATAGAATACAAAATAATTTATACATATATATATATATATATATATCTTCTATATATACTGGGAAATCAAAAATTTCATGTGATTCACTTTATTGTGCTATTTGTTTTCTTGTTGTGGTCTATAACTAAATCCATACTATCTCCAAGTTATTCCTGTAATGGGTTTAGGACAAGGGAAGAAATTTGCCAAACTAAGTGAAAGTTCTTCAGGTCTCAGCAGCAATTTAGAAGTCAAGGGACATTTGCAATGAACATTTTGCATACTAAAAAAATTTCTAAGCCCCAATTGTTATCCTCTCAAGCTAAGACTAAGAGAAAATGTTTCTAGTTTTGAGCAATAGCATAGCAAGGCGTGCTGACATTCCAATCTATAGTATTTTTTTTTTTAGGCTTTTGCAAGGCAAACGGGGTTAAGTGGCTTGCCCAAGGCCACACAGCTAGGTAATTATTAAGTGTCTGAGATCGCATTTGAACTCAGGTCCTTCTGACTCCAGGGCCAGTGCTCTATCTACTGTGGCACCTAGCCGCCCACATGACAGAATTATTTAATTCATTTCACATTCATTTCACAAACATTTATTATATCTGATTGTCTAAGTAGAGGAGACAGCTTGTTGTTCAGACATTTTGTAGTTGCTCGTAACTCTATATGACCCCACTTGGGGTTTTCTTGGCAAAGATACTGGAGTGGTTTGCCATTTCCTTCTCCAGATACTTTTTTAGATGAGGAACTGAGGCAAACATATTTTAAGCAGGGTCACGCATCTGGTAGTCTTCTGAGGACAGATTTGAAACCATGGAGATGAGTTTTCCTGACTTTAGGACCAAACACTTTATGTACCATGAGCCACCTTGCAGTCCCAAGAAGATGGAATAAAAAAAAAAAGATACAAATCTACTCTCAAGGAGCTTATATCATACAATTATATATAATCATATAATATACAAATAAAATAACAGTTGTAATTATCATCTCTATAGCATTTTAAGGTATGCAAAGCATTCTACATATATCTCATTTGATCCTCACAACTTTGTTAGGTAGATGCTATTTTTATCCTCATTTTAAAGATGAGTAAATGAAAGCAAACAGGGTCATATAGCAAGAAAGGGTCTGAGGTTAAATTTGAACCCAGGTTCTCTTGACTCCATGTCCTATTCTCTATCTTCTGCTTTATTTAAGTACAATTTAAAATAAGTGCTAAACAGTCTAAAAAGATTATGAAATTAGATAAAGTGGGAACTAATTTCCAAATGGGGGCAGCATTTGGAGGAGTTGCATTTTAATCCATGAAATCTGGTTATATAGTGTAACATGTACAGTATAACTTGGACAATAGTAGTGATGCTTGTAGAAAGATGGAAGAAATTTGCCAGACCAAGGGGAACTTCCCTACATTTCTGCAGTAGTAGTAGGGGAAGGAATATTTCCAGTAATTTATAATAGTAATGGAATATGAGATCTGAAAGGAACCTTAGATGCAAACTACTTCAATACACCTATTTAGAAAGGAAGAAATTGAGTCTGGTATGTATTTCCCAATTCTTAATTATTTATTTGTAGAAAATTCACTCTGTTAATTGTTCTTAGTCTAGGGACTGTGAATTTGGTTTCATCTTGTTTTCTCATAATTTGATAGGATAGAGGGCCAGCCCTGGAGTCAAAAGGACCTGAGTTCAAGAAAAATCCCATATAGGGTCTTGAAGAGTCAGATATGATTAATTGACCCCAAATCAATATGTTTCAGCATAATTAGTTTCTTTTGTAATCTAATATATTTACTTTATTCATTTATAAAAGCATTATTCTGAGATAATAAGCTGTAATAGATAATCCTAAAACCACAGATAATAAAAATAAGATTTTAATCCCATATTTAACTTTAAGTATCTTTAGTTAACTTTTTTATTTTCTTTCTTTCTTTTTTTTTTGCAAGGCAAATGGGGTTAAGTGGCTTGCCCAAGGCCACACAGCTAGGTAATTATTAAGTGTCTGAGACCGGATTTGAACCCAGGTACTCCTGACTCCAAGGCCGGTGCTTTGTCCACTGCGCCACCTAGCTGCCCTTAACTTTTTTTCTTACCCTTACTAGGAGGTCTCACATTATCTTGGTTAGTTAAGGTTAAAATGTGTTTGCAATAACTGAACATATAACTAAGATCAACCCTCCATAAAATTGAGAGATAGCAGCTTCACCAGATTGCTATCAGGGTTCTTAAGAGATACCGAAGAGTAAAAAGAGCAGTCACTCTAAGGCTTCCTCCTAAACTGACTTTTTTCTATTGCTACTCAGTATCTTTGTGGGCCTTCCAGGATCTTCCTGTGTCATTAGTTCTGGGTATACAATTACTAATTCTCATGAAAATGTGGCTGCTATGGTTTGAGGGCTAACCATTCCCTCACTATCTCCTTTGAGACTGGTGCTGAAGCTTGAAGTTTTGCTTTTAATCCTTTGGGTTAAAGATATTTTCCCTTGCACACTGTGGAAACATAGTCTTATCTCACTAAGAACTAGTCAGATTTCTTTCAAATGACATAACTGACTGAAGACTAGGTAGATGAAGACCACAGGGAAGTGGACATGGCATCAAGAGAGCAGCATAGAGGTCCAACAGGAGAATGTTTTGCAGAGGGAAAGAGAGAGAGAGAGAGAGGGAGAGAGAGAGAGAGAGAGAGAGAGAGAGAGAGAGAGAGAGAGAGAGAGAGAGAGAGAGAGAGAGAGAGAGACTCATAATAGAGATGAAGGAAGACAAAGAACATAAATACCAGCTATCTCACAGTTTTATGGAGGGTTGATCTTGGCTATATGTTGTTACAAACACATTTTAATCTTAACTAACCAAGATAATATGAGAGCTCCTGTTAAGGGAAGAAAAAAAAATAACAAGATATGAGATAGATATCTTATTTGTTACAGGCGCTTTTTACATGGCTATTTCAATATCTAGACAACAGGAAACAAAAGGAAACAAAAGGATTATGTCTGTCACTGCTTTAAAAAGTTAGGCAGTTTGCTTTATAAAGCATATATACTAAATTTAATTGTAGACAGTAATGTGCCCAGTTTATTTATTTCCCCATCTGAACTTCCTTCTGCTTTCTTCTATGTCTCTTTGAAATTCATTAATACTTTTTTCTTTTTTTTGCTGTTTATTTTCATCTCTATCACTCTTCAACAATGGCAGCTTCCTCTTCCACTCTCACCCCTATGTCCATACCAACTAGAAACTTATCTTTATAAATATAATGAAATAAAACTGATCTTTCCTATCCTTAGCTAGATAATGGAAAATTGACTCAGTTTCCAAGTGAATAATCCAGTTTAAAAGATATTATAAGAGGACAGGGCCTAGCAAATTGGAATGGAAAAGTGTCATCTCCAATTAAATTGTATTAACCTTAACAGGTCTTAATGGTATTTTAAGAACCTCTGTTTTCCTTTAGCTCTTTAGAATGGCTAAATTATAAATTCTGAAGGTCATCTGGCCCAGTTTCTTAATTGTTGACAAATGAGTGACTAAATTAACCACCCTTATTTAAGGATGGAGATTATAAAATCTTTTTTGTTAACTCCTATTAATTTTTAACTGTAACCTTTTTTAAAATATCTAGTCCCTTTCCATATGATGAGGTTTTTAATCCTTTGTCAAATAAAGATAATGAATACTATTTGCTAAATATCAACAAGGCTTGAATATGTCTGCTATTCTAGTGATGATGGATTGGGCACTTCCTCTGTTTTTCTTGGTTTTCTGGGTCTTCTTTATGACCAATGACTTGAATTTACAATAGAGTTGGACAGGGTGAATGTAATCTCTAGCTGGGAATAGTTCAGATCTAAATTGATCCATGTGGAAATGAACAGATGTCCTTAGTCTCATTAGGAATGAATTTTGATTAACTAAACAGAAAATCTCTCTTTCTTACCTCCTATCTAGACCTTTTTCTTTTTTAAATCGCTGAAAGAGATTAAGTTTGTTTGACACCCAGGGACTGAGATGAGAGAGCCCCTGGTCCTTCACATGACAGGGGATTCACAGGGTAGGTCTGCAGTCATGATGACAATATCTTCCCTTTCTACATTTTAATAAAGCATTTCCTAGGAAAGGCTGCCTCAGGATTAGTTGAGAATTGTTTCAGGAAAAACACAATTGACAATAACCAGAATTTATAAATCATTTTAAGGTTTGCAAAGCACTATATATGTCATTTCATTTGATCCTCACAACAATCCTTTGAAGTAGGTGCTACTTTATAATACCAATTTTACAGCTGAAGAAACTTAGACTAATGATTTGTTCAATGTTCTGTCCAGTTAGTCAGTAACTGAGGCAGGATTTAATTCAGATTTTCATATTTAAAGCTCTTATTCATTTTACCACCTAGTTTCCTTGATTACAAGATACTTTCATGGAGTCCCAGGCAATGGTGCACCTATAGACAATGATGTACCTAGTCCAAGAACCTGAGATTCTGGTCTTCTAAAATACCTGATTTTTGTTAATTCAGCCTTTGTAATTCAGGCCTTTTTCTCTGTAGTTCCTTTCCTTCTCTGACTTTATACTATTTACTATTAGTTAAGTGATGAAGAGGATAGAGTACCAGCCCTGGAGTCAGAGGTCCTGAGTTTGAATCCAGCCTCAGACACATGACACTTTCTAGCTATGTGACCTTGGGCAAATCACATAACTCTGATTGCTCCACATCCAGGACCATCTCCAGTTATCCTGACCCATATCTGGCTTCTGGACCCAGATGGCCTCAGAGGAGAAAGTGAGGCTGGTAACTTAGCATAGCACACCCTCTCTCAAATCCAATTCATGTGCTTGTCATGACATCACCTCCCCTTGTCATAGTCTTTTAACTATCATCAGACTATACCTATAGTTTCTCCCAGGAAATTAGAAATCATGGATAAGCTTATTAATTGGCGCAAACAGGATAGAATGCTGAGTCTGGAATCAGGAGGACTCATCTTCCTAAGTTCAAAATCTGATTTCAGACTCTTACCTGGGCAAGTCACTTAATCCTGTTTGCCTCAGTTTACTTATCTTTAAAATGAGCTGGAGAAGGCAATGGTAAATCATTTTAGGATCTTTGCCAAGAAAATCCCATATGGGGTCAGGAAGAGTTGTAACTAAAAAATTAGTGAACAAAATGAATGACTTCAAGAAGAATATTTTCAAAACATTTCATTCTCCAGTTTAACATAATTATGAGAGAATGATGGAGATCTTTTCAGAGTCCCTTAAGTATTTTGTTGAGTACATTTTTTCAAAAACTCTACCTATATAAAGTAAATCCAATACATAAAATTGCAGTTTAAAAACCAAACAACAAACTTATTTTTCTGAGTTACTTACTAAGTCTCAGACATAAATGATTCTTTTATGAAAGCTCATGTAATGAAACCTTTTCCTTAAAAATGTGGTAAAAAAGTAATACTATATACAAGTACCACTGTTTCAGTTGCCAAATGTTAGAGTCAAGTCCTATTTCCTGTACCTCAATTGTCTTCCTTCTATGTATTACAGGTTATGAGCTAGGAGAAAGAAAATAATCATCTATTAAGTAAGTACTTACTTCATTCCAGATTCTGTTAAACACATAAGCAAACACAAGCAAAAAGAATGACAGCCCCTGTCATAAGGAGTTTATTAAAGGGAGCTGAAAAGGAGAGTGATGAAGCTACCTCTCTCTTTATTATGGTTATGTAGCTAACTATAGTTTATCCAATTGACTATCATATTATTTAGAAAAACAAAACATACTGAATGTTGAAAAAAGCCTTTAATTAATTTGTTTGTTTTGAAACTACTAGCTCTTAATGTGAGAGAAATGCTTTGATATGCAACTAGACCAAAGAGAGCTCTGGAAATTCAAGATTATCTCTGTTCCTTGTCATTTTCCAGCTAAGGTGATATAATCAAAGTTTATAATACAATATTAATTTGTGAGACCTGAGCAAATCATTTGGCCCTGTTTGCCTCAGTTTCCTCATCTGTAAAATGAGTTGGAGAATATCTTTGCAAAGATAACCCCAAATAGGATCACAGAGTCAGACATGACTGAAATGACTGAACAACAACCAAACACCAAAACTTTGTGAAAGGCTCAGAAACACAACTTTCAAAAAAATCCACCTATTTGTAGTACTAGAGAAAAGCATTTGGCTAGTTTTACAGCTATGCCTAAAACAGGGAAGTGTTTGGATGAGTTTGTTCTCCCCATCATTTTTTTTTAAGTCAGATTTTGAATGGACTTTGGTTGTTTTGGTAGTACCCTGAAGCATCAGGAAGGATTATCTCAGATAAGGAAGTGATCAAATAGGATAATATTGAATTTCTTTCTTTCTAAATCCACATATTCATTGCTAAGGCTTTTCTTTTATTCCTTTTAAGCGCAAATGGTTCTTATTCTCTATAGCAGAGCTATGCTAAAATCATATAAACAAATTCCAACAAAATTAGGGTTAATCAGGAACTGTGCCCATTTGGGGGATTATAGCTAGGGGCAGAAATTTTGTTGAGTTTTCAGAGAGGAAAACAAAATCACTGATAATAATTATGAGTTTATGAGATGTCAGTACATAATTCTTTTCATTGCTCCCTTTTCCATCCTTTTGTTGGTGTTTGCTTTTTTTCAACACAAGAATGCTATAGTGCCAACACTGGCAATCATTGAATGGGAAATCTATGTAAAATGACCTGATTATTTTCCTTCTTGGCAGTGGATGACTTGAGAGAGACTTGGGGACATTTGCTGAAAAGGCTTTTATTAGTATGGTAGGGAGTTCTTATGTCTTCAAAATGATTCTTACTCTTGTTTTTAATTCTCTCTGAACATTTTCCCTCCTAAACGAATACCTGCACCCTTTCCTAGAGTCTAGAATTATTTCCTTTCTTTTTTCTTTGATTCTTCTGACACTTAGTAGCTTTGTGAATATTTTATAATTTTTTTGTAACTTACCTTATTATGACCTTTGACCTAGATCAACAGTTTAATGCAGTTTTATATATATTGAGGCAAAATTATACCTCATCACAGATGACCAGATGAAGGTTCTGAAAATTTTGTCCCAAAATATAGCAGTTTCTTCACTTTGTTTTCTGATCATTAGCTTGATAAAACTTTTTTTTTATACTATCAATATCAAGTCATGCTGGAAGTGCCAATTTTTGGTCATGGTTTTGCTCTTTTTTGTGTTTTGTCACATACATCATTTGGGAATAGCAGTGATTCTTGTTTAAAAACAACAAAACCACATAAACCAACAAAACCAATATAACCTTGAACCCTGACAACTTTAGAATCTTGAAGTAGAAATTATTACAAGTGTTCATAGCAGTAGAATAATTTTTTTTGCAAGGCAAATGGGGTTAAGTGGCTTGCCCAAGGCCACACAGCTAAGTAATTATTAAGTGTCTGAGATCAGATTTGAACCCAGGTGCTGCTGACTCCAAGGCTGGTGCTTTATCCACTACGCCACCTAGCCTCCCCGGTAGAATAATTTCTAAGATCTATCTTTTTTATTCCCATAATTGGTATGAGTTATCTAGTAACCACTTTCAGACCCTGTACTCTACTTGTGTTGGTGGAGATCTTTAAAATCTCATGAAAGACTCTGCTTTCCTTAATAAATAATCAAAGGTAACATGCACTGATACCCACTGTAGCTCAAAAGTTTTAGTGCAGTTTCTTTGATAACTTAAAGCAACACTAAAACTTTTGAAACACCATATATATATATATATATATATATATGTATATATATATGTTTGTATATGTAAATAGTAAGGCTAACAAAGCATCTACATTACTACATTTTATCTTCATACCAGATTATCCTCACATACCCCTTTTACAGATGAAGAGAAGCTGTCTCATGTCTGTGGTAACCTAGAATGTCAGAAGTGGGAATTAAAACTTGCTGTACTAGTTACTAGTTATATGCATCAGGACCAAAGAGAGCTTCCTTGAGGTTTGTTTTTTTTCCCCTTTACTCAAATCAATTTGGATGCAGTTTGAAGATTTAGCCAAACTGATGACAAATTTAAGGGAACTTGAGGTCTTGGGACCATTAAGTCATAAATTTAAAGGTAGTTCATTGCAGATTATAAGTTTTACAAAATTAGGAGTTCTGGTTTATATTGTCAGAATATTAATTACCACAAGCTAAATAGGATTTTCACCCAAGGCATTGGCATCAGATAGGACAAACTTATTCTCATCATCAGCTTCGGGACATGGAAAATATAGTATAGCTGCCACTCCCATGATTATATTGCCATGGCACCTTTTTCTCCTACCTTCTTTTCTAAAGCTAATGGGAGTATGGATATAAGTAGTGGATAAGGCCTCTCCTATGGCTGTACCTGTGATTGGACAGTCTTTTGCCCCCCCCCCCCCCCCCCCCCCCCCGGTAAACCTCTTCTAATTTTGACTCTCAGTACTGTCATTATCTTATTATCTTCCTTGCTATTATAAGAAACCGAGGAAATGTTGTAGCATTCTAGAAAACAAGTTTGCCCTTTACAAATTTGCTCATGAAAGTTAAAAACACTTTCCTAAATCATTGATCCAAAGACATGTAGGAGATCTGGGAGGCAACATTAAAGAGACATTAAATAATTGGTGTCTTGGAGTAACTGATGGCCCCTTGTCATGACTTCTTTAGTTCATATTGACTTTGTAACTCCCACAAATGGGACCTACTATAGTGTTTCAAGTATTAAGAGAGAATGCCCTTAGGTTTCTATCATCTTTTCCCTGTTTGCAATATAGATCCTATGGATTGGGGAGCTTTTGGACTGTGCCAAAATAAATGTTTCTTCTTCTGTGTCTTATCTAAAGCAAACAACAGGAAAAAGAGAAATTGATAAATGAAATTATTTCAAAAATCTGTTGGCAAGTTTGATTGGAAATAAAAGGAAATATAACAATTTCTCCTTTCTCCCTTTAAATACATTGAGTATCTAGGATTTATATTATAGGAAGGGGAGATGTGTGTTAATTTAGTTGGATAGAGGATTAGGGCTCTGAACAGAGATAGACTTCTTTTTGTTTGGTTTTTGAAATCATTTTAGGCCTCACTGATCTTCTAACTGTTGGTTTGGGTGCCTCTCTAAACATGGATTATCCTAAATGAATTTACTGCTTGTTTTCCTTTTCTACTCCATATACTTTGATAAAAGCAAAGAGGATCAGCAGGGCCTTATGTTGACAAGGTGACTTTGTCATTGGCCAGTTTCATTGAAATAGGGACTTTGTGAGGGTGCTTATCTTTCCATGGCATGACAATTTGAAGTTATACTTTGTAATGCTTTTGGAATGATGTGTTGCTTCTTTAAAAAGTTGCTTTCATCATCAAGGATGCTTTGCTCACCTTTTTGATCCAAATGAGGTAAAATACTTGCTATTTAAGAGTGATTTTATGAAGAAAATATAAATATTCTCTCCTCTAATTTAATTCTCTCTCCTCTCACCTCCATGTATTTGTTCTTGTTGTCTTATACTAGACTCAGTTTATATTTCTACCTGTTAAAAATTCTTCCCTTCCTTTAAGATGGAGCTCTTGAAGTAACTTTTCCAAGAAACCTTCACAGATCTCTCAAACAATTTTTAAGTGCCTGTTATAAACAAGGTTTGTTCTTATGCATTGAGAATACAAATACAAAAGTGAGTCTAACCTTTCCCTAAGGGAACTTGTCTTTGGTTGGAAAGAATATATCATGTTCAGAGATAAGTGAATACAGGATATATACAAAGTTAAATATATGTTGAGATTTAGGGGGAGGAAGAAAGACACTAAAATGTGGGAGTAGGGAAAAGGTCCCTTGACATATTTGACCCCTAAGCTGAGAGTTAAGAGATGCAAGAGTTACAAGAGATGAAGAGGAAGAACATTCTAAGACTGCAAGAGAGCCTCCGCAAAGAAAGAGGGACAGGAGAGGGAGTAGTGTGTACACAGGAAACAGCAAAAAGATCAGGTTGGCTGGAACACAATGGGGAAATATATATAATCAGACTGAGTAAGATTGTAAAAGACTTTAAATGTCAAACAGAGAAATTTTTATTTTAGCCTTAAGGCAATGAGGAACCTTTTTGAACAGAGAAAAACATGGTTAGGTCTGTATTTAGGAATAACACTGTCATCTATGTGGGAAATGGTCTATAGAGGGGATATATTAGAGGTAGGAAGGCAACTATAACTATGGCTTGGACTAAGGCAGCTGTGATAAAAACAGAGAAAAGAGTGATGATGCTATACAGTGATGCTAAAGAGGTTGAAGAAACAAAACTTGGCATTATATTGATAGGTGGGGCAAGTGGTGAGTGAGTGATAGTGAAAGGAAAGGATGATGCCTATGATTTGGGATACTCTCCACACAGATAGAGTATATAGAAGGAGGAATGAATTTATGAAGAAAGAATGAGTTTTGTTTTGGATATATTAAGTTTGAGACATCAAGGGAATATCCATTGTGCCAAGGAAGTTATTGGAAATGTTTAAGTGGAGCTCAGAGCAGAGATGAAGACTCAACATATTAATCTGGGAGTCATTTTTATACAGATGATAGGTGGATCCTTGGGAAGCAAAGAGATAGCTAAGAGAGTATAGAGAGTGAAGAAGAGAACGTACAGAATTCAACCTTGAGATCCGCTTATAAGTAGGGAATAAGATAATACTAGTAGTAGCAAATATTTACTTAGTATTCTACTGTTGGCAAAGTGATCTACATATATTATCTCATTTTATACTCACAACAACCCTAAGATACTTTTCCCAGGTCACAGAGTTAATAAGTGATGGAGGTAGGATATGAACCCAGGTCCTCATGACTCCAAGTCCAGCACTCTAGCCGCATTTCAGTCTAGTGGCTGCTATGGAACTGGATAACGGACACTGAAAAGAACTGGTAGAGAACAATGAAAAAAAAAAACCTGTGTTATAAAAGCCCAAGCTAGTAAGATTATATCTACATGACAGGAGGGGATTATCCATATTATCAATTTCTGTGGACAAGTCAAGAAACTTGAGGACTGAGAATAGGCAGTTAGATTCAGCAAGAAAGAGATCTCTGGTCGTGGAAAGTCATTGTAGTCCAACAGTGGGAAGCTGGCCTGAGGAAGCTGAGAAGTGAATGGGAGATTAGAAAGTTAAGGCAATGAGGATAGTTTTCCTTAGGAGTGTGGTTGTGAAATAGAGTATAGACAGAGTTGGTAATTTGAGGAAAGAGCAGTCAATTGAAGGATTTTTAAGACTGATGGAGATAACAGCAACATGGAGGTGATCATCAATCTTAATGAACTTGGTCATTCCATCAGTGCAACAATCAGGCACAAATTTGGGGTATCTGCGATAGAGAAGACATCTGTATCTAGAGAAAGAATTGTGGAGTTTGAACAAAGACTAAAGACTATTACCTTTAATTTAAAAAAAACATTATCTTATTATGTAATTTTGCTATCTTTTATACTTTATTTTTGTGTGATTTCTCTCTCCTCACATTCAACTTAGATCAATGTATACCATGGAAACAATGTAAAGACTAACAGAATGCCTCTGTGTGTATGTGTGTGGGGGGGAGGGAAGCAAGAATGGGGGGAAAATTGTAAATTTCAAAATAAATTAAATTTTTCTTAAAAAAAAAGGAATGATGGAGATCCAGAAATGTTTAAATGCAGCAGGGAAGAGACCATTGGATTAAAAAAAGGTTAAAAATATAATATGCAAGGAAAATTTTAGGGACTAGTTTCTGGAAGAGGTCAGAGGGGATGTTATCAGGGACACAAGTAGAGGTTTTGTTGAAGCTAGACATGAATGTCACACCTTTTTTTTGATCTCTCCCTTGCAATGATGACATTTGACCTTGTTTTACAGTTATTTGAGTATGTATGTTATTAATCTTTAATACTTTAAACTCTTTAGGACAGTGATTGAGTATTTTTTTTTCATCTTCATGTCTCACAGATTCCCTTTCCTTCCCTTCACTAAAAATGATCTCTCTCTCTCTCTCTCTCTCTCTCTCTCTCTCTCTCTCTCTCTCTCTCTCTCTCTCCTTATTTTCCTAGAGCACTTTATTTAAGCATCTTCTAATATGTTGTGGTCTCCTTATTAGAGTGAAAGCCCCCTGAAGACAGGCACTATATTATTTTATAACGTTGTATCCCTAGCATCTATCTTGCACAAAATACAGACCTAAAAATGTATGTGGAATTGATTTGGACATAACTGGCTCTTTATAAATGTTTCTTGAATTGAAATATATCCATTCACATATATGGCTAGTGGTTAACCACAAGGATAAGTAAATAAGTAAAAACCAGAAGGTGAATAATTTTTTTAAGCTAGAAATAAGTAAAAAGATGAGCTTGGAAGGTGAATAATTTTTTTAAGCTAGAAGAATTAAATCAATAGTATCATTGCTTTTCAAAGGAATGTACCATTTAGCTCTTCTATTGTTCTATTCTGTATCTTCCCAGGTCATGACTTTGAGACTTTTTTGAGTGGTGGTAGTGGTGGTGGTGGTGGTGGTGGTAGTGGTGGTGGTAGTGGGGAATGAATGAGTGTGAAAGAGTGGGGGTGAGGTAGGACTTGCCTTATTTTATTTTTATATACTTAGTACTTGACATAGTGATTGGCTCATAGCACTTATATAAATGCTTGTCATTTATTCATATATTTTATTTTATGACACAATTATCAACCTGAAGAACCTTACAGACCAGAAGGGAAATGAAACATCAAGAAGAAGCATCTTGGTACTATGGAAACACTGAATTCAAAAGACTTGGTTTCATATCCTGCCTTTGATACTCATGATAGCACACTTACTAGGCAGTGTAGTAGATAAGTCTCACCACAGGAGTCAGGAGATCCTGAGTTCAAATCTGGTCTCAGACACTTAACACTAACTGTGTGACCTTGGGTAAGTCATTTATTACCTCAATTACCTTATTGCCTCAAATCCAGGGTCATCTCTAGTAATTTTTTTTTAGGTTTTTGGAAGGCAATGGGGTTAAGTGGCTTGCCCAAGGCCACACGGCTAGGTAATTATTAAGTGTCTGAGACCGGATTTGAACCCAGGTACTCCTGACTCCAGGGCCAGTGCTTTATCCACTGTGCCACCTAGCCACCCCTATCTCTAGTCATTTTGACCCATGTGTAACCACTGGACCCAGATGGCTCTGGAGGAAAAGGTGAGGTTGATGACTTAGCACCTCTCACTCAAATCTAATTCATGTGCTTGTCATGGTCTTTGAGAACAAAGGACAAACAGCAGCAGCAGCAGAAGTCTTACTAGATATATGACCATCAGAAAGTTTCTTAACTTCTCTCAGTCTGTTCCTCATCTGCAGAATAAGGGGGTTAAGCTAGATGGTCTTTGAGGTCCCTTTCAGTTCTAGATTTAAGATCCTACATTGTTGTTGTTCAGTCTTTTTTTTTTCAGTTTTGTCTGAGTCTTTGTGAACCCATTTTGGGTTTTCTTGGCAAAGATACTGGAGTGATTTGCCATTTTCTTCTCCATCTCATTTCACAGATGAGGAACTAAGGAAAAGCAGCATGAAATACCTGCCTAGGGTCACAGAGTTAGTAGATGTCTGAGGACAGAGTTGAACTTACAAAGATGAATCTTCCTGATTTCAAGGCAATGTTTTAGCCACTGTGCTCCCTAGCTACCCTGATCCTATATACTTACTCACAAATACAATATAGAATGTCACCATCGCAAGATCAAGACCTAGGAGAGGTGTATGAATGAGTTCTGTCTAGCTGGGGTAACTTCAGAAGACCTTTTGGAGGAACTGATCCCTGAGCCGGGCTTTTAAGGAAGGGAAGAACCTTACCAGATTCTCAGGTGGAGAAAATTCAAATCCAGGCACAGAAAGCAACAAGTATGTGCATAGGATGGTAAAGAGCAGGATCAGATAAAAAAAGTTATCAGTGAACAAAATGAATCCAGTAAATTTGAAATACAAGTCAATGTTTAATCTAGGCTTCATGGTTTCTCAGTTTTTATGACACTTGGATCCTGAAGGCAACCATACAGGCTTATATTAGGGTAGACTTCCTTGTCCAGTCTTTAGACCAACCGCTCAGTTCTGGGAATGACCTGCAAGGGCTGTAGAAGGCTAATTTCTGACGAAGATAAAAAACAAACAAACAAGAGGTGGTTTACTGAATGACCTCTTTAGCTTAAGATTTAAGATCAAGCTTAATATCTTTGTTACTATTCGGTTTTGAAAAGAGAGGACAAATATGTTAGCTTCTTTGGTGTATTTAGATCAGTTCTCTATCACTGACATGTGTCCTTCAGGTTCCAACTATCCCTAAAGATTATTGTCCTATAATTTTACTCTTTTTTATTTTTTGGTGGCTAAATTCCCTGAGAAAAGTATTTTTGGTTGTTCTGCTTCCTCTCTTATAAACCTCTGAATTCTGATCTCATTATTCAACTTGAACTGCTCTCTCTAAAGCTGAAAATGATTTTTGAATTGTCAAATTCCTCTTGGCTCCACTGCTGCCTTTGACACTCTTGATTGTTCTCTTTTTTGTGGATACTTTCTTTTCTTTAGGTTTCCATTACCCTGCTCTCTCTGTTTCTCCTCATATCTGACAGATCATCCTCATCCTTTTTTTTGCTGGAGCTTCCAGATCACACCTACCAACCATGTATAGTCCCCAAAGATGTGCTATTTACTCATTTCTCATTTCCTTCTATACTATCTTGCTTGGACATATCACCAATTCCTATGGATTCACTTATATTCTCTGTGCAGATGACTCTCAGAACTATTTATTCAGCTCTGATCTTTGGTTCTCATCATTAACTGCCTATTAGACATATCAAAATGAATATTTTCTCCCACATCCTCCCCTTTTTCTAACCTCTATTTTGTTGTTGTTGTGAGGCAATGGGGTTCCAGTGATTTGCTCTGGGTTACACAGCTAGGTCAAGTGTCTAAAGCTGGATTTGAACCCAAGTCCTCCGGACTCCAGGGCCAGTACTCTATCCACTGCTTCCTTTTGTTACTCCAAACTTCTCTATTAATGACAACAAAATCATTGTCCCAAAGTCTAGGTCTGACTGTGCCACTGTCCAACTCAGTAGCCCTTAGTAATTTCTTAAGGTTTCTAGGATAAATTCTTTTTTTTTTTTTTTTTTTAGGTTTTGCAGGGCAAAATGGGGCTAAGCGGCTTGCCCAAGGCCACACAGATAGGTAATTATTATTAAGTGTCTGAGGCCAGATTGATAAATTCTTTATTTTAAAATCCTAATCAACTAAGTTCTAGACTAATTTTTTAGAGTTATTGAGGGTATAATGAACATATTTTAAACATATTCAACTTAAATACCAAATAACATCACAAAAAATGAAATTGCTTGCATTTTAGCAGATAGGAAAATTTTTTTAATCTTACTTTCCAGTAAGATATGTTTTCCAAAGATAATAGAGGGTTAGAATATAAGTTCACCCTTAATATCTTACATGAAAATATCTTTAATATCTTACATGAAAAGCATGATAGTTCAATGTGAGATGAGCAGAACAACTCATAAAACACTTAGGAGTAATGAAAGGTAAAGTCATTTTAAAGAAAGTTTGGAAAAACATACATTGAAATAGAGTCAATCCCAAGGATTTCCAAAGATGAAAATGGAAGGACTATAAATGCAAGAAAAGTGGAAAAGTTTTATAAGAACTATTTCAAAAAAACTGTTTTCTTAATCTAGAACAATGGAAGATGGACCTTTGGTGACTAACATCATAATCCTTGAGGTGCTTAGAGAAGAGGTAGAAAAGAAACTGAAATAAAAAGAAAAACATCTCTCCTCCGTACCCCAAATAAGGACAGGAAAATCAGACAGAGAAAATGGTTAAGTATATGTGGAAAAGATTTGTGCTGAAGGTGAAGCAATTGTAAGGGCACTGAGGGACCAATTAACAATGTAGCTAAAGGATGGGAAGATAATCAAAAGTGGGGGGGAAATTCCCAGACCTTATTAATACTGAAAAAGGTGACCTAAAGACACCAATAACTATTGAAATATATGTAGTATATATTCCCATGAATATAAAATTTTAATAAGTCATCTATATATGAATTGAAGGCATCTTCAATGAAAACATTTAGAAGGAAATAAGCAGGCTTTCACAAGTCATATTCACTGAAGTTCTACTCTAGTCTCTTAGTGTGGCATAGACATGTCCTTGGACCATTTGTAAATTCTGGTAGGCTTCAAGAATGGACCAGCAGGGGTTTCCATCATCTTATTTAACTTGAGAAGGCTGATGACTAGACTGTTGAGTACAAAGAGATTATTATTATTATTTCTTTACTTTAGTTTCTCATGTTGGTTGCCTTATAAAGATATGAAGTCACTGATCTTTAAGCATAGGGAAACCCTGGACCAATGAAATAACAGTTCCTGAAGGTATTCAAGTAAGAAGTTTACTTTGAGTGAAGTCTCTTGCCATTTTGTACATGTAAAAACTTTGAACAGGAAAATTCAAATAGAAAGGAATTGGAAATGGAAACCTAGAGACCCCTGTCCTTGCTGAAGGTGATGAACAGAAGAGAGAAAGAAAACAAATCAAGAGGTGAGGAACCTGATAAACAAAGGTTATAAGACATAGCATATAGTTGACACTTGCTCTTTGATGCTTAAAAGGAAATTGTCTTAAAACCACTCTTAAAAATAGTTAAGAGTTCTGCCATTTCCTCCTTTGGTGGTATTGGATATCGTCAGATTCTTCTGGTACTACTCTGCTTACCTTGATTTTCCATTCTTTATAACCTACTCTGTTTCATGTTAAGAAAACAAAAACAAAACAAAACAAAAACAAAACCTCTTTTAAGAGTTCAGTGTCCTCACTGAAATAGTGGTAGAAACTGATGCATGTAGGTGCCAGACAAGAAGCTTCTAGTTTTTCCACTGAGCAAGAGGAAGGAAGAGGTTTTTGGGCAGTCCATGGTGAAAACCACCATATCAAGTACAAGGAAGGCACTATTATTTAGTAGGTTCATTCAGATGTGACTTTTAGTAGATTATTGATCTAGAGCTGGAAAGACCTGAGAGGGAATACAATCCTTTTCTTTTTTTAAGCTAAGGGAAAATGAGTCTCAAAGAGGTTAAGTGACTAACCCATGGACATAGAGGCATGAGCTTCAGACAGGCTACATTGGTAGATTATAGTTTCTGTTTAATAATTTCTTATTGATTGCTTGATTTACAATTTAATCACTTGAAAAATCAATGAATCACTTCATTTTTTAAAGAATGGTGATTTCCCTGAACTTGTAGGTATGCTGTGAATTTATGTGATTTAGTGAATGGCCATAATAAAGTCAAGAGAAAAAAGAAATCTAGGTTCTATATTCAATTCATTTTAATTCAATAATCATTTATTAAGTACTTGTTATATGGTAGGCCTGTGTTAATTGCTGGAAATACAGAAAGAAGTAAAAGACAGCCCCTGCCCTCAAGGAGCTTACAGTCTAGTGGAGTATAAAATATACAAACAAATATATGAGATAAATAGGAAATAATTAATTGAGTAAAAGGTACCAGAATTAAGAAGGATTGGGAAAGATTTCCTGTAGAAATTGAGATTTTAATTAGGACTTTTAAAGGAAGCCAGGGAAATCAGTAATCAGCACAAAGGAGGGAGAGCATTCCAGGTATAGCACACAACCAGAGAAAATGCTTAGAACCAAGTTTAAAATAGCTATTATTTGAAAGATATTGTCATATAGTGACCCTTGCAGCCATGAAGTCTTAGATTCAAGCTTCACCCCAGAGACATACTAGTTGTGTGACTCTAAGTAAGTCACTCAATGTTCTAGGCAATACTCTAAGACTCTACATGGATAGTGCGTTGTCTCAAGAGGCAGTCTTTTTATCAATGAAATTAGAGGTCAGTTTTCTATCTCAAACCATTACTTGCACAGTCTTTTCTTTATTGAATTTAAATCATAGTCAAACTACCTTACTTGTTCATTATTGATTTTTCCTTTCCTCTCCCTTATTATGAAAGAGGGGTAGACAAGGGGAAAGCAAAATGGGATGAGAAATGAGAAACCAGATTTCCAAAATGATTTCCAAAGTAACAGACTGAAAGTCTGACAGGTTCAGTTCAGTTTTTAAAATAGTGGTTGTGGAAAGAAAGTGTCAAGTGACTGTAGCATGTTTTATCATCTCTCAGTAAATAATGTGCTTGTTTAAAATATGATTGGCCTCTTTAAACAGGAAGTTGAGAGGATTAAAGGGAATGTTTGTGCCTGCCTTCCAAATCTGAGGGTACTAAGAATGATTGTTTTCTATGAGCCAAGAATTCTTTTGCTTCTCATAGGACCAGGTCATTCCTGAGGTTGTCCATAGAAGCAGGAGACAGAGTTCAGGCACTTTTCTATCAGAGGGACTTTGCTCAGACATAATCACAGTAATCTTGGAGTTGCATACCAGAAGTCCATTGTTGCTCTTGGAGGCTTTTTTATTTAACTAGGATTTTTTCCCTCTTTCTGTGGTATCTCACTTTAATTATGAACTTTTCAAACACTGATAAAAAAAATAAAGCAATGCACAAGAAATGACCCATGCTGAATAAGTCTGGGGAAAGATGACTGAGGGCAAGAGAGGATTCTGAGGCAGGGGGGAGGAAAGAGAAGAGAAAGGTCATGGGAAAAGGCCAATTTCACTTCTATTTTTCCCTCTATGATACCTAATGTGTAGTGAGGAAATGATGTTTTAGTCAAATACCTTTAAAAAGTGCTTAGTAGGCAAATGTTTTTGACATGTCGTCATGATGAAAAACACATGTAGATGTTGTTAAATCATGAAACATGCTCTGAGTTCTTGTGTACCCTGGATGTGTGTAAATATTTAACTAGAGGAACGGGTCACATGAGAACCATTCTAAGGCAATCTTAGAGGCAGGAAGCCACAAATGATAGGTTTGAAATTTACCATGCATGGCTTATGTGTCCAGATAAGTATAGCCAAATGAAAAGGCTCAAGAAGGCTTATAAATAGCAGCAAACTTCGGTGGGAAGGATTAAAGGGAATTTTAATAGACTTTTCTCAAGTGTAATCCAGACACTTGGTATATACCAACCCAAGCACAAAATCCTATATATGAATGATTTGCTCAGCTATGTGTTTTGAGTCTTGAGTGTATTAGTCTTTTGGTTATATAAGTCAGCTGAGGCACCACTGTAGGATCATAAATGGGTTTATAGGATTTTTTTTCTTTGAGTTAGAAGAAAGGGCTTTAGCAATCATGTAGTCTAACCTCTTCATTTTATTTATTTGTTTTAATTTTAATTTTTCTCTCTCTCTTTAAATTTACCCCTCACCATTGGGAAAAAAAATGAAAAATCATGCCCTTGTAACAAATAGTTACAGTCTTCTCACATCATTCCAGTCTTTTTACATCTTACTTCCTAATACATACTCTTCAAACCAGTGACACTAGTTTCCTGACTGTTTTAAGAAAAAGATGCTCCATCTTTTGCTTTGGGATTTTCTTTTTTTGATTGTTCCTCTTCCTCCTCTACCCCAATTATTGCTCTCTCTTCTTTTAAGTCCCAACTAAAATTCCATTTTCTACAGGAAGCCTTACTGGAGTCCTCTTGATTCCAGGGTCTTTTAATTATTTCTCTTTCAGATGTATCTGTTTGCATGCTGTCTCCCCTATTAGAGTGTAAGTTCCTTGAGGGCAGGGACTATCTTTGGCCTCTTTCTGTATCCCTAGAGCCTGGCACAAGGTGAGTACTAAATAAATGTTGGTTGATTGAGCTGAAAAACAAAGGAAGCTAGGGAAAGGAACTATAGGGGATGTAACCCTAAATATTGAGACAACCAAGTTATTCTTTGTATTTTAAAGTTTCACTGAGAAATAAATACTCCCTGGAAACTCAGAAATTTTTCTTTTTAATGATTTCTTCTTCATTTGTTTTCTAGTAAAATTCATTTCAAAATCCCTAATTTTCCTCACTCATGGAAAAAGGGATTTTTTTTCCACATCTGGATCTCTACTCTGTATATCAGAAACTGGTTCTTAGCAGATATGTTTTGGTGATTGCAGTAAGAATACTTCGGCTCCATATTCCAATACCAGTGGGAAAGTGTGGAGTTGGTATGGGATAATATGAGAACACAGAAGAGAGAGTAAGGGGAAGGGGATCAGTTAACAATGCTGGACCCTTTCCCAATGGCACATTACTTTTTAAAGAAACTATTCCTGCAGAATCTTTCACCTCACCTTGCCTACTATGTTATTTTCTTGGTCAGCAACTTATCACTGATTTCTGCCATTTGGTGTAAAAGATTACAAGATCATTTCTGTCATGCCTCAAATTTAAAGGAAGTTATAAATTCATTTTCTCAACTTTATTCCAAGGATATGGGGCTGGCATGTATGTCTTTTAATGTCAGTTGTTAATTTTATTTCTCTATTCATATTTCATTCATCTATCATTCTCAAAGAGTGTTCCAAGTCTTGAATGCTGGCTAGGTATGCCTTGAATTATCTATATACATACATATATATATATATATGTATGTGTGTGTATATATAGATATATAATTTACATTAGCATGATTTATTTTTTGTGGCAAAAAAGACAAAATAAAGCAAATGGAGAATACTAATATACAAGTTAATAATATTATATCATATTTGAATAGGTGATTTACAAACACTTTCTCCTTTTAATGTTATGTCTCTTGGTAGCCTATAAGGACTTTTCTTATTATCTTTGTATTTTGAGTAGAGCAATGCAGATGGAGTGGTTAATAAATTTTCATTGGATAGATTTAATTGCTGACCTTCCACCTCACATCTCCAATGACTTCCTAGAACTAGATGTCCAATAGATATCTTAGACTCAACAAGTCCAACTTATTATCTTTCCTTCCAAATCCTCCCCCTTCTTACCTTCTGACTTATTGTAGGGGGCAACACCATCCTCTCTGTCCCACAGGCTCTCAACCTAGGAGGCATCCTGAACTCCTACCCAATCTCTTGTCAAGACCTGTCAATTTTACCCAGGCAGCAACTCTTGAATAACTCCTTTCTCTCCTCTGACACTGTCATCACTCTAGTGCAGGTCCTCATCACCTCACACCTGGACTATTAATAGTTTACTTTAGGTCTGCCTGCTGCAAATATTTTTCTACTACAGTCTAGTCTCCATTCAACTACCAAAATGCTTTTCAAAAAGCACAGGTCACAATACATCACTGCTTATTCACTCCTAATCTCTCAATGACTCCCCATTGTTTTTAGAAACAAATATGAAATGTCCTTTTGGCATTCAATGTCCTTCACAACCTAACTCCCTCCTACTTTTCTGATCTTTTTTTATCTTTCTCCCTAATATGTACTTTTCCACTCAGGGACGCTGGCCTCTTGATCTTTCCATGAACAAGACACTCTCTCAGCTCTGGTCATTGCCTGAAATGATCTCCTTCCTGCTCTGTACCTGCTGACTTCCCTGGCTTCCTTTAGTATCAACTAAAATATTATCTTTTATAGGAAGGCTTACTCAATTCCTCTTAATTCTAGAACTTTTCTCCCTTAATGATTTCTCATTTATTCTGTATGTAGCTTGTACCATATATAATTATATATGCATGCATACACACACACACACACACATATATATTTGTTTGCATGTTATCTTCCCTATCAGATTATAAACTCTTTGAGAGCCAGTACTGTCTTCTGTATTTTTTGCAATCTTAGTGATTAGTACAGTGTCTGGCCATAGATGGTATTTACTAAATATTGATTGATAGTTTGAAATGAATCATTCCAACTTTATTCATGCATAGTTACAATCATATCTCTAGAGCAGATGTTTTTAAGCTGATGTCTGTGAAGTTTAATTAAAAAAATTAAAATTTTTTAAATAGTCCCATTTCAGTATCATTGGTTTCATTTCATGGTTTTGATTTTATCATTTAAAAATATTATCTCAAGAAAGAGTATATATACTTTACCAGATTGCTTAAAGGGTGTGTGACGTTCCCCCCCCCCGCCCCCCATTGTTCTGGGAATGATATATATATAGTATATATATATATATATATATATATATATATATATATATACAAAAGACTAGTTTTTTTCTTGTCTTCTGATAATAGCAAAATTTTGGCCTTTTGTCTTTTATATCTAATATATATTTTATATATCATTTCAGTTTGCTCGGTGGCTCACTACTACATTGACTGCCTCATGAAGCTTGCTGCTATAGTAGTTGTGTCTCATGTTGACATCCACTGCTCCCTATTTTCTCTTTTTCATTTCCTATAGGGACATGGGTTGTCTTGGCATTTGATGCTATTGACATCTTGGGTGTAGCTGACAGCATTACTCTCTTTTGGAATTGTTACAGAATGTATCTGATTTGTTGGAAATCTATTCTTTTATAGAAAAATCCCACAGTACCACCTTAATACACCTTATTTCACCAAGAGGAGGACAGATTTATGGCACAGTAGATAGACTACTGGACCTAGAGTCAGGAAGTTCATCTTCCTGAGTTCAAATCTGACCTCAGGCAATAGCTATGTGACCCAGGGCAAGTCATTTTACCTTGTTTGCCTCAGTTTCCTCATCTGTTAAATGAACTGGAGAAAGAAATTGCAAACCATTATGTCTTTGCTAAGAAAAACCTAAGTGGTTTTATGAAGAGTTGAAATGACCAAACAACAGCAACAAGTTATCATTTACATAATGAACTAGATGTAGATTCTGGACACCTAGGTTCTAGTTTTTCAGGACATCTCTTGGAGAACTACTATTTAAATTCTGGTTCCTATCTCCTCTTGCCTAGGCTATTGCAACAGCCTCCTTGATTTCCATCTCAATTCCCTCCCTATTCTAGTCCATGCTACACACCACAGCCAAAGTAATCTTTTTCAAGTGCTGATCTGAGCATGTGATTTCCCTAAATACTAGTGGTTTCCTATCTACTCTAATGAGTAAAGGACCCTAAGATAGGGCTCACCTGCCTTCTTATTGTTGTGGGGGGAGGACAGAGTTGGATAAGTGGGGAAAACTGTGTGATTGGTTATGGGATAGAGACAACATCATAGGAGTGGAGACAACTATTTGTAGGGCAGTTAGATGGTACAGTGAATAGAGCATTGTCCCTGGAGGCAGGAGGACCTGAGTTCAAATGTGATCTCAGACACTTGACTCTGATCATGGACAAATCACTTAATCCTGATTGTTTTGCATTGAGGGCTATCTCCAATCATCTTTCTTCCTAATAAGTCCTTTTCCATCCAGGGACGCTGGCCTCTTGACCTTTCCATTAACAAGACACTCTCTCAGCTCTGGTCATTGCCTGAAATGATCTCCACTAGATCCAGATGGCTCTGAAAAAGTAAGGATGGTGACTTCGCATAGCACCTGTCATTCAAATACAAATCGTTAACTTGTCATGGCTTTACCTTCCTGATGACATGGGCTTCTTTGAGAACCAAATGACAGATATCATCAAGATATAATGAAAATTTACATATTTAGCTTTTATAGCCCTGACCACCCATCTTTCTATCCTCATTGGTCATTACTCCCCTCATTCATCCCCCCTTGCATTCTATGATCCATTCAGATCTGTGCTTCTCACAAAGACATCCCATCTCTGTACTTTTGTACTGGCTGGTCCCTTTACCAGTACCTTCTTATCTCTGCTTTATGGAGTCTTTATCTTCCTTTAAGATGTCACTAAAACACCATCTTCTGCATGAAATCTTTCTAGATCTGCCCCAATGCTGGTGTACTTCCTTCTTAACTATCTTGTATGTATTATATTTTTAAACTATATATCCTATATCATGAAGCCCACAAAACTCCTGAGTGTTGCTGAACCAGATTAAAATATAATTGGGAAATATTTGGCAGAATAAGTAAATATACAATACAACATAGGGCTAATTTGTACTTTTATGAAAGGGAATCATTTCTATTTCTTTGATTTTCCTGCTGTATACATTTATATATGAATTTGTTATATCCTACATTAGAGTGGAAGCTCATGGGGAGTAAGGGTTATTTCATTCTTTGTATTTGTAGCTCTCACATAATGTGTTCATATACTAAATTCTTGTTGATTGATTGTTTCCAGTTCTGGTTCTTCTTCCAGGTTTGTGTATAATATTGGGCAAATCACATGATTCTTCTGGACATTAGTTTTCTCTTCTATAAACTAAGATTCTGATTGTATGAGTCCAGAAGACATAAGGGAAGATGTACAGAATATATTCCTCACACAGTATGCTGTATGAGGTGGCAAAATGGCACAGGAAATTTATCACCATATATTGCACAAGGTTACAGAAAATGTGTCAATGAATATGAGGCCACCTTTAACTAAAAGTTTCTAAGCTAGCTAGAAACTTATGTAACTAGGTGGCATGATCAAAAGTACATTTTCACTTGATTGCCTCTTTTATTAAAATTAAAATTTATTTATTTATTATTCCAACTACATGCAAAAATCACTGACTGTCTTTAGAAAAATGGTTCCTTTATTAAGTTTCAGTACTGTCTGTCTCTTTGGGACTCTATTTGGGGCTCTCTTGGCAAAGATATTGGAATGGTTGACTGTATGATTCTAGGCAATTTATCTAAGCTCTTTCAGCCTTAGTTTCTTCAACTATAAAATGGGGCTAGTGATAGCCTCTAACTCACAGCATTGTTTTGAGGATCAAATGAGATAACAAATATCAAATGCTTCATGTACTTTGAAACATTATGCTAATATTAATTTTTATTATTATTGTTCTCCAAAGAAACATATTGTTCTCTGTACTACATACTTAGTATATTATTATAATTTTTTCTTTCTTATGACATGGAAATGACATTAGGCTTCAAAAGACCATGACAGGGGACTAAAAGCTTAAGCATGGATAATCAAGTCAAACAAATTTCAAGTATGGGTCTTGTGACTCATTTTATGTCTTTAGCCAGAGGACAAATTCAAATGAATTAATTCTACAAGCATTGATTAAGAGCTTTTTCTGCAGGACACTGTCATGCTGTGGATGGAAGAGTATAATTGTGTTGGAGTGGCTCATCTCTGGAAGGTTGGATACTAGGTAATTATTTTTTTCTAGTCATAGTAACTCAAGACTATCTCTGGAGGGTTTAGGGAAGCAGGGAGTGGAGTGGGGTATGGTGGCTCTATGTGAGTAGAATTAAGTAATTAGACCATTAAAATTGTGCACTCTTGAGTTATGGTTGGACAATCATAGATTTAGTGCTAGAAGGATATCACAGAGGTCATCTAGAATCCTTTTGATTTTATAAGTGGGGAAATGAGCTCTAGAGCATCTAAATGACTTGCCTGGAGTCAAATTCCTACTAAAGTGTCAGAGTCAGAATTTGAACCCACTTCCTCAGATACTAATTCCAGTAATCTTTTCTCTGTACCATGATAATAACAATAATGGTAGTCTGTGACAGATTGAAATTAGAATCCATTTTCTTTTCCCTAATCTTCTACTTTAACAGATACAGATACTCACGATTTATTCATGAGGGAAGACTCTTAGGGAAATCTTTACAGCTGGTTTCCTTCAAGATTCATCTCAAACATCTCCTTCTGCATGAAACCTTTAATGGTCATCCCATTTCTCTCCACTCTTTGAGTTGCCCCTACAAGGCTGTATTGTTTTTACTATAAACATGTGCTTTGTGTATACCTAGATAATTAGATTTCTCTGCCAAAGTAGACTATAAGATCCTTGAGGGCCAGGCTATTTTGTTAGCATTCTTGTTGGTACAAATATTTTCTTGTTGACTCAGCGGATCAGTGGGAGAATCCAGGTTTCTAGGATTTTTCAGAAGCTTATATTAAGACATATCTGCCTCTTTGACCTATAGCATTAACTACTAGGAAATAAAGTCAAGGCTTATTAATTCAGATATCCCTAGTCTTTAGTCAATGATAAATGAAACAAAGACTATGCTGAAATTTATGTTTGCAAGTAAAATCTTTTTTGTTTTTTTAGCTATACAATATGTCAATTTTATAGTATAGGATGTATGGTTGAAACTCTTAAGAGAAATGACTTTTCTAGCAGAGTCAACTGCTTTGGAAAATTCTGCTTTCTCATAAATGAAGGCAAATGATAATTACAGGTTCTTTCTATAGGTCCATAGAATAATTGATCTAGAGTTGGAAGGAACTGTAAAGGCCAAGGAGTCCATTCTCCCATTTTACAGGTGAGGAAACTGAGGTCCAGAGGGGTGAAATGTCTGTTCCAACTACATGCAAGAGTAAATAAGAGAAGCAGGATTTTTATAATCTGATCCAGATTTTGTTAGTGTGGATTGCGTATTTAAGGTTGAATATAGAAAAAAATTCACATTTATGTAAAAAAAAGAAAGAAAAATATATTTCTTAATTCAGGTTCATACCTCCATTTAATCTGAATTAAGTAGCCTAGGGCGATTATTTATAAAATAGTCATATAAGCTGTTTTCAATTTCAGAAAGTCATATCACTAACATATTATTTAATATATCCTCTTAAGATGGACTCTATATAATTTAGAAAATAGTAACTCTCTTATCCCTATGGGGCAGCTCAGTGGCACAATAGATAGAGTGCTAGGCCTAGGGTCAAGAAGATTGCTCCTCCTGAGTTCAAATATGGCTTGAGACACTTACTAGCTGTGTGACCCTGAGCAAGTCAGTTAACATGTTTACCTTAGTTTCCTCATCTGAAAAGTGAATTGGAGAAGGAAAGGGCAAACCACTCCAGTATCATTGCTAAGAAAACCCCAGAAGGGGTTACATGGAGTTAGTCACAATTGAAAAACAAGAACAAATTTTATCCCTAAATCACTTTGCAAACCTTGACTGATTAAAGATGTGACTGTTCTGTCATGAAGGTGTTTCTACCCTATTCCCCTCCTTTTTTTCTTTTGTTTTTTGGTCTATGATTTGAACTATTCTTAGACTTCTAATAGCCCAATGAGGGTCAAATCTGGTTATACCTGTGTTGTTGAATATCATAACTAACCTTCAGTTTAAAAAAAGAGAACTGTATTAAGCAGTAATAGGTTAGGTACAGAAACTCAGTATAAATATTCTGAGGCATTGCCATCTTGTGGCCTATTGAGAAATGACAAATTTTCCCCTTTGATCTTCAGTTTCTTTCTTTCTATTAGTTCCTCCTATCCTTTTGCTTATTATCTTGCCCAGAGTCCTGCTGTCCTTTAAAAAACAAATCATTCCCTTATTTCTACAATGCCTTCAAACTCTCAATTCTGTTTTTTTACAAAATTCTAAAAAAATTAAAAAAGATCAGCCACATTCATTGCATCACATTTTCCTTCTTCATCTCTTTCTCCTTTACAAATCTTAAGAAATGTGACTTTTGACCCCAAAGCTCCTTTAAAATAGTTCTCTCAGGGGTGGCTAGGTGGTGCAGTGGATAAAGCACTGGCCCTGGAGTCAGGAGTACCTGGGTTCAAAAGCGGTCTCAGACACTTAATAATTACCTAGCTGCGTGGCCTTGGGCAAGCCACTTAACCCCATTTGCCTTGCAAAAACCTAAACAAAAATAAAATAAAATAGTTGTCTCTTATTTTTTAATTGTTTAATACAATAGTCTTTTAAAATTTCTCATCTTCAACTTTTTGACACTGTTTTGACAAAGTTTTGACACTTCCCTCCCCTCTCCTCCCCTCCCCTCCCCTCCCTCCCCTTCCCTTCCCTTCTGTATTGTTAGTGTGGACTGTGTATTTAAGGTTGAGTATAGAAAAAAAATTCACATTTCTGTTAAAAAAGAAAGAAAATATATTTCATAATTCAGGTTTATACCTCCATTTAATTTGAATTAAGTAACTAATAGTGTTCATTTATAAACTACTTGTATATGCTGTTATAAGGCAATGGGGTTAAGTGACTTGCCCAAGGTCACACAAGCTAGATAATTATGAAGTGCCTGAGAACAGATTTGAATTGAGGTCCTCCTGACTCCAAGGAGGGTGCTCTTTCCACTATACCACCTAGCTACTCTCCCCTCAGCTTTCTTGAAACCATTCTCTTCTGGTTCTCTTCCTCAATGTAATAACAATAATAATAATTGCTGAATTATCATCCATATCTTGTGCTTTAAGTATGGGTGTATCTCAAAATTCTTTCCTTCCTGAACTCTTTCTCAACCGGGTTTGATTTATTGTTTTGTTGATTACCTACATTTAACTGTTGGAGAAAATGTTTAAAAATGCATATTAATAATAAAAATGTGTCATTGTCACATTCTTAGGGAGGAAGGAGAGAATTGAGAATCAGTTCTAAAGTTAATTTGACTATTGTTAGAAAAAATTCTGTTTTAAGAAGGAAGCCTGGTTACTGTTAGAATTTTATTTTAAATAATAAGGTTATTTAAAATGTTTCATCTTCAGTTCAAAAGAGGCATATTTTAGAAAATACGTTATTCTTCCTTAATTGGAAAATAAGCCTTTTCTTTCCTTTCTCCTTTTTTCATTAAATAAGGTTCACAGCTGACAGATTGAAGAAAGCATGAACAGAATTTTGAGATGGTTTAGATGCTTAGGTAAAGAGAAGGGATAGAGAAGATCTAAAATAATTCTAAGATTTCAAGTCTAATGGATGATGAGTATGGTACCTGATCTTTTCTGATTGGCCTTCTATAAACTGCCCATATATATAGAGAGGATAAACTTTCTATGGGTCAGGGTTGGTCTGCTTGTGTATACATAAACACATTTTTTAATGGAGATGCAGAAAATAGTATTGTACTAGGCTCCCATCTTCCAATTATTCATGCTTCTTATCTCAAGTTGAATTGGTCATACATGAAAATTATAAAAAAGTTTTAGATAAACTGAAAATGCACGTGGAAAACCAAACTCATTTAGAAGGATTTTTTCTAGAGGTATTGATGGGATTGAAGTAGAGAATCATGACACTGAATGAATCCAATTTTCAGGACATGGTAATCTTTAATTTTATATTGGATGATTTTGGCCTCATTTTCTCCTGTTTTCTGGCTTCTGACTCAGAAATTCAATGAAAGACACTATGTGGGGTGCTGGGATCACAAAGACAAAAACGAAGTAGTTCCTTCTCTTGAGGACCTTATTCTGAGGGAGGAGGCTGAGAAGACAAACACACACACACACACACACACAAACACACAAACACACAAACACACACACAGTTAAATATAATACAAGATTAGGTGTGAAATAAAAAAGGAGAGGTGAAAATAAATCAATTTAAAACATTTATTAAATACTTATTCTTTGAAAACTCTATGGTAATGTTGGCATTTCTACAGAAAAGGAAGACATTTCCTTCTTTCAAGAAGTGTTTATTCTAACAGGGGACTCCTGGAGATTTCAGCTGCAATTCAGATGCCAAAGATTTTGGAAGCAAGAAGTTTCTTTCCTGTGTCTTCAATAGCTACTGTGCTCAGGGAGGCTACTGCTGTAGCATCTGAAGGAGCAGTTGCCAGAACCTATCTCACCAGGGGTTGCTTCCCAGAATGATGATTTTTGTTAGATTAACTAACAGGACAGTGATCTGGGGATGATATCAGGCCCCAAAATCTGAGGCATAACCTCCCAGTCTTTGACAATAGTCATTGATTGGGAGCGTGGCCCCCTTTGCATAGTGTTTGTTCTCATCGATGCTGGCATTCTGGGACTTTCTGAGGAGGGAGAGAGCACTTTCTGATGGGAAGAATAAGGAGTTTCAAATTCACATTATCTTCCCAGTTAAATATTTTATTCCATTAATGAAAAGGAAATTGGTTGAAAAAGGAAATTGGGTTGAAATACTTTGTTTCTATTATATACTTTTGGGAGGAACAAGATGTCCAAAAGTAATTTCACTGATGTAGGGAACTGTTGATAAGGACCCCTTCTCTACCAATAAATAAGTGCAATTATTCTATAATTTCTAGTTTCTACCTGTGCTGTTCAACAAAATGCTACAATTTTCATAATATTTTATAGGTTATATAAATCAGGGCAATAACATTTGAATAGAGTTTTACTGTGCTTAATATACATGATTTCATTTAGTTATTCATAAAAACTGATCTAGACAGCTATCCCTATTTTATAGATGAGGAAACTCAGGCTCAGTAAAGTTGAGTGTTTTTCCCCATTGTGTTATATTCATAAGTGTCAAAGAAAAAGTTTAAATACATGTTTCTGCTGACTCCAAAACTAGCACTTTTTTTCTATATATTACACCGTTCTAGTTCGGCAGCACTCTAGAATAGGTGGAGAAGAAAAGTGTGAGTTACTTTGAAAAATAGAGAATGAAAGGAAGAGGAGTTTCAATTTTATTGAATTTATCAATTAGAGAGTCACAGAGAGTTCTGAGGATGCTGGTGATTCAATTAGATCTATTAAAAAGGAAGAAAGTCTGATAGCACTGTGAGGGATGGATTGAAGAAATAAGAGGATGTGATGAGGGAAACTAGTTACAAGAATTTTGTGATTGTCTATGTGGATGGTAATGAGAACATGGACTAAAGTGATGGCCAGGTAAATAAAGAGGAAGGAAGAGAGGGGAGGGTAATTATGCAGGTAGAATCAGCAGTAGCTATGTGTAGGATCAATGAAAGAAGGAATAGAAAATAAGGTGGGGCAGTATTATGGATCATCCATCATGCAGGAGGATATAGATATGCTTGGAAAACAGACCACTATCTAGATTTAGAGGCTAGATGTAGAGGTGAAGGATGACTTCAGCCAACTATGCATCTACTGGAACTCTTTCTCTGCTGAACCCAGAGTAGCTGATACAGTTTAGATTTCCTTTAATGGTATTTTTTTTCTTCTGAAAGTGAAGGAAATGACAAGGGCAATTGCTATTTTGAACTTGATTTTAACTCCCACCAAGGAACTGGTTGGGATAAGGAAAAGTTTAGAAGAAAGTGCCTACTCCAGCTTAGAATTCATTAAAAAAGATAAGAAAGTTGGGCATAGTTTTACATATGGGTTGGAATAGTGGATGGGTGGGTGGAATTGCATTTCAAAGATTTCAGAAGAAGGGCAGGCAAGATTATATGATGCAAAATTCTACAGAAGAAGACATCTTTGAGGCAGGGCAAGCTGCAGGGCAAAAATTCCAAAATTTTAAAAATACATTATTTTGATGATGAAGCAAAAGAGAGACTGTATAAAGAAACTAATGCACATTTACAGAAAATTCATAGACTTAAAATTTTAAATTAAAATTAAAATTTAAACTTAAAATTAAAAAAAATTATCATAGTAAGGTCAGGTTCCTAACTTGTATACAAAAGGCTGTTATGATCTTCTAATAATAGTATCAGGAGACAGCTAAGTGTCATAGAGGCAAGAAGACAGCATAATGGCTAAAGTCGTAAAGATGAGTGCAAATCTTACCCCAGCCCCTGGGCAAGTCATTTAACTTCTGTCTCCCTCCTTTCTTTTTCTGAAAAGGTGGGATAATAAGAGCATCTATCCCGCAGGACAAGTACAATGATAACCTGACTGCACCTGATGAATTCAAGTCATTAGTTCTAAAAAATTATATACTCTGGGTACTGAATGATCTCATGATATGGTTAGACAGTTGTTGTGAATGATCTTCAAAAATTCTTGGCACATAGGAGATAAGTAAATATCCCACTGGGATTTGTTTGAATTTTTAGAAAGAATACAAACTCTAGGCCAGTGACAAAATTATAGACAAATTATAGAATGAAGCATTAAATAGAGAGTATTGAACTTATAGATATAGAAGTAATGATAACTAAGAGGCAGTATGACTTCTTCATCAAGAGCATGCTAGGCCAGGCTAAACTCATTTCTTTTTTGACAGGATTAATAGATTGGTAAATAAGGAGAATCCCATAGATAGAAAATAGCTTAATTTCACAAAATATCTGACAAAGTGTCTATCTGATCTTTGTAGACAAGATAGAAAGATGAGGGCTAGTTTAAAGGTATCAGACATTCAGTCTACAAGTCACTTGTGCCCTATAACACTCCAAGTATGGTGAATGAAATGAAAATACAATTTAAAATATTTAACATAATAAATATAAATATAATAAAGCATAGAGAAAGTTAACATGTGGCTAAGTCAGTATGCTACACATAAGAATCTTTATGTATGAATTAGTGACCTTGTTTTTACCATTAGGCTAGATAATTATGGTGTTAGGTTTGGGACTCAGAAAAAATAGTAAAAAATCATTGTCAATTTGTACAAGTTTTAATTTGTTTGGAAAAGATTCAATATATGGGAAAAAATCTCATACATATACACATATGTACATTAAAATATATATGTGTGTGCATACACATATGTAGTAATAGGATAGATGTATACATACATACACACATATTTAAAAAAATTTATAAGTGCTTATGGGGATTAATTCTCAGTTCTTCAGAAAACATTGCTCTCCTAAAGGACTATTTTTTCCCCTTGGGTTCCAAATGACTAACATTTTTACTGAACCACATTTTTAACCATGACTTTCAATTTTCTTTCCCACCAAAGCTTTTTATTCAGAGTGATTATGAAGCAATTTTACTAATTTGGGTTTCACTTCCTTCTCCTGCCCATACCATGGTAGTAGTGCTAACAAGCATTGGGAAAGTAAAATACAGAGAAGAGAATCAGAAGGAAGTTAAGTGGGATCATATGTAAACACAATGATGGATTTCTAAAGAGTTGAGCTATTTATGTGTTCTAGACCTATGATACCATTGATATGGGAAAGTCTAGTGTGGAAAATTGCTATAAATGATTCACATTGGAAACTGATCTGTAAAGTAGTTTTAGAATGCTAAAAGTTTGAGGTCTCCTGCCCAGGGGCACAGTTAATCTCTCTCTCTCTCTCTCTCTCTCTCTCTCTCTCTCTCTCTCTCTCTCTCTCTCATCTATCTATCTATCTGCCTATCCATCTATCTATCTATCTATCTATCTATCTATCTATCTATCTATCTATCTATCTAGGCAAGGTTGAACCCAAGTTTTCTTTACTTCCTAGTCATCACTACCAAGATGCTTTATTTACTCATTCATTCATTTATTTCACTTTTTATTTTATTTTTTCCTATGTAAAGGTAATTTTTAAACACTTTTATCAGATATTAAGTTCTACATTTTTCTCCTTCTTTTCCTTCCCTTCTTCCTCCCTATGTGCTTATTATTCTTAAATATGTTTTTACTATGAGTTTGACATTTATAAATAAAAATAAGCTTTCCCATATAGAAAAGCCAAAATGAGCATCAACATATGAAATCATGAATTTTGTGAAGTATACATTAAGTTTAACCCAATAGCACCGGCAATGACCTTCTTGTCTATATATCCCTCTGAACTTTCCTTCTGCTTTCTTTAGTGCATTTTAAAAAGTTTCATTGATTTTTTCTCTTTTTGTATTATCACTTATTTTTGTATTTTTACTTTTTTGTTGGGTTGTTTTGGGTAGTTTTATCTTTCTTTCTTTCTAGAAGACTATGACATCAGGGGAAGTGATGCCATGACAATCACATGAATTGAATTTTAGTGAGAAGGGGAGCTGTCTTAAGTCACCAGCCTCACTTTCTCCTCCAGAGCCATCTAGGTCCTTTGGCCAGATATGAATCAGGATGACTGGAGATGGCCCTAGATGTGGGCTAACCAGGGTTAAATGATTACTTTTTTGCATTATCATTTCAACTGACCCTCCCTATCATGAAACTGTGTGAAATCAGTTTGCTCTCATTATATTTTTTAAATTTTTATTTATTTAAGGCAATGGGGTTAAGTGATTGCCCAAGGTCACATATCTAGGCAATTATTTCCTTTTTCTCTTAATTAACATGAGTTCATACCCCAAATTTTACAGCATTATTCATATTTTTCCACATATAAGAATAAAAGTCTGGCTGGAAGGGCTGTGGGGAAAACAGGCACATTAATTCATTGTTGGCAAAGTATATAGCTCTTTTTTCCTGATAAATAATATTAATTCAAACCTAAAGTTATCCAGCATGTTGAATATTTTTCAGTACTAAGGAGAAAGTCTAAAAAACATTGGAGGAGCTATGGGAAAACAGGCATACTAATTCAGTATAAGAGCTAGTATTGGTCTAGTTAGTCTTTTTTTTTTTTTTAGGTTTTTTTGCAAGGCAAATGGGGTTAAGTGGCTTGCTCAAGGCCATACAGCTAGGTAATTATTAAGTGTCTGAGGCCAGATTTGAACTCAGATACTCCTGACTCCAGGGCTGGTGCTCTATCCACTGCGCCACCTAGTCGCCCCATGTAGCAGCTCTTTTTTGAAGAGATAAAGAATTGACAACTGAAAATTGATTCCCAATAACAGAAGAATGGTTGAATAAATCATGGTAAATGAAAATAGTAGAATACTATTGTGCTGTAAGAAATCATGAAAAGGAATGACTTTCTGAGAAACCTGGGAAGATATATAAACTAACAGAATGAAACAAGCAGAACCTGAAGCACAGTTGATGGTGTATTAACAAGAACATTATAAAGATAGCTTGGAAATATTTAAGAACTCTGATTGATGCAATAACCAGTCGTGATTTTAGAGAATCAATGAATAAGAATGCTAACTACTAACAGGTGATAGATTCAGGGAGCAGAATGATACATATTTTTGGACTTGACAATTGCGGATATTTTTTCTATGTATATTTTTCACAAGGCTGTTTTTCCCATGGGGAGGAAGGTAGAAAAATAGATTTTTGTTAATTGAAGTTTTTTTTAAGAATGAAAATCTAAGAAACAAACCAGCATTAATTTAATCCATATTTTTAAAGAAACTCTATATGTCAAGTGTTATGAAGGTATCCAAAGCTAAAAAAAAAACCCATTAAAACAGTCCCTGACCTTAAAGAACTTGAGATTCTACAGGGTAGAAAATAATATGGAGACAAATAGGGAAAAAATTCAAATTACATACAAAGACAATGGAAAGAGATTTAGGAAAAATTTCCCTCAGAAACTGGCCTTTGAGCTGATTGTTGAGTAAGCCCTCGGTACCTGAAAATGGGGAAAATAAGGAAAAAGAACATTTCAGAATTGGGGACAGCCTATGTAAAGTTGCAGAGAAAAGACATGAAATTCAGTCAACAGAATAAATTGAGCAGGGTAGTACATTGTGTTTGGGAATAAATGGAAATGTCTGAAAAGTTAGATTGGAGCTAGAAGTACAGGGCTTTAAAAACCAAAGAGATGTGTTTGTTTTTGATCCCAGAAGTAGCAAGGTATGATGGAAAGAATATAAAATATAAATGATGACCTGGGTTCAAATCCTACTTTTGATACTTACTATGTGACTTCTGTCAATTCACTAATCTCATTTGGTCACAATTTCTTTATCTGTAATATTAGGGATTGGATAAGATAGTCTTAAAAGTCTCTTTCAGATCATTAAATTGTAAGTTCCTTGAGGGAAAGGATCTTTTCTTCTTCATATTTTTATCCCCAGCACAATGCCTAGTACACTGTAGGCATTTAATAAATGTTTGACTGAGAGACTTGTGGCAGGGAAACCAATTAAGCAACTACGTCAATGGTCTAAGGTCACAAGGACCTGACTGTGAATAGTATAGATGTGACGTCAATGAAGAGAATGATGCATGACAGTTATATCATGGACAAATTGTTGAAATGGAATGTGGGATAGGTAAAAATTAAGTATCAAGGGGGTATTCCTAGGTTCTGAACATAGGCAACATGGGCCCATTGAACATGGGCAAAATGGGTAATACCCCATATTTTAACCTTATTGGATATTACTCTCTTTTCTGCATTTTGCAATCTAGCCAATTGTGACTTTTATGATGGACATAGTTTCTATTTTCATGCCTTTCCCCGGATTGTCCAACATGCCTGGATTGTAGTTCCTTTGGTCCTTTAAAATCCACTCAAGTACTATCTTTTGCATGAAGACTTTTCTTGTGCTACCAATTTCTAGTGTTTCCTTTCCAAACTACCTTTAATTTAGTCAATTTGTATATATTTAAAGTTAATCAATACACAT